>NC_029785.2:131423910-131443950 GCF_000816755.2 Arachis ipaensis | reverse complement strand
TCACTCTCTCATATCCAATATTTTTTCTCTAAAATTTAACTGGAGTTGGTCTAATAATTAGTTTATTAATCTATTTAAATAAATATTGGAAGTTCGAATTTCGCCTTATACATACAGTAATTTATTAGTCAGCAATAGACTCTTAAATAGAGCTCAAATTTACAAATTATTTTTTTATCTATCAGACTAAAAAATACTATAAAAAACCAAAAAAATATTTATTCTCTAAAAGTTTCAATTTAACTTTGATATATATTACTTAATATTTAAAATATTAGCAACTTAGTAATAGTATCTAATTAAATAAAAAGATAAACTAATCTATTTTTTAAAAATTTCAGACAATTTAATATCTAAAATGAAAGATTAATTTATGACATTTTAAAAAATTTAAAATATTTAAGATAAGAGATTAATTTAATAAATAATTTTATTATCTGACATAAAAATGATTAGATACCAGTTTATCCTATCCCAAATTTTTTTGTACCATATCACCTGGTTTTCATCTAGTTTTACCTCTAATCCATTACCACTAAAATCGGCTTCACCCAACAAAATTCAGAATTTATGACTGGTCAAACGAGATAACCCTCCAAAATCTCTCCAATCAAATCGTTAGAATATAAAATATCAGAGCATTAGCAAGAGACTCCGCAAAACAAGCATCAATAATACGTATAACCGCCTAAAGCTATCCCTATATATACGAGTGACCAACTTAGTTACAAGTATGATATACATTCAGTCTTACTCTGAATTACTTAACACTCTTACTTACTTGAGCGTTGGAGTCCCTTTGTAGGTGTCCAATGCCGCCTTCTCCTACAAGAAGAACGATGTTCCTTCCTCTTACTCCCAAGGAAAGCAAGTTCAAGCACTAGCAGAACAAGCTATACCTCGAAGATATCTTTTGACGCCCACCGTGGAGTCGTATATCTAAGCCTACCATCTTTTCTGTCTGATTTTTACCTTCTTTTGCAGGATGTAATTAATGGCGAAAGAGCAAAATCTTGCAACGCACTATAAATTTCAATTTTTCCGATAATATTATCTAGCGGTATGCTGTTTTAATTACATACTATCCATTTTCGATTTTCATATTTACATCAGAAATGTTGGCCTCGTAAGATTATATAACTATTTGACCAAATAGCAAAATTAGTTTCATTATCTTTGATCAAGAATAAAATTCCATATGATCTAAACAATTTGAACATGAATAATTTCGTACTTTCAAGATGTTAGTTCAAAAAGACTTATCATCATTTCCACTCCTTTAGTAATAGTGAATCTTTCAAACTCATTTGGAATTTATATATTATTTGTGAATACAAGTTCTGTCTTATTTTTTATTCCACATTGCTTTATAGCCTTTACTCTATTCACAATATTTATTCTTATACTAATGGTTCTTTTTCTTCTTATAGCAATTTTTAATTAGTTTTCAATAAAGTAGCATAAATGTGAAATTACTTATTTTTATTGACACAATGAGATATATTTATTCTCAATTCTTTTTATCTATCGCAAATTTCTATTGCTAATAACTAGTAAGTACTATTCTATTTTTTAATAGCATTTTGATTGCTCAATACTCATACGGTCCCATTTGTGTTGTTCCTTCGTTAATTTCAATTATTTATTTCTTTGGCTTTAGCCAATAAAAAATGTGTTTGCATTGTCACATTTATCTTATATATTACCATATCATGATATCTTTGAGATTAATATAAAAAGACAAAATTAAAGTTGACTCCAAAGCTGTCAATAGATGAAATAAATTCTGCCAAATGCTCTACTAACGTTATCTAACGGGATTCAGTTATAGTTTTTACCGATGAATTCAAAACATAAATTTACAATACAATAAAAAAAAGTCCAAAAATTAAATTGAAAATTGAATGACAATTGAGAGGCGAATAGCTGCTTATATATTCTTTTATTTTAATCTTCAATACGACATGGCCTATTATAAAATATACACTAACCTATGTACTTTAACCATTTTACGTTATATTTAGTTGCATATTATCAATATTATCAATCTGTATTTCATTGTTGATTATCAATATTATCAATATTAGCAATAGTACCGCCATGCGGATTATATTATAACTCGAACAATTTGCACTTTTCAATGACCACTCGACACCAAAATCAATATACAAAGACGTATGGTGATGTGTTATTTTTTCATTAATGATATCTTTACTTTTTTACTTTCAATTTTTCTTATTATTTTCATCATTCCTAATTGATCTATAAGTCATCTCATACACGATAAACATAAACCACTCTGCCACGAATCTTCAGAATCATATACAAATCTTCGACCAAGATATACTCCCCATAAAGCACGTTACCAAGTTATATATCACCAATTCTTTTCATACCAAAACAAACTTACAATTCGGATGGTCAAATTTCAAAAGCAAATTACAAATCAATTGACAATGAGTCAACTGCTCAAACTTATCTAAAAGAATACCCAAATTCATTATTCAAATTCAGCTCACCTTACTGAATTATAATTTGGTTTTCAAGCAAATCACGATTTTTACTCCTCTATTGTTTGAAGATACTTTTTTTTAAAAGTAAAATAGCTCAACACATTAAAGTGGAGCAAACAGTATCAAACAAACAAAAAGACAGGCAACTCCCACAAACTCCTTGAACAGAGGAACAACATCCCCACGTCATCTCCGGCATAGCCATCAACAACCCTAGGGATGCATACCTCCCCACTCATTGCATCTAAGGATGGTCAATGTAATGATATCTTCTACGCCTTTCTTTTGATTCTGAAATATCCTCATATTTCGCTCCATCCAAATATGCCAAATGATCGCACAGAAATACCTTAACCGCTGCTTTCGATCCTCTTTCCTTCGTGGCTCATCTGTCCAACTCAGGAAATGGTTCTTCATTAACCTCGGGACAGCCCATAGCTGGCTAGCCATAGATAACCATACACTCCACACCTGCCAAGCAAAATCACAGCCAAGAAATAAGTGATGGACCTGCTCAACATCCTTATTACATAAAACACAGCTCTTATCATCTTGGCTAATAATCCCGATCCGACTTAGCCGTTCTTTGGTGTTCACCCTGCCTACCAGGACGAACCAAGCAAACAGCTCAACCCTTGGTGGAACCAAACCTTTCCATATGGTCTTTGTGAAGCTGTAGCTGGTTACCTCCTCCGATAGCATTCCTTCTTGTAGCACCTGCACAAAAGAGTTAGTCGAAAAGATACCAAGTTTATCATATTTCCACACAACTCTATCCTCCCTGTTATTCGCTAGCCTCACAGGTCTCAAAGCCTCATTTAACTGACTCAGAAGGTCTAACTCCCATTGAAAGAGCTCCATCCTCCATTAAAAATTCCAAACCCACTCTAGCCCATCCCAAAACCCACACTCCCCAATCACCGCCCTACATTGGTTTGAAACAGAGAAGAACCTAGGGAATCGATCTTTCAAGGAACCACAC
Source organism: Arachis ipaensis (assembly GCF_000816755.2). Classification (NCBI taxonomy): domain Eukaryota; kingdom Viridiplantae; phylum Streptophyta; class Magnoliopsida; order Fabales; family Fabaceae; genus Arachis; species Arachis ipaensis. Next base: position 131,440,455 of record NC_029785.2, on the reverse strand, counting down.
TGCAACCAAACATCCTCCAAAAACCGGGTCTTTCGGCCGTCCCCAATCTCCATTGCCAGACCTGTGATCATCTTATCCCGCAGATGTTGCCCCTAAAATTCTATATGGCATATATCCCTCCATGGGCCTCCTCTAGTAGGCAGCACTTGAGAAGACAGTAACTCATTCGGCCTCAAGTTATTACAGGAGCAGATCACCTTCTTCTACAATGGGCACTCTTCCTTAGCAAAACGCCACCACCACTTAAACAACAGTGATGAGTTCCGAATCATAGCATCCCCTACTCCCAGCCCACCATATTTCTTCGGGGCCTGTACCAACTCCCATTTCACCAACGCCATTCCCTGCCTCCCATCCTCCCTACTCCACAGAAATCTTCTCTGTAGACTTAAACAACAGTGATGAGTTCCGAATCATAGCATCCCCTACTCCCAGCCCACCATATTTCTTCGGGGCCTGTACCAACTCCCATTTCACCAACGCCATTCCCTGCCTCCCATCCTCCCTACTCCATAGAAATTTTTTCTGTAGGGAAATTAGCTTCTTAGCAACTGCCTTTGGCATCTTGTATAAGCTCAGATAATACACTGGTAAGCTATTCAAGACTGATTTTATAAGCACCAGCTTACCCGCTTTATTTAGCACCTTAGCTTTTTAAAGGCTTAGTTTCTCCTCCACCTTATCAATTATTGGCTTCCAAGTCTTAACCAATCTCGGATTAGCTCCTAAGGGGACTCCGAGGTATTTCACAGGGAGTGTACCTTCCTTGCAGCCCCACAAACTACACATACAGTGCACCCACTGCTCTTCACAGTTGATTGGAATCAAGCTGGACTTATCGAAGTTGATACTGAGCCCTGACATCAACTCAAACCATCGCAGCAGCCGCTTGTAATTATGCATCGTCTCATCGTCTGGTGGGCAGAACAGAATGGCATCATCAGCAAACTGAAGGTGTGAAAGCTCCACACTGTCTCGGCCAACCAGCAAAAGAGAAATACATCCGTTCCTAACCGCCTCACCAATCATCCTATGCAGTACATTGACAACCAGCACAAACAAGAAAGGAGAAAGCGGTTCACCTTGTCTCAAACTCCTTTCCATTTTAAATGGTTTAGACGGCGAACCATTAATCAAAACCGACATCGAAGCTGTGGTCACACACTCCATCACCCAAGCCCTCCACCTGCGCCCAAAACCCATCTTCTCCAGCACAAGATCTACAAAGCTCCATTTGACTCTGTCATATGCCTTTTGGAAGTCTAACTTGATTATGGCTGCCTCATTTTTTCTCCTTTTAAGCCAGTGTACCGTTTCACATGCTATGAGAGTCCCATCATGAATTTTCCTACCCTGCACAAAGGCACTCTGAGTCTCTCCTACTAGTCCAGGCATCACTGCTCTCATCCTCCTAACAAGCACTTTTGAAATGACCTTATACACACACCCAACCATACTGATAGGTCTGAGGTCTTTGATTTTCTTCGCACCAGTGAACTTAGGGGCCAACGCCACCCACGTAATATTGGAATCCGCAGGTAGCCTGGAAGTCTAAAAGAACCCCGTAAATATCTCGACTTAATCAACTAATCAAAACCGAGCTATACTTCGGTTTTCAAACGCACAAGCTACCAAACTATCTATCAATTAAACAAACCGACATCTATAAGTCGAACTCATTTCAAACAATCCAACACCTATGAGTCAGAATAATTTCAAGCAAACCGATCTATATAAGTTGGTACAACTCCAAATATGCTATGCCCAATTCCAAACTGATCTATTACTTCGGTTCACCAATTTTCCAAACAACTCAACAACAACCAACGATATCCATTTGACCTATCAACAACAGTTCTCACTGATTACTACTAGTCATACCTATTCAATCTTATAATTTCAAGAGCAACACATATCACTCAGCCTATCTTGTATAATTACTCAGCCTATTGACATTTACCTCTTTTTCTCATCAATATTTCTACGCCTTATAAGTCAAAAATAATTTTTTTCAAACTATTCCAAAGCATCAACTGGCATATAGAACAATTATTATGCAAATCATGCTACCTCTATTAACCAAAAGCATCGTATATATAAAGCAAATGAGTACCAGTTCATCAAAAGCACAAACAGTTTCCAACAAAACCAAATCCAAACAATCCGACAGTTATTCATTGGAACAAATACAATCATACTTTCTTCTATAAAGTCTAATTCAATTCAAACAACCCGACACTTATATGGTAGAATAAATAACTCCAAACAAATTCGTATCTATAAGTCGAAATAAGTCCAAATGAAGCCGATGCATACCAAATATCTTTTTCAAAGAAATATTTTATTCTCCATGCATCAGAAATTGTGGGCTTATCCTCCTTATTTAACCATTATTCCTAATCATTCTTAAATTTCTTTTACTTTACTATTTACCTACATCAAATTCCAAGCATGACTATCATTTTTTCATACAACAAGTTGCTTGGGGGCTACTGCTATTATTATCACTATTCCGAACTAGGATTACTGTCACTATTCCGAGCTAAATTTATCATTCCGATTTATAACACCACAAAACTCATAAGCTCAACCCGTCGTATCACCACAAAAATACAACAGGTCAAGCTTGGAGCTTTAACTATTCTCGATTCCGAGCTATACCTCTGAAGCACAACCTGTTATAGCTCGATTCCTTAAAAACAGGTCGAGCTTATGTCCAACTTCAACTATTCCAAGCCATACCTATAAAGCTTGACCTGTCATCATCCGAACCCCGCAAAACAGGTCAATCTTGGGGGTTATGATCCGTTACCACTAAAACCGGCTTCACCCAACAAAGCTCGGAATTGATGACTGGTCAAACGAGATAACCCCCCAAAATTTCTCCAATCAAACCGTTAGAATATAAAATATCGGAGCATTAGCAAGAGACTCTGCAAAATGTAACAACCCCGGTTTTCGAGTACGCGAGATCTTTTCTGAAAGTACGGATTTCTCCGGAGGATCAGTAAGGGGAGAACCTTTGATATATCATCAAGTATCTCAATCCTCATTGTCATTATGTTATTTTTAAGTTATAACCTTTTCTGAGGCAAGCTCGATAACGCGGTCACGAAGAACCTAGTTTTTGAACCGTATCAGTTAGGAGTTTTGATTCGGTTTTTCGTAAATAGTCTCAGTTTGACAAACCGGACTCGATTTATGAGAGAAGAGAGATAATAGTATAATATTATCATTATATTAGTATTAAAAAATGCTTGAATGATATTATAAGGTTACCTGGTCTGTTTTAGTTAAAAACAGAAAATCGGTTTAACCGGATTTATGGTTTACTGGTGCAGCTTAGCACCAGCACTCTCTGATGACTTTAGCAATGCTAAGGCCTCATCATACATGTTCTATTCTCGTAATAAATATTTTACTAGTGTCATTTATGCTAGTAGCTCAGAAAATAATTTTTAGAGATGTTTTTACGAGTGTTCCGATACATCTAGTTTTAGTAGTTATACACCTGAGATATTTTAATATTATTTTAATCCACCTCCAAGCCAACCAATCACAACTCACCCTAAACCCCCAAAACCCCCAAGGCTGGCTCATTTTCACTTTGTGGCCGAAAATAGAAAGAGAGAAAAAGAGAGAAAAGTTCTTAGTTCCAAATCTTCAAAGCTTGATTTCTGCTGAACTAAAACTCAAATCAAAATTCCAATCCGACCAAAATGATCCTCTCTTCTTCCTTTACATAACCATGTGACTTATCAAGGCTGGAAATAAGGTGAGATGGCTGTCTCCCTCCCTCTTCAATTCGGTTTTCAAGGAAACATGCTTAAACAAGTATTTTCTTGATGTTCTTCCTTAGATCTCTTGCTTAGCTTGACTTGTGGGCTAAAGATCTTTGATTTCCTGCACATTTAAGGTGAGGATAACCTTCCTAAGATGCTGCTGAAGTTTGTTTAGTTGATGATTTAGAGTTTTAAAGTTGTTCTTTATGTGTTTTAGGAGGAAAAAAGTGCTTTAAGAACACTTCAAAGAGTAACCGGATTTGGAGCAGCAAATCAAGGTAGGGTGTCACGAAATTAATCTTGATTATTTGTGTTTGAGTTGTGTGAATGTTGTATGATTTGGCTGTGCTAAAAGTTGGTTGCATATATGATTGATTCTTGGTGAAAATTTAGTGAAATTTTGATAAAATTTGATGAAATTCAAGCTTTAAAGTTCATGTTCTTGGGGCAGCTGGAAAAACGAAACCCTAGGCTTAAATTGAGGCTCAATTTGTGTTGAAATCATGTAGAAAAGATGGGGTTTTAGTGGCTGCTAATTTATTATGAATTATAGTAAAAATCGGTTGCTGGAAAGACTGAAAAACGGGTAAAAACAGAGAAAGAATCTGAAGAATTTATGAAGAACATGAAGAACACTTTGAGTGTGATGAAGAATAATAAAGAACAGGCTTTAGATCCTTAAAAGGGCAAGGAAGTAAAATTTTTGGTGTTTAAGGGGTTATTTGGTAATTTCTGAAAGTTAGGGTGGTAAAAGTAGAAATACTAAAAGTTACGGGTGGTAAAAAGTGAATTTTAAAGGTTAAAAGTAAAAGGTACGTTAATTTTCGAAAATTAATGATAAAATAATAAATAATAATAAAATATTAAATAATAATATTTAATTAAAAATAATATTTTAATAAAAATAATAAAATAATACAGAAAAGGCAGTTTTCTGTAAAAGTTTTAGAAAGACAACTTTAAGCGCAGAATCCCATAATTACCTTCATAAAACACTTAGGGAGTGGTAAGAACATATTAGTGAGGTAAAGATAAAAAGTTGAAGAAAAGATAAAAATCGAAGAAAAAGTCTCTGTAAAGTTTTAATGACAGAAAAACAGACAGAGACTATCGAACAAACTAGGGCAACATAGTTAGTCCTTGAGTTGCGACTAGGGTTAGGTATTATATGAAAAGTTAAACTATTTTAGTATAGACTTAATGAACCTATACTTGGGACAGGATAACTGTTCATACCAAAATTTACATAAGCTTTAAATACACATGTTAAACAGAGAAATCAGAGCAGGGTAAAGAGACTAAGAGCAGAAGGCTTATTGAAAAGTTATTTGTTGCTAGCGGTAACCCAAGAGATATTATATATACATTTGTTGCTTAATGCAACCCAAGGGATATTGTTTGCTTATTCGTTGCTTAATGCAACCCAAGAGATAATATTTATTATCTGTTTCTTAAAGCAACCCAAGAGCTTCTGTAGGAAAACTAGGATACCTACAGCAATTTTCCGTTCCCAAGAGTATATTTCCTGCGAGTAGAAAGCAGAGGCTGTCTCAATAGAGCTGCTAATAATTATATGCGCATTTATTTGAACGGAAGATCGTATCCGGGAAATCGTGAACTCGTGACCGGATAAATGTCGGGTAGGGGTGTGCATGGCCCGGCCCGAAGACCCGGCCCGGTCCCGAACACTTTAGGGGCTAATTTGATGTGATTTCATCGGGTCTAGGGCCGGGTATGGGTCTCAAAAGTAGACCCGGTCATTATTTCGGGTCGGGTCTGGGCCATAGCTCGGGTCACCCGAAATCGGCCCGGTGGCCCGGTCATCATACATAATTAATATTTTGTGTTATTAGTGATGGATAATGGCTATTATTATGTGAAATTTAAGTATTGTAAACTTTAATATTTTGTGTTATTAGTCATTATATATAAGACTATAAGTTAATATTTTATGTTTAAAATGCATAAAACTTTAGACTAATGCATAATCTTGTGCTATTTGTATTGATTTAAATATTTGGTGTTATTAGGCAATATTAGTATTGATTATGGTTATACTTTAATTTTAGAGAAGAGTTAGTTCTTATTATATTTTTCTAAGTGAATTTATCATGTCAAATAATGGTTGGAGTTTTGGAAATTTGGATATTTTTACATGCTAACTTACAAGAAGGTATCAAGGTAATATAATGTTAACGGCCCGGTTTTCACCCGGTTTTTACCCGGTATAATCGTGGCCCGAAAGTGTATAGGTTTCATCGGGTCTAGGGTCGGGTTCGGGTCTAACAAATAGACCCGGTATATATTTCGGGCCGGGTCTGGGTCACATCAAACCCGGTTTCACCTGGCCCATGCACACCCCTAATGTCGGGAATGCAGGTGCTAACCGACACATGAGCTCATGGCCTGTATTAGGACTAGACATGCATCATTCTTGTCTGTGCATCATTCTCTGTTGCATTCCTACTTGTGTGCGATCTATTTCTTTATGTTTGTTTGCTCGAGTGCTATGTCTGTGCTTTATCTTCTTGTATTCTTCTGCTTATGTTATGTTCTTTGTTTTTCTATCTATTTTTAACTTCTGTTTACTACTTTACTGTATTCTATTATCCATCTGCTAATCGAAAACGAATAAATGAATGTAACTAATAACCCCGACCCTACTAAGAACTCCCCAGTTCTTACCCCTTCTCTCTCCCTTCCCCCTTCAGATGGAAGTAAGAGTACCTTACCGTAGTTCGTTGATGATGGTTCTGCAAAGAGGATTCTGCTCTAGATAGTCTTCTGAGTCTAGGGTGAATATCGTTCTCTGTTTATATGTATATACTGTGAGACCAGCCGATGTCTACACCCCGTTTGTACGTGAACTTTAACCTAAATCCTGTGTACGAGACTCCTGTTGTGTGGCTACTTCATGAGGTACCAGAGAGACGTCCTGTGGAAAAGTCTGATCGTGCAAAGGAGTAGCAGATGCTGTTTTACCTTTTGATGACGTTCCACCTGACTTAAGTTTTGAAGACCTAGAACGTACTTTCCCCCGCTTTAGTAGTTTAGAGGGACTAGGTGAGTATAGAGTCTAGGCTAGTTTAGGTGCCAGCTTAGGGACCTCTTGAACAGGTCAAGACCTGGGATGTTGTATGTATATATATGTATATAGTTATTATCTAGCTATATCTAGGGGTGTTCTAACTAAAGGTCTATACTCTAACAAAGGCTGGATCACTAAGTGTTGCTAGCTACTTGTGATGTATTTATGTGTGGTTGCTTATAACTGTTTTATCTGTTATCAGTTGTGAGTTGATTATAAATGATTCTATCTATTAATCCAAACGTTTTAAAAAAAATATACCTCGCCAATTAACTACGCTTTTAACAACGAATCAGGCTCATATGATAAATAATAGATAATAATTAGGAAGACAAATTAGTAGCGCTCAGTTTCCAGTATGATCTAGACATATTGAAAATTGAGTCGTTACACAAAACAAGCATCAATAATACGCATAATCGTTTAAAGCTATCTCTATATATACACGAGTGACCAATTTAGTTACAGATATAATATACATTCAGTCTTATTCTAAATTACTTAACACTCTTACTTACTTGAGTATTAAAATTTTTTTGCAGGTATTTAATACTGCTTTCTCCTACAAGAAAAACGATATTCCTTCCTCTCACCTTCAAATAAAGCAAATTCAAGTACTAACAGAATAAACTATACCTCAAAAATATCTTTCACAAAGAAACAACCCCAAATCAAAAGCAACACAATCCCAATAGCGCAATTGCTAAATATTGGAGTCTCGATGTTTAATTTATTGTTAAGTAAGATTGGGTTGGATTAGATGTGGAAGCATGGTTTTGCTAATTGACTGAAGAATGAGCTAGACCCCGCAAAATTATTTAATTTGTTTTCATTATTCCGTGCAATGATTATTAGGTGTGAATGTGTGTGATGATATACTAACATTAACAATTAAACAAGTATAAAAGTAAGAGGGATGCATGTGCTCTCTTGGATTGTTTCTCTGCCAATTTCCTATCCCCGCCACCTCTTTTGTTTTTTTCTTTCATTTGGCTTTTGGATATTTGTTCCCTTTCGCAGTTGTAGACACCGAAATTTTTTTACAAGCATATATATTTAGTCATTATTAATGGACGGCTACAAATTAAGACGTTAGAATTTTCACAACTCAAATTACCAACACATAACTCGATCGTTATACTTTAAATTTGGCCGTTATAGTCTGGTTCATTTCCGTATTACTTGGTAACTGTCACCTATTACTCAGAGAATAAGTCTTAATTAATTTTCTATAACTCGGCCAATAAAACCTATACCTCGACCCAAATTTATCCATTAGTCTATCAGCTATAGCTCAATCCAAATTTACCTCTTGATCCGTTAGCTATAACTCGACCTAATTATACATATAAATTAGAATCCAAGTGAAATAATCAAGGTGACTTATCTTTAGTTAGAGAAAATCTCGACTATAATAGAATCATCTGAAATACTACGTTGTACGCTATTCACTCTAATAACATATACCTCATCTTATATTTTTTCTTACTTGAGCGTTGGAGTCTCTTTGCAGGTTTCAATCTCCTTTGGTGTCCCTATAACTGAAGTATAGCTTGATGTCTGTGCTCTTAAGACAAAAGACTCCATATAAACGGGAGGAGTTATACCTCGGCTCAGATTACTGTGTAGAAACAAATGTATTTATATATAAATATGTATATAATTTAACTTATTTTCAATATAGATTTATATTTCAATTTATATTTTATATTGGTAATTAATTTTTGTGACTAATTTTAATATACACATAATATATAGTCGTATTAATTAAGTCAAACTAAATTCTTGTATATTATTTTTTATATATGTGCACTCTTTTTTATTTTTATTTTTTTTAATTTTTCTTCTCCTACTATTTTTTTTAACAAATTTATTAAACACATAAATTTTTAAATTTATGTATAACACAAAAATTTTAAAAAATCGTATGCATAGAATATTGATCCACCCACTTTTTCTCTTATATATGTTCGGTGAAATTATTGAACACAGAACCCAAAACAACGATAATAAAAGTAATATTTATCAAAATTTTCGGAACTTTGTGCAAACACATTTTATATTATATCAATAAGTTTATATGCTATGTGTAAAATTTTTTATGTTATATCAATAGTTTATGGATAATGTACAAAAATTTTGTTATTAACTGCAGAAATTTTTATATCATACCAATAAATTTTTGTGTATTTTAAATTTTTAACAGAAACGTGTGCATGTGTTAATTTTTAACTGAACTTATGCTAGCTTAATTGAATTTAGTTGCTAAAATACTTATACATGTAGCATTGTTTAAATTTATAATTAATTATATATAAATAAGATTCATTTTTGTTGTGAAATACATGCGATTAATTTGTGGTGATGGAATAACATATCCGTGGACTCTCATGCTCCACATTTTTCATATGGGTCCCAAATCCTTCAATAGATATCTTATCAACTTAATTTTCAATTATTTTCATATTTATGACATAATTTTCTTTTAAATCTACTACTTTAGAATAATGGTTTGAATAGCTTTTTGTCAAAATCATGATTGGTAGCTTTTCTAGAAAAAGAAGAAAACAAAAATCAAATTATTAGTGGATGAGACCTAAGAAGACGATGTTTACCCCTACTTTAATTTGTTTTGTATTATATAATAATTCTTAATTCTTATTGTTAATTGAGGGCATGCTTTCCACTAAGCTCCCGTTCGTTGTTCGTGCTATCATAATGGTAGTTCAAAATCGGGGGTCCATTGTCCTGACCCTACTCCATTGGATGAAGTAGCTCAGGATGGAGATATATATAACATAAATAAATGTTTCTGTGCTCAATGACTCGACCCTTTTCGATGTTGGCATACGCATGTTCTATGATTTAATCACATATGATTAATTGATTATCACTATTATAGATCGTCATCCCTGATGATATATAATGATGCTCTTGGATCATTTTCGGCATTTACTTTTAACCCCATACTACTACTACTAGGCATTATGACTTGCCAGCAACTCTGCCACCCTTGTTTGAGACACAATAAGACACTGAGCGCCAAAGAGAATGGAGAATTGCTACATCATCATGATGCTTAACTTTGCTTTTTAACCTCAAATTATGCTTTGAGTGAAAAATTGTAAATATATGAAAAAGAGAAGATGAGAAAAACAATGACAGTATGTAGTTGTACAGTACAATTATATCACACAACTCCATTTAATTGGATTACAGAGTCACAATTATGATTTATGAATTAGGTATAACTGTATTTGAATGACACTTATCTTTTGCTCATTGCCCTGCTCCCCCTTCTCACCTTAATGACCCACGCCACAAATAATGACCCTTATACCGTAATAACCATCTTGTTTCAGCTTCTTATACAAGTTTATGTATTATTATATTCTTTATTTTCATTAGCTTTTTCTTATGCGTTCTCTCTCCTCCTTCTAACTTATTTTGTCCTCATATCAAAAGGCAAAATCCAATAACATGAGTGGCGATTTCGGATGATCAGTTGTAGAAATATTAAAGAGTTCCAGTATGTTTAGAGTATATATTTTGAGCTTCATTTTGAATATTTATGAACGCTATTATCACCAATATCAAATTTATGTGTAATACACTAACAAAATAAAAATATTTATTAAATTTAAAATATCTTTAGTTATTAAAAAAAACATTAAAGTTTTAGTTCTCATAAATTTTGTATCTCGATAATTTCACTTTCTATTTGCCAAATACAATAATGATTTTTTTTTGGACGGGATACTGAATTTCAATCTCTCTTTTAGTCCATGGAAAGTTGGAAACAAACACTGCCCAAGTTATCATAAGTACTCAATCGTAATCTCCATCGGCCTATATAATTTCATTTGTTTTTTGGTCATAACTTCATTGTTTAGTTTTTGGACGAACTAATCCGTCGTGGTACTGAGCTCCATTTAAGGGTTTGCCGCTGGCCAATGGGTTGCTGCACAAGGCGGGATTAATTTCATTGTTGATAACAAGTTTTAAACAAATAATAATGGGCCAGAGGCCCAAGAAGGAAGCGATTATGTAGTAGCAGGTTTGGGCCTAATGGAGTCCAATCTGAATCAGCCCACGAAGCGGGCACGAGATTTGGCGCCAAAGTTTTCCCGCCAAAGGGAGGGACCCCACCAAGAGGAGCGGTTTGATACCTCTTATCTTACCCTAGACTAGTTCAGTAGCCACCATTCACGACTAACCACTCACCACCGGAGAGATTGATCAAGAGAAAGAAAATCAGATTCAGTTGTTAAAACTTGAAAGAGTGATTAGATAAGCATGGATCCAGGGAATCCCGCTTCAACGCCGGAACCTGAATCACCGACCTCTCCCTCCGCCGGTTTCAACACCGACCAGCTTCCACACACCAGCCATGTTTCCGAAGACGATGAGGCTTCCGTCGATCCCGACATCATTCACGATGAGCCTGAAGACGAAAACCCGGAAGAGGACGAAGATGGAGAGGATCTATACAACGACAACTACATGGAGTCAGTCCTCATATTCCTCTTCCTTCTCTTCCCCCCTCAAAATCTCCAATACCGTTTTGTTCTTCATTTCTAAGTTTTTTATTTGTGTATTGTTGTTTACAGTGATTATCGGAGGTTGGATGACCATGATCAGTTTGAATCGGCTGGGCTGGATGATTCAGTGGAGGATGTTAGGGATTTCGATCAGATAATGGAAGATCGAAGGGCTGCGGAGGTGGAACTAGATGCTCGTGATGGTCGCCTTAACAATCGCAAGTTCCCTCAGCTTCTCCATGACCAAGGTAACCTTTACTTTCTCTCCTCTTAATTTTTTTGTCCTCAGATTCCAATTTGTTAACACGTGCCTCATTTCATCTTTTAATGTTTAGGGTCCTTTGTTTTATGATATTAATAAGTTCTATTACTAGTTACATATGTCCATTACATTGGATTTAGATCCGTGAACATAACTTGTTGACTTGAGCCTGTTCCTGGTGATGCAATGATTTGATTGTCCCAGCCAAATTTTAAATGTCATTCATCATGAAGTATTGATTTAAGACCAATATATGTGCTGCAGAATTTCATATTTTCTACGTGCTCTTGCACAACTTTACAGTATACGTAGAGCTATTTTTTCGCTCTCTGTTATTTTTGTTAAGGCAATGGTGATTTATCTTTGAATATTCTATTGCAGATACTGATGATGACAGTTACAGGCCCTCCAAAAGGGCTCGAGCTGATGCCAGGGCTCCTAATCTGAGCGATGATGATTTCGATGGGTTGCATAGTTCACCTGGAAGGTCACAGCCAGGACACTCTAGAGATGATGTTCCGAGGACTGATCAAACTGAGGATGATCAATATGATGTACTGTATGCTTTATTTATTCTATTATAATGCTTCCACAATCTCTAAGCTATTAAGTTTATGTTAACAATTAACATGGGTACATGAAATGTAGGATGACTTTGATGAGGAAGGTGGTTATGAGATGTACCGTGTTCAAGGAACACTTAGAGAATGGGTTACAAGAGATGAAGTCCGCCGCTTCATAGCTAGAAAATTCAAGGATTTCTTGCTCACGTATGTTAATCCTAAAAATGAACACGGTGACTTTGAATATGTGCGGCTGATAAATGAGATGGTGTTAGGTAATATATTTTCTACTGAGTCTTAAAATCTTGTACATCTGGTAGTGACAATATCTTCTTTGCGTCAGCTTATTTCTTTCCTCCCTTTTTTGTCGTCTCTTTTAATTGCAGCCAATAAGTGTAGTTTGGAGATAGATTACAAACAATTTATCTACGTCCATCCCAACATTGCCATTTGGCTGGCTGATGCACCTCAGTCTGTCTTAGAAGTAATGGAAGATGTTGCTAAAAATGTTGTCTTTCAATTGCATCCAAATTACAAAAATATACAACAAAAGATTTATGTTCGTATAACAAACTTACCAGTTTATGACCAGATTCGGAATATAAGGTAACAGAAACAAACCAACCCGTTCCTTTATCCTACTGCTCCCCTAGCTTTCATTAGATAATAAACTAAAAGCTGGTTCTTTTGACAGACAAATTCACTTGAATACAATGATTCGAATTGGGGGAGTTGTAACTAGACGTTCAGGAGTCTTTCCCCAGTTGCAACAGGTGAAGTATGACTGTAATAAATGTGGGGCAACTTTGGGACCTTTTTTCCAGAATTCCTACTCAGAGGTGAGAGTTGGATCCTGTCCTGAGTGTCAATCAAAAGGGCCATTTACTGTCAACATTGAGCAGGTACAGTTCCACAAATCCTTTTGTTTTATGCCCTCTGTTATTTGATAAAGAAGCTGAGTGTGAGGATATTTAAATTACAATTACGGATGCACAATGTGCTGCTTGTTGGTTTACTTTGATTAGGCCAAATGTTTGCATGAGGCTTGTTCAAGTGAAATGTTGTATTATTGTTTTTTATTCACAGATGATTTGACATTTTGGATTTTCTGTTACAATATAAGTTGACAATCTCTCAAATGAAAATTAACCCTTTTCCTTCTGTGATTGATGCAGACAATTTACAGGAATTTTCAAAAGCTCACTCTCCAAGAGAGCCCAGGAATTGTTCCTGCAGGTCGTTTACCAAGATACAAGGAAGTTATACTATTGAACGATCTGATTGACTGTGCCCGTCCTGGGGAAGAGATTGTATTGTCCTCTGCTTGGACTTCTTAATTTGGTTTGTGATTTGTAGGATGATTCCTTATTTTCTTGTACATTATTCTGCCGTTTCAGGAGGTCACAGGTATCTATACTAATAACTTCGATTTGTCGCTAAACACAAAGAATGGTTTTCCTGTGTTTGCCACTGTTGTCGAAGCAAATTATGTCACAAAGAAGCACGATCTGTTCTCTGCTTACAAACTTACTCAGGAAGACAAAGAAGAGATTGAGAATTTGAGCAAAGATCCAAGAATAGGAGAAAGGGTTTGTTCTATGGAATTATTGCTTGATATATTTTACTTCATCATTTAGTTATTTGGTTTCTAATGTGCTATGAATTAAATTTCAGATTATCAAGTCTATTGCTCCATCAATCTATGGTCATGAAGACATCAAAACTGCAATAGCTTTAGCTATGTTTGGAGGTCAAGAAAAAAATGTTCAAGGAAAGCACAGACTGAGAGGAGATATTAATGTTCTACTTCTTGGTGATCCAGGAACAGCGAAGTCACAATTTCTCAAGTAAGAACTTGTCAACATGTCTTAGACTTTCACTTCATAATGGTGATCAATTAATTAACTAGTTTATATTTCAAATTTCTTCTGCAAGGTACGTTGAGAAAACTGGGCAACGAGCTGTATACACCACTGGCAAGGGGGCGTCTGCTGTGGGTCTCACTGCAGCAGTTCACAAGGATCCTGTCACAAGGGAGTGGACCTTGGAAGGGGGAGCCCTTGTCCTAGCTGACAAAGGGATCTGCCTTATCGATGAGTTTGACAAGATGAATGACCAAGACAGGTAATAAACAGAAATTAGATTAGCCTGAAATTTCTCAATATCAGATTGTTAATCCCCCATCCTCTGCGGAGGAAGTTATTGGTTATGTATGACTTTCTCTTTTTATCACATCAGGGTAAGTATCCATGAAGCCATGGAGCAGCAGAGTATAAGCATATCAAAAGCGGGAATTGTTACATCTCTTCAGGCACGCTGTTCTGTCATTGCTGCTGCCAATCCTATTGGAGGAAGGTAAGCAAATATGAGGTTGCTTGTATCTGAGTGTAAACTTGCTCTGCTTATTAGTGTCTCAGATAAGGTTCTAATGTGTGATACACTGATACTGAAGGGTCTCTAATGTCTGTGTATTTAAGTTCAACCTTAGGTCGCTTATTAGTATTAATTATTTTTACCCTCATTTTCCAAGCTTCTAATTGATGTTACCTTTAACTTTGATTTACAGATATGATTCCTCCAAAACATTTTCTCAAAATGTTGAATTGACAGACCCTATTATTTCCCGTTTTGACATCCTCTGTGTTGTGAAGGTAATGTTTAAATTCATTGCATTGCTTCTTCAATAGATTCTTGATTTATCCATATTCGTATGTACTAAGGGACTTCTTGATTGTGCAGGATGTGGTTGATCCGGTCACTGATGAAATGCTTGCAAAGTTTGTAGTGGACAGTCACTTTAGGTCACAACCAAAGGGTGGTAACAGAGACGAAAAGTCGGTGACTGAGTCCCAAGATGATTATGCATCTGCCATGCCTGTTGATCCTGAGGTTTTAATCAAATCCGACTGCTGTTGCTAACAACTTTGTTTTGTTAGATAAACTTATATTGTGGATTCTGTTTCTGAGTGAACTTTGTTTGCAGATACTTCCACAAGAGTTGCTAAAGAAGTATATTACTTATGCTAAATTAAATGTATTTCCAAGACTACATGATGCTGATTTGGATAAGTTGACACATGTTTATGCCGAACTGCGGAAAGAATCCTCGGTAACTCTTTGTCTCTTCTCTTGCTAAACTTCTGTTCGTGATTAATTGTCTATGCGACTTGACTAAGATGCTATCGTTATTATCATATATAGCATGGTCAAGGGGTCCCTATTGCTGTAAGGCATATTGAGTCAATGATAAGGATGTCCGAAGCTCATGCGAGGATGCATCTCAGGCACCATGTCACACAAGAGGATGTGGACATGGCAATTCGAGTCCTACTTGATTCATTCATTTCAACCCAGAAATTTGGAGTGCAGAAAGCTCTTCAAAAGGTATTGAAAATTATTTTGGCTCTGCTGCAGAGTGCTCTATGAATGTATCTTTCTAGCATGCTGTATTGTTACATATTTCTATTATCTAAATAGTGAGTTTACTGTTGCAGAGCTTTAGAAAATATATGACTTTCAAGAAGGACTACAATGAATTGCTGCTTTACCTTCTCCGCGAGCTTGTCAAGAATGCTTTGCGTTTTGAAGAAATCGTTGCTGGATCTACTTCAGGTCTTGAACATATAGATGTCAAAGTGGAAGATCTCCACAATAAGGTATTTATGCTTGTTCTTTGTGTTTGTTTTTGAGCTGAGATAGCACTGAATTTAACTCATCACTTTGTCTTTTTAAATTGCAGGCTCAAGAGCACGAAATATATGATCTTAAACCATTCTTCAACAGTAGTCACTTTTCAAGGGCCAATTTTGTATTGGATGAAGAGCGCGGAATAATCAGACATCGCCTTGCTAATTGAACAAAAGCATCCATCACCAGTTCACCACCAACATTGCTAGTTTATTATCGTAGCAGCAAGCTGTAGGGACAGTACATTTTTCATCTAGCTGTCTGTAACTATAAAAAGATACTCAGTCTTCATGTGTTTCAGATTTGAATGTTCCTTTGAGTTGTTGATGCCTGTGATAATATTATTCCTCATTTGTCACTCTTAAGAAAAGGCACTTTTATAGAGCATAGTTAAGATAGGACCATATGCTATTCTCGGTGGGGAATATATTCGCGCACGGTAAAGCGATTGATTTCATTGGGTGATTTTAGCTGCTTATATTAGATTCTGTATTGTTAATTAGCGGCTTCTCGGGTACTCTATTAAGTTATTACTGTGTGTTTAATTTCTAAAAAAAAAAGACAAGTGGCTATTTATTTTACTTAAATTTTTATTATTACTAGTATATGTATGCGTAATTTG
>NC_029785.2:131422205-131423883 GCF_000816755.2 Arachis ipaensis | reverse complement strand
TAAAGTACATTTTAATGAGATTAAATTTGTCCTTAAATTGCTTTCTTTATTATCATAATTATTTATTGAGAATTATTTTTGTTAAAATCTATCAAAAACTTTTATATTCTAATATTGCATTTATTGTTAGAATCAAAGTAAAATGACCAACAATATTATTTGTTGAAATTTACTAACATATTTTATCTATTCTTAAATTAAAGTAGTTGTATTTGTAATTAACAATGGTTTCATATTTTTTGTTAAGAGGAGTGTTAGCGCCCAGCAGTTTAGCCATCAATTAACCATCATCAATATTTTTAATGGTGTGAGATGAGGTGCTGGCTAAATTTCAATAAAAGTGTTAGACTCTGAAACTTTCTCTTTTGTTAATGTAAATACTTACCAAAACTATTAAAGATAAGATGAATGTAAAATATCTTATTTTATCTGTTGTGGAATGATAGAAAAGATGTGTTTAAAATATTGAATTGTTCATACCTAAAAGAACAATTATTAATACAGGCACTTTCTACAAGAAAAAAAATTGTTACAATAGAAAAAGAAGAAATATTCGATTATTCAAGAATTTAAGTTGATTTGTTTGTCCAATACAACTATTTTTTTCCAAAAAAACAAATATTTGCTGTCTCAAAGATTAAGATATCACTTAAGCATTTATCAAGTGTTTTATAACAATATCTACTAATCAAGGAGTTTTTCTTTCAAATTATGAGTTTGATTTTTACTAACAATGTTGCTTGAGGGCAATAGAATTAGATCTTTGAATATAAAATCTTCAATTATATTTGATAGTACTTTGAACCTTAAGTATATTCTTTTTTTTTCTATTTTAAAGAAGTAAAGATACAATGTCACTTAAATTAAAATTAGTGCATTTTACAATTTGAGTGAATTTTAACGAAATCAAGCTCTAAATAAATATTGTGGTCGAATACATGACCATAAACAAAGCAAAAATTCCTTCTCCACGATACAATAATAACTTTATCAAATATATGTTTTTTTCTTTTTAGACGTGTTACAAAGTTTAATGTGGTTGAAGTAATTTGTTTTTCCTTTATGTTTAGTACTATTTTTCATTGATATAAAATATCATTGAGAGTTCAAGTCAATAACCATTCTATACATATTTTGGTCTTGAGATATTATTGAAAGGTAATCAAATGACAAATAACCTTTTGACATATGATATTGAGACTTATGTGTTTGCTTTTTTAATGACATCATTAAATTTTAGGGCAAGTTACCTAAATAAAATGAATAAATTTTAAAATTGTCCAATTATAACTTTCTCTAAAGTGTTACACGTTAGAACTTTTTCATACATGTATGTAAACCGCTACAAAGAGTATCTGTTTACAAAATCAACAGCAAATGCGGAGGCTAGCACGGTTTAGGTGGAGCAAGTGTTTGAACAGAAATCGCTACATGATTTAGTGGTTTTTGAAGGAGTTGTTTATGCATAAATCCTGTGGGCAGCGGTTTATGTTAATATGTTGCCTAGAATAATTCACTGCACCTTGTAGATATGTTATTAATTTTTAACTCATTTAAATGCTCTAACTATCTTTCATTTCAGCCTAACTATAATTTTTTAATATCTATCATTCTAATATACTAAACAAAAACATTAAATTAAATAAAAAATTATTAAAAAAATACTAAAAAATACTGA
>NC_029785.2:131419921-131421997 GCF_000816755.2 Arachis ipaensis | reverse complement strand
AGTATTTTGAGTTTTTTAAAAATAAATTTAATATTCTTTTTTTTAATATTTTCAGTACTCTCTAGTACTTTTAGTATTTTTGTTTTCAATAGCTTTTTTTATTTAATTTAATCTTTTTGTTTAGTATATTAGAATCATAGACAGTAAAAAAGTATAGTTAGGTTGACATGGGAAATAGTTAGGGCATTTGAATGAGTTAAAAATTAATAATATATATACACAATTTAACGATAGATTAATCATTGGCCTACTGGACTGAAGGATACAGTAAAAAATCAAAACAATACAAAACGTTGTCATGGCGATAAATTAGTACTAATTGTTAATGATCTTCTCCGTATTATCCTAAGTAACATGTGTATAATCTGTTACAGAGTGCAGCTAATTATCTTAGGCAACATATTAACATAAATCGCTTCCTCCAGCGACGAAGCGATTTATGCATAAATAACTCTTTTTAGAAACCGCTAAATTCTATAACTATTTCTGTCTAAACACTTTGATAACGATAAACCCAAACAAAAAATGCCAAGAAATTGTGATCGCTTCTTTCTCTAAAACGCTGTTCCGTCAAAAGACGCTTTTAACCTCTCGCCGGAAAAACCTACATTATGTAATAACAACAGAATCAGGGAGAATATAAAAAAAAGACAGTTCTATTTCTATTTTATTAGTATTCTATAAATTAGTATTAGCTCCACCCAAATCCCGCTAGTCCCCGCGTTTGTCCTGCAGCGGTTTACATAGATATACAACAAAATTTAAACGTGTAACACTTTAGAAAAAGTTATAATTGGATAATTTTAAAATTTATTCATTTTATTTAAATAACTTATTCTAAATTTTATATTCTCTTGTATCAATATAAGAGTAAAGTATGCATACGTATAAGTAGCATTATGTTATGCTTATATCTTGAAAATTTATATATTTTTTTGAGTATTCAATAGAAGCCACTGATAATAATAATTTTTAGCATTTAAAAAAATTAATTAAAATCTCACGTCTAATATATTTATGAGATAGTTATATAGTATATAAAATATTTTTTGATAAAGTTTTGTAATGTATATATAGGACTAAATTATTATAGTTAAAAGTTATTTGAATATTTTTTATACTATCAACAAATCACATAAATTAAATGTGAAGTACATGTTAAGACTTCAAAGTTTAAATTTAAATCACTAAATATATAAAAATAAAGTTGAATATAAATTTATCATTACTTACAAATAAGGGTATTTAAATTTAAGCCAATGAGTAATAGTTCAAATGGCATAATTTTTCTATACTCAATTAAGAGGTTGCGGGTTCGAGTCTCCTATCTTTAGTAAAAAAAATATTTAAATTCAAACCAATCTAAACAAATATATTATCCAATCCAAAATCAAAATTGATCAAACCCGTAAAATATGATCTAATATTATTATTTTATTATTAAATTTAAATTTTATATTAATATGTTTATTTGTTACATATAATAATAATAATAATAATAATAATAATAATAATAATAATAATAATAATAATAAGAGAAAGTATAGGGAGTCAATGGAGTATCTATACAATATATACAATGAGGATATATAGATGTTCGATTCAATAGGATATCAGATGTTATTATCTCTGTTAATCGGATGGTTATTCTGAATAGTACGAGTATATTGTGTTTGAGAGATTAATAGTATTCTATCCGAAAAAGTCTAGCAATTTTATTGAATTTTGGCCAGCATATAACCAGCAGAGAAAGGTGAGTCATTAGATGAAATCGCACACCAATCTCACACCATTAAATCATTATTGATGGCTATTTGATGGCTACCAATCACAAAAGTTGCTGGTCCCCTAGCATTGCTCATTTTATCCTATATGTTCATTTTTAACTCATATTAGGCCAAATAAATAGTCTATTGTACACATTGTACAAATACTCCATTGGTTCCCTAGCGGGATTCAATAATAATAATAATAATAATAATATTATTATTATTATTATTATTATTATTATTATTATTTAATAAATTTTTTCTAAATATAAAATTAGATTTATTTATTTTTTGTTTTACCAATATA
>NC_029785.2:131417137-131419906 GCF_000816755.2 Arachis ipaensis | reverse complement strand
TTAATAATAAAATGTTAATTTTTTTAAAATTGAATAAACCAAATAAATCCAAATTCACAATAATTTGGATTGTATAAAGTAAAATCAAACGGATCTAATCCAAACGGCAACAAATTACATCCTTTGAATTGGATTGATTTTTTCTTTAAATTTGATCAAAACCACAATGCGAACACCATTTCTTACAAGCACATGGATCAACCTTTTAATTGAAAAATATATATTTTCTTTTCTCCAAACAAACTTGATTAAAAACAACATAAATAAAAAAAAATTTCTTATGGAGTGGCGGGGGCAGGAACCCCAAAAATAGCAAGCAAAAATTACAAGTCTCTAAACTTAAAAAAATCAAACATATCAAAAGCTAAAGTTGAAATAACATCAAGTATAGCTGCATCAAAAATGTGAAGACCGATGGAGAGATCATGTTTCTTTTTAGTCATTATATTTGCAACTGTATTAACCTCTCTTAATATGTGATTTTAATCAATATTCTGTATACATCTGTTTAGGATCAGTATATCTTGTACAAACTGCCTCCAAAAGTGAGAGTTTGGATATCCTATTTTAATAACCTGAAAAACTATTAAAGAATCAAACTTCACAATAATATTTTAAAGGAAAAACTATCAAAAGTACCCATGAAGTTTACGAACGCTGACAAAAGTACCCGTAAACTAAGGAAATTAACGATGTACCCATGAAAGATGAGTTCAGTATGACAAAAGTATCCAAATCTTAATTTTTTGTTAATTTTTTAATAAAATTTCTAAACTACCCTACACTCAACCTCAACTCACTTTTTCAACCTTTCATAATTCAATTTGCACCAACTCTTGCCATGGAGTCCAAAACTATTCCTACAACAAATCAGACCGAAATCAATAATAGTGGTGGTGGTGGTGGTAGAGGATCGGACCTCAACCGATTCACTCATAAGTTTATAATCCATACCCAAACCAAATTAATCAAACACCAAAAAATACTCAAAACACAAAAATTTTCAAATCCATTCATCCAATTTCAATTCACTTTAGCAAAACTAGAAATAGAAAAAGCCATCAACCATAAAAAATTAACAAATCCATTCATCAAATTTGAAATTTATTTCAGCAAAAATCAAAAGTAGAAGTAGCCATCAACTGGATCTTCTGTAAATCAATCTCAGCCTTCATAAAAAATAGAAGCAGATTTAAAAAAAATAGAACAGTATCATTTTAGTAGTAACTAAATCAATTTCTGAAAAGAAGAAAAATAAAATAAAAATGTTTTAAAAAAAAAGAAATACATTTTTCTTCGCCAGCTGACTGTAACATCGTCAATGGCAAAACCTCCATCCACAGTGCCGCCTCCCTTTGTTCTCTGATTTCTCTTTATCGAACTCGCTTTCTGCAGGCAAGAGTACCACGACCCCTCTCTCTTCTCAGGTGTGCGACGACGGTGTTCTCCTCAGCTGGGTCAGACACTCCACGACGACGTTCTCCTCTGCTGCAACAGGCACGTCACGGCAGCATTCTCCTCAGGTTGGGTTACAGGTGTGCGATGAAGGTGTTGTAGTCACCTTAATAGTGAGAGGGAGAAGCAGTGAGAGGAGAAGAAATTGGCGGTAAATGAGGAGAGTTTCTATGACTCTGTGAAGGTTTTTGAGGGATAAATGAAGAGAGAGGAAGAAGAGAAGAGAAGGAGTGACGGTAAATGAGGAGAGTTTCTATGACTCTGTGAAGGTTTTTGAGGGATAAATGAGGAGAGAGGAAGAAGAGAAGAGAAGGAGTGACGGTAGAATGGGGTTAGGGTGGGGTAGTTTAAGAATTTTATTAAAAAATTAATAAAAAATTAGGATTTAGATACTTTTGTCATACGAAACCCATCTTTTATGGATACAGCGTTAATTTTCTTAGTTTATGGGTACTTTTGTTAACGTTCGTAAAATTTATAGATACTTTTGGTAGTTTTTTCTATTTTAAAAATCATTAATAACTACTATTTAAAGACCCTTAATAATCTTCCAAAATTCAGCATGCATGATGGTACAGTTACTCAAATTGTAGGAAAAGGCTTTAATAAACTTGCAGTATTTTACCTTGTAAAGTTTAACATACATGATGGTATGGTTATCCAAATTTAAAGTACGAAGATGTGATCATTTAATTGTTATTTAGCTTAAAAAAATAAACTTGTAATATTTACCTTTTTTAATAATATAATAATTATGTATATAAGAAGATTATTTGCAACATAAACTGTGAGTTGCGCATTCTCCAAATAGAATAAAAGTTTAATTTTTAGCTTAGATATCATAGGACATTATATATCAAAATATATCTGCAATTAAAATAATTTCTAATTTTATCAACTTGTGTTTTTTTTTTTTTATAATAAATCATCAATATTATATATGATCGTTGCACTTGTGTATAGTTTAATGGTTTAATTTTAAATAACTTATTTTAATTTAAAGTTGTATATTCAACTCCCATAACATCAATATTATATTTATTGCACAGGATGATATATAAAATATATGAAGTATTTCTTATTTTTTTAAACGAAAACACATAATGTAATCGTTACTATAAAATTTTATAAAATAATGGTTAAATTCATAGAAACCTAATTAAAAATTTAGTGAAATTATAAAGATGGATAGAGTAATTAAACAAAAAATAATGCATATTTATGCTTTATGTAATTATTTATTTTAGTCAAATTAAATAATTAATATAATTAATTAGTTATAGTTAATGTGTTCAAATAAAATATTAAATATTA
>NC_029785.2:131399581-131414866 GCF_000816755.2 Arachis ipaensis | reverse complement strand
AACCCTATTGGATGGATAAATGGATTAGGTATAAAAAACAAACTATTCTACCATTTTGTTACTATATTTAAAACTTGTTTACGAAAAGAAATGAAGAACTATATGTATTGATAAAAGAGTGGGATTCTTCTTCTTTTTAATTAAAAGTTATTATAAAAAATGAGTTAACATGCTCTTAAAGTCATATGATAAGTTTATTATTAATAAAAGATTTTAAATCTATTATTTAATAAATACATTAAAAACTTAAAATTTGATATATTTTTAACAACTTTTTTTTAAAAAATTTCTAAACTTATAATGACTTATATAATGGTGATCTCATTTATTGTTTTAAATGCTACATTGAATAAGTCATTATTACTTTTGATTTGGAATTAAATGAGAATAAAACCGGATATTATATTTTGTTCTTTAGATAATTATCTTTTAATTTTAGATATATTATCTTGGGCAATGTACTGAAATAAAATAAATGAGAGAAACCTTTACGTGATTCCAACAATTGAAAATTGCTTACGTGCATGTGCAATTTTATTATTATGTAATCCGTGGGAGCTAACCACGGTTTTGAAATTACATGTAAACCGTGCCAGCCTGCAACGGTTTACGTAGAAGAAGGTTTGAGGGTAAACCATGGTAGCTAACCACGGTTTATGAACGAAATAATATGAGCAAAAACCCCTCTAGGCAGCCACGGTTTATGAAGGGTTTATTAAACTCATAAACCCTTGTAGGCTGCCACGATTTTGAAGAGTAGGTTTTGTATATATATATGAGCGAGCTTGAAGTTGCTGAAGAGATCATTGTCACACAATGGCAAGTGAGGAAGAGAGCTTTCTTGTTTTAGTGCATTGCTCTGAAAAAATTAAAAGAAGCAAAAAATATGGTGTGAAGTTCACTGACAGAGAACCATTGAGTGTATTCATCAGTTCATCCAGCACTTTGTCAGATGTAAAGAACAGCATCTTGCAGAAGCTTGGGGTCTGTGGTAGCAAGTGGGTGAAGAAGCTATTCTACAAGATTCCCATCTCAGTTGTCTCGACCGGTGTTAAGTATGATACATTTGTGCTAGCGGATGATGAAGATATTCGGGTTCTGTTTCATTGTGTTAGGAGTTTTCCGGAGGTCAGAATACACGAGTTGTATGCGAAGTTGGAGGTTGGTGTCGAGAGTTCTGGGGCATCAGCTCCAGTTCATAGCTCGACTGCCGCAGGCGGTGCGTCCAGTTTGATGCCTATGGCAGGACCATCTGTTCCGCAGGTCGCATCCCCTTCCTTCACGGCAGATTTAGATCAAACCGAGGCAGTGGGTTCTGTACCGTTGGAGAATCCTGGGGTCTGGCAGCAGGCATTTGAGGTGAATACCGGTGGTGGCATGATACATGATGTTCAAGCCTTCGGGGAACCTGATAGAGTAGAGAATGCAATGCGGGACGATGACTCTGAAGGGGAGCCTGTAGATATCATTAGGGACAGTGATGATGACACAGGTGCCAATCTACATGCACAGCACGGGCCTTCAAGTTCTGGCACACAGCAGTACCCTCCACACTTCTCCACTCTAAACTTGGAGGCTCTGGGTCAACAGGCGGACGAAGGTGCTACAATTGGCGGTTCTTCTACAGAATTTCAGATTGGACAATCATTCCAGAATAAAGATGAGGCTGTTCTGAGTGTGAAGGACTATAGCATCTATCGAGGTATTGAGTACAGAGTCGTGGAATCGGATCATCTGAAGTATCATGGAAGATGCAAGGAGTTCGGCAAGGGTTATACTTGGTTGATTCGCATATCGCTTCGTGCACGAAAGGGCACTTGGGAGGTTAGGAGGTACAACGGTCCGCACACTTGCTTGGCCACCTCTATTTCCAGTGATCACCGTCAGCTTGATTACCACGTTATCTGTGCGAGGATTTTTCTGTTGGTTAGGGCGGATGCTGCGGTTACGATCAAGGTCTTGCAACAAGCAACAGAAGCCGATTACGGGTTCAGGCCTAGTTACAGGAAGGTTTGGATGGCAAAACAGAAGGCAGTAGTACAAATATATGGAGACTGGAAAGAGTCGTATGCCGAGTTGCCACATTGGATGCTAGGGGTACAGTCGACCATGGCCGGGACAGTCACTGTGTTGAAAATGTCTCCTGTTCGACTTGGGGATCAGGTCGATGAGTCAACGGTGTACTTTCATCGTCTTTTCTGGACATTTCCACCCTGCATCGAGGCCTTCCAGCATTGCAAGCCCCTCGTGAGTATTGACGGTACCCACTTGTATGGCAAGTATGGAGGCATATTACTGTTGGCGATAGCGCAGGATGGGAACTCGAACATCCTCCCGATAGCCTTCGCCCTTGTGGAGGGAGAAAATGCGGAGTCATGGTTGTGGAGGGAGACAATGTGGAGTCATGGTCCTTCTTCTTGTCCAACCTACGATCGCATGTGACGCCGCAAAAGGGTATCCTTGTTATCTCTAATAGGCATAATGGCATCAAGGCTGCACTTGAGGCCCCCGAAAATGGTTGGCTGCCTCCACGTGCTTTTCGAGCGTACTGTATTCATCATGTGGCTGCAAATTTCAGCCTTAGCTTCAAAGGTAAAGATGCAAGGAGGATGCTGGTGAATGCTGCTTATGAAAAAATTGAAGCAGAGTTTTATTACTGGTTTGACATCATGCGGACTAAGAACCCGGCCATGTGTGACTGGGCGAATCGTATGGAGTATGACAAGTGGACCTAACATGAGGATAGCGGTAGACGGTTTGGGCATATGACAACCAACATTAGTGAATGTGTGAATTCCGTGTTAAAGGGAACTCGCAACCTCCCGGTCACCTCGTTGGTTAAGTCCACGTATGGGAGGCTTGCGGAGCTATTCGTGGTCCGTGGACAGACGGTGCAGGCACAACTGGGATCTTGGTATGAATTTTTTCAGGCGTTGGTGAAGGCTATTGAGCGGAACATAAGAAACTCCAGGTGCTTCACTGTCACATTATATGACAGGCACCAATCGGAGTACACAGTGGCTGAGACCACACCGACCGGGAACTTCTCGTTAGGTAGCTATCGAGTTTCCCTTAAGGATCACACATGCGATTGTGGCCACTTTCAGGTGCTTCATTATCCATGTTGTCACGCCATTGCATGTTGCACCCACTCGCGCCTGAATTGGGCGTCATATGTTCACGAGGTGTATCGCATGACTGAAGTGTTTAACGTGTACAAGCTAGGTTTTGTTCCGCTTATCCCAGAAGGCCTATGGCTCCCATATGCTGGACCGACAGTCATTCTTGATCCTAACATGAGGCGTGCCAGGGAAGGACGTCCAAAGGCAACCAAGATCCACGGGAGCATGGATCAGTCTGTTGAGAACCACCCGAAGTGCTGTGGGCTCTGCCGTCAGCCTGGTCATACGCGCAGGAACTGTGACTAGCGAAGACATACTGCTGCAGGGGATGGTTAGATGTTATGACCTTTATGGTCTTGTTGTTGTTGTCTAAGTTGTTCTAAGATCGCTTAACTTGAGTAATGTTAGGTCTTGTTGTTATGACGTTGATGGTGTCGTTGTTGTCTAAGTTGTATTAGCAAGTCTTTATTTGAGTAATGTAAGGTTGTTTGAGTCAGCTAATGTCGTGAATTTGTTTTGTTTATTAAGTTCATCGATTTATCTCCTATTATTTTAGATGCTTAATTGAAACACTTTGGTATGCATATGAATGCGCGTAACAGTTCTGACAATCTAGTTCGTAGCCGTAGATCCTAAAACATATATAATTATCACATACCTATATAATTATCACATACATATCAAATAACATACAACCGCTGTCTGAAACATGAAACCATAAAAATTATGCTACGAACATAATCAAACATAGTTTCCACCATATGTAAAAAGATCACATAACTAATCAAAATCCTTGATGGTGTCACTGTCATCATCGTCGAGCTGACCAAGCATGTGACCTCTGGTGCCACACAAAAGAGGATGCCTCACCCTCCTTGGTCGCTGATACGCCTCTGGTGTGGATGTATGTGGCGGAACGGCATTGAATGCTGATGCTGGGGTCCCTCCTAAGGCGAACCACGGGTCAGATGGAGAAGCTGGAGGCTCATTGAGGTCAACCGGTAACTGATGCTGAACATCATGACAAGGTGGCTGGTACTCGGCAAACTAGGAATGATCCTCAGGCATCTGTGGCCTATAATGAGTCGCATCATCGTCCTTCAGCATGTCTGCTATATCCCTAAAGAACTCTGACTGATTAACAGGATCATCGATGTCCATGCCGACGGCCGCGGTAGTAAAGTCAGCGAATACCTATTGCTTGACACTCCCGAACACCTGAGAGCTACCCCCTACATCGTAGGTGGGCAGATCCATCCCTGTGTCCAATTCCCCAACATCCTCACCAACAGCGTGTTGAGCACCGTTATCCGCACCGGATGGTCCTGTACCCCAAGCCCGACCACGACCATCCCGCCCACGCTGTCGTCTGGCTCTACGTCGAGGAACACGATAATCTACAACACCTCAATCATCAGCAGCACCTAGGTCCTCATCCAAACGGTCGTCGAGCCATCGCCACTCTCGATCGGTGGTACGTGTGCCTATATGCCGACGCCGATCCACTCGCGTGTTATTCGGTCTGTCGTGAACCTGCACCCTGGGAGGTGCCTGCGACGACCCTCTGTGACGAGCCTCCTCGGTCAAAACAATCGGCCTCGGATCATGAAATGCAAAGTCTGGGGATAGGAATCTGTGGGCCACACGGCACTACCAGTCCAAGTACTCAGCTGATGGACCGGGGTCAACTACTCAAGCGACCGGTATGACTGAATCAACCCGGTTCTCCCAATGCTGATGCCACTCCTGATAATATCTAGGGAACCATCGGTCTCCACCCCTTCCATCATTCGCATGGAGCCAATCTATGTTCAGAGCAAACTGAGGGAGATGCTGAACACCGCCAAACTGCGGTACCACCCTATCCACCTGATGCCACTCAATCGCAGCAAAATATATCAGGCTAGTGATCGCCGTCCATAGCCTACGGTACTCGTCAGCTAGTATCTCCGGATGAACAACAGCAGCAACCTCGGGAGAAGAATAAGGCTCCCACACAAACTGGATCGAATAAGTTATAGTTAGGTAAGACCATAACATTAAACATGAACCAGTATTTGTAAGAGCAATAACTAAACGACTCACATCGTGGACACGTAATCTATCCAAAGAAAGGCGTGCAGACACGACTTTTTGATCCACTACATCGTTTCTCAGTAGATATGTAGCCCACCTACAATTTTCATTGAAAGCATTTCATAACAAACAAGAACACATGAAATTGAACAAGTTATGGACCGAACATAATAAACCGTACCTAGATGCAAGCGAAAACCCAAACACATCAAAACCACTAGGTCTCAAACTGGGAAACCTCCAGAAAATCCAAGACTGTAGAAGCTGTAGTGGCCCGGCCAAGCTAACCACGTTTCTGTTTGTCCCACGACAAAGACATCTATACAACCAGGCTAGTGCAACCGAGCCCCAGGTATATCTACCCAAATCGTCCAGCGATGCCAAATAAGGCAACCAGCGAAGGTGAACCCGGTTTGCGTTCTTGTCCGCAAACAGCTGAGATAACAATAACATCAGAGTATAAGCACGCGCGTATATACGCACCATCTCTTCACTCGTGTCTGCTGGGAGAACCCGGAACCTCTCATGGAACCATGTGTAGCACATCGTCATCTGCTTGACTTTATTATACGGCGGTAACTCCCCAAACAACTCCCGAAACCACACCCATACTGGTCTTCCCTTCTCCATCAGATTCTCAAAGTCAGTCAGGCACCACTAACGGCCTCCCCATTTATGGGCAAACCCAGCTGATATGCCACTTCTTGCAAAGTGATGGTGCACTCCCCAAACGGCATGTGAAAGGTGTGCATTTCAGGACGCCACCTCTCAACGAATACGCTAATTAGAGGCTCATCAACCCAGAACCACTGACTATTCAGCCTAGCGAGGTGATACAACCCAGCGGTCTGCAGATATGGTATAATCCGGTCGTGTAAAGGCATATTCAGTTGTCTTCTTACACCGCTAATAACCCTAGTAGGCTGCAAAATGTGGGTAAGAAAATCCTCAACATACGACTAATACTAATAACATCAAACATAATTTAAAAAAATTATTAGATACCCTCATTGCTGTTCTATTTTCTCTAACGATAGTAATAACAATAATGAAACAATAAGAATAATAACAATACCAACAGGAATAATTGTACTAACAATAACGATAATAATAATACTAACAGCTCCCAATAATAATAATAATAATAATAATAATAATAATAATAATAATAATAATAATAATAGCAACTCTAATAATAATAATAATAATAATAATAATAATAATAATAATAATAATAATAATAATAATAATAATAATAATAATAATAATAATAATAATAATAATAATAATAATAATAATAATAATAATAATAATAATAATAATAATAATAATAATAATAATAATAATAATTAACAACAAACCTCTTGGTCGATGTATCCAGCCACATGCGCAACGCCATTTAGCCGGTACATGCGAGCTTCGTCCTCCATGGCTCCACCACCCAAATGAAACCCTAAACCTTCAAACCTCTCTCTCAACCACCAAGCTAATACAATTTTGGTTTGGCACAAATGATATCCGTGAAGACTATCCACGGATTATGTATTTATAGTTCACTCAACGTAAACCGTGGTAGTCAGGAGGGGTTTATGTTCAGAGCTATTTCTTCATAAACCGTGGTGACCAAGCACGGTTTATGGCTAGCTGTTTTCTCTCATAATCCGTGGTGAGCAGCCACGGTTTATGCTCAACCTTTTCCAACTGAAATCCGTTGAAGCCTCCCACGGTTTATGAAGAAATGAGAAACCGTGGCTAGCTCCCACGGTTTACATAGTAATCAAAACAACACACTCACGTAAGGACTTTCCAAATGTTGTATATAGATAAAGGTTTCTCTCATTTTATTTATTTAAGTACATTGCCCTATTATCTTTTGGACTTTAGATACTATTTTATTTGGGCTTTAGAGTTTAATGGGTGCCATGCTCAAATATAAATAGGCATTCAAGGTTTCGGTCCCCAATATACCAAAATCGCCTTTGTTGCTATTTCTCCATCAAAAGAGTTGCAATTCAACTGCCTAGAAATACAGAAGGCTTTGGTTGAGAAAGATCGAAAGAACCACAAGATCCAAATCCTTCTATCAATTTCTAATTTTTATGAGTAAAGATACGCTTTCGTATTATGATATATTTTTTATGATTCAATATGAATGATCTGAGCTATTGAAATTAATTTATTTCAAAGAGCTATCCATTATTTAATCATAAAAAATATCAGATTTTTTTATTGTTATTTTGGATCGACATATATGTATATGTGCACATCATATATAATTGATATTGATGTACGAGCACAAGAATTAATTTTTTTTATGCCAATGGCCTGGATAATTGATTTACGTGGTATTGATGTACGAGCACATCATATATGTGTATGTGCACATCATATATAATCGCTTGTGCGTTTATAACAAGCATGTTATGGTTACTTTTTTTTATGATATGATGTTCATAATATTTATGTTCGTTGTGACTGCAAATGGACTTGGCACTTGGTTCTGAAATATATAGGTTGCTATATCTATTTTTTTTTATAATGATAATTAATTTATTCTAAAATAAAGTATAGAGTATTAATATGATTGTTTCATATTTAATTATATGTGCTATTAATTTAGTATACAATTGATAAATAATCATTATACCTACCTATTTTATAAAGATTTAGTTTTAGAATAAATTGATTGAACATTATGCTGTCAAAGCAACCTCTTTTGTGAAAATTGATTTATTTAAAACATTAGGAATATGTAATTCATGCGAATATTGGTCAGCCCAAAGGAAGGCCTATATTTGGCCGAATTGCATACACATATTGATGGTAAATAAATATTTGGGTAATTGATTAAGAATAAAGTAATACTTATTATTTATGCGAATAATAATCGGCTCAAAAGAAGTTTATTGTTTGGCCAAATAATAAGCATTGCACACTTTTGTTTATTTTCTATTAATTATGCGGTCAATAATCGGTCCAAAGGAAGGTTATTGTTTGGCCAATTAATAGAAAATATATGCGGTAATAAATAGGTTACGAAGTTTAAACTTCCATGTGCGCATTAAGTCGGTCCAAAGAAAGGCTTAATGTGTGACAAAAATTTTGACAATATTTGATTACTGCAATGAGAGTATCACTTACAGTTAATTTTTCTATCCAAAGATTAAAAATTAATGTTGTTCTAGATATCTCAATATGGATTTTTCCCATTATTTAACTAATGTTTACTGCATGTTCTATTTATTCTAATCCAGAAACTATGGCTTTAGCTACCAATGTTTCTGCACAAATTAGCAGTATTCCTATGCTGAATGGTTCAAACTTTAAAGTTTGGAAGGATACCGTGGAGATTGTCCTCGGTTGTATGGATCTAGATATAGTTCTTCGAGAGGAGAAACCCACTTCCACTCCGTAAAACCTCAATGAGGTTAAAATAGAAAAGTGGGAGAGATCCAATCGAATGAGCATTATTATAATGAAACGCTTAATTCTTGAGGTGTTTCGGGGGTTAATTATTGAGGATAAATATGCCAAACAGTTCCTAAAGGATGTTGAAAAATTCTTTACTAAGAATGAAAAGGCGGAGGCAAGTAGTCTTTTGAGCAAACTTGTCTCCATGAGGTATAAAGGTAAAGGGAACATTAGGGAGTACATTATGGAAATGTCTCATCTTGCTTCAAAATTGAAAGCACTAAAATTAGAGTTGTCTGAAGATTTACTCGTGCATTTCATTTTGATTTCCCTTCCTGTACACTTTGGACAATTCAAATTGAGTTATAACACTTTGAAGGATACTTGGTCCTTAAATGAGGTTATATCTCACTGTGTGCAAGAAGAAGAGAGGCTACAGTAAGATAAAACTGAAAGTGCTCACATGGCTTCATCTTATCAGTATAAAAGAAAGCGTGATACTATTGCGGATGTGCCTTCTCAGTAGAAAAAGGCTAAGAAACAGGATCAAATTTCAACTTGTTTCTTCTATAAGAAGGTGGGACACATGAAGAAGAATTGTACTAAATATGCCACCTGGCGTGTAAAGAATGGTATAATTCTTACTTTCGTTTTTTTTTTAGGCTAGTTTAAGTTATGCACCTATTGATACTTGGTGGGTAGATTCTGCTGCTACTACTCATGTAAGTGTTACTATGAAGGGTTGCCTGTGGAGCCGACCGTCAAGTGATGCTGAAAGATACATCTATGTGGCAGACGGCAATATAGTTGCAGTCGAAACTATAGGAACCTTTAGATTATGTTCCACGAGTGGATTTTACTTGGATTTATTAAAGACATTTTATGTACCGTCATTTAGACGGAATTTGGTTTCTGTTTCTCGTTTGGACAAATCAGGTTATTTTTTATCGTTCGGAGACAATAAAGTCAGTCTCTTCTATAATTCGAATAATATTTGCTCTGGTCATTTGGTGGATAATCTATATAGGCTTGACTTAAATTCCTATAATAATGAAATACTGCAAACGGGTACAAAAAAAAACTAAATGAGAATTCGCTATCATTATGGCACAAACGCCTAGGTCACATCTCTAAATAGAGAATTCAGAGGCTCGTGTTGGATGGAATTCTTGGACCCCTAAATTTGGCGGACTTTGAAGTCTGCATTGAGTGCATAAAGAGGAAAAGGACAAACGAAAGGAAATTAGGTTCCGAGAGAGCTAAAGATGTCTTAGAACTGATACATACCGATATATGTGGCCCATTCCCTACTGTCTCTTGGAATGGACAACGGTACTTTATTACGTTCATAGATGATTACTCTCGTTACGGATATCTATATTTAATTCATGAAAAGTCCCAAGCGTTGGATGTTTTCAAGTCTTTCAAAGCTGAAGTTGAACTTCAACTTGGAAAGAAAATTAAAATTGTCAAATCTGATCGTGGTGGTGAATACTATGAAAGATATGACGATTTAGGTGAGCAATGTCCCAGGCCTTTTGCTCTTTTCCTAGAGGAGTGTGGTATTGTTCCGCAATACACTATGCCAGGCAAACCTAGCATGAATGGTGTTGCAAAGCGAAGGAACCGAACTCTTAAAGACACGGTGAGAAGTATGATTAGTTATTCTTCTTTGCCTGAATCACTTTGGGGAGAAGCCTTAAAGACCGCAGTATACATCCTTAATAGGGTGCCAAGTAAAGCAGTTAACAAAACCTCATATGAAATTTAGATTGGGAAAAAGTCCAGTATAAATCATTTGCATATTTGGGGATGTCCAGCTGAGGCGCGACCTTATAGGCCGCATGGAAAAAAAATTGGACTCAAGAACAATTAGTTGCTACTTTGTTGGTTACGCTGAGCATTCACGAGGTACAAGTTTTAAAATCCTACATCAAGGTCTATTTTGAAACGGGAAATGCAAGATTTCTTGAGGATGTTGAGTTTGGGGGAAAGAAAATATTAGAAATGTAGCTTTTGATGAGGATTCTATAACTGACAATGATCAGGTCTTTGTACCTATTATTGTTCAAGATACAGTTATAGTACAAGAGCACAATGAGAATTCTACTGTAGATCCAGTTGTAGTACAAGAGAACAATGAGAATATTGTTGTTGTTCAAGATACTGCTACAGAAAAATAATAAGAATCTTTCTTAATCCCAACCCATACAGCAAGCTCAACAACCTCAAGAAGTACCATTAATGAGATCCAACAAAAAAAGAAAAAATCCATCTATGATCTCAAACAAGCTTCCCTTTAATGGTATCACAAGTTTCATCAAGTTATTACCTCATATGGTTTTGAGGTAAATATTATAGAGAAATGTGTATACCGCAAGTTCAGTGGGAGTAAATACTTTTTTTGGTCTTATATGTTGATGACATTCTACTTACCAGTAGTGATATAGGCTTGTTGCATGAAACTAAGAAATTTCTATCGAACAAATTCAAAATGAAAGATCTTGGTGATGCCTCTTTTGTATTAGAAATCGAGATACTAAGAGATCGCTCTCAAGGTATTCTTAGATTATCACAAAAGGACTATATCGAAAAGATTTTAAGTAGATATGGCATGGAAAGTTATAAACCAATAGACACACCCGTAACTAAAGGAGACAAGTTCAGTCTCAAGCTATACCCAAAAAAATGATCTTGAGAGGACATCGATGCATGATAAACCTTATGCATCAGCATTAGGGAGCTTAATGTATGCTCAAGTCTACATACGTCCCGATATATCATTTATAGTGGGAGTGTTGGGTAAATACTTGAGCAATCCGAGCATGAATCATTGGATAGCTACTAAACGTGTAATGCGTTATCTAAAGAGAACAAAGGATTACATGCTTACTTATCGGAGATCAGAAAATTTGGAGATCATTGGATACTCTGATTCCGATCTTATAGCATATGATTGCGAAACTTTGTCACTGAGCTCCGTATAGTAGATGACATTTGTCATTAAAGATATTTTGTGATAATAAGTCAGCAGTACTATACTTCAATAACAATAAGAGCTTGACAAAATCGAAGCATACAGACATCAAACTCTTAGTTGTCAAGGAGAAAGTTTAAGAAAAATAGATTTCCATAGGACATATAGGAACATAGTATATACTAGCAGACTCAATAACCAAGGAATTGATCCCTAAAGTCTTTCATGAGCACACTGCTTGGATGGGTGTCAATATTTGTGATGCCTTGGTTTAGTGGGAGTTTATTTTATACTATATGTCCTATGACAGATGTTGAGTTATTTTTCTGCAGAATTAAGTTGATGGTTTATTTCATGTTATGTGAAATGTTCATTTTGCAATATTTGTATTGTGTTTGATCTCAATAAAGTTTTAAAGTTGGACCAGCTGGAAATAGACATGCATGAGATCACTTGGTATGTAATTTTCATATTACTCATCCAAATTTGATCTATGTCGTTAAGTATATTAGGATGGTGATTGTCATGGTTTAGTCACGATATTAATGTGATAAAAGCTGTGGTAGTTCTATATTAATGTATGAGACGGACCAGATTATTAAAGTAATGAGAGAAATAGCATTCAGATGCACGCATAAAGTTTATAAGATGTGATTATGTCAAGAAATAATATATGTATAGCCCAAGTGGGAGATTGTTAGGAAACTATTTTTATTTCCTAATTTGTTTGTGGGCAATACATATATTAATTATAATCACAAATTATGCTATTTCAAATTAAATGACTTATATAATGGTGATCTTATTTATTGTTTTAAATGATAAATTGAATAAGTCATTATTACTTTTGATTTGGAATTAAATGAGAATAAAACCGGATATTATCTTTTGTTTTTTATATAATTATCTTTTGGATTTTAGATATATTATCTTTTGGACTTTAGATACTATTTTATTTGGGTTTTAAGGTTTAATAGATGCTATGCTCAAATATAAATAGGCCTTCAGGGTTTCGGTCCCCAATATACCAAAGCCCCTTTGTTGCTCTTTCCCCATCAAAAGAGTTGCAATTTAGCCACCTAGGAATATAAAAGGTTTTGGTTGAGGAAGGTCGAAAGAACCACAAGATCCAAATCCTTCTATCAATTTCTGATTTTTATGAGTAAAGGTATGCTTCCGTATTATGATCTATTTTTTTATAATTCAATATGGATGATTTAGGTTATTAAAATTAATTTATTTCAACAAGTGGTATCAGATCCATCCATAATTTAGTCATAAAAAATATGAATTTTTTTTATTGTTATTTTGGATCGACATATTTGTGCATGTGCACATCATATATAATTGGTATTGATGTACGAGCACAAGAATTAATTTTTTTTATGCCAAAGCCCTGGATTGCAATTCTTTATATACATACGTGTATCGTCATGTATGAACATTTATATATATTATTGTGCGTTTATAACAAGCGTGTTATGGTTACTTTTTTTTATATGATATGATATTCATAATATTTATGTTCGTTGTGACTGTATATGGACTTGGCACTTTGTTCTGAAATATATATGTTGCTGTGTCCAACTTTTATTTATAATGTTTAAATCACGAAGCATTCATATAAGTGAACGGAAATCAATTCATTTCAGGTTTAATTTTAGTTGTTTCGAGGACTGGAAGTGAACCGAGTTGAGTCGAGCTAAACCAAGCTCAAGTTCGGCTTATAAAAATTGAGCTTGACTCACGACTCAACTCATTAACAATCGAGTCTATTTCTTAAGCTCAAGCTCGACTTACGAACTACCTCGAGCTCACGAGCTTGCTCAAATAATAGGAACATAATCGATCATTTTATATCAATAAATTATAACTTATATATTTTAAAAAATATTTAAAAAGATCAATTTTATATATTATTTATCTATCAATTAATTATAAATTTTTTATTTATATCCTACATCAAAATTATATATAAAAAATAAATATAAAATTTTAAATAACTAAGATCATATATATATATATATATATATAATATTAAAAGTATTGATTAAATGCATATAGGATATGTGTATTAATATATATAATCGAGCTAGTTTATGAGCTAATGAGTTGAGTTTATCCAAGCTCAAGCTCGGCTCATTTAATTTATGAGCTCAATTCCAGGCTCAAACGTCGCTCACTAGCTTACAAGTTTAGCTTATCGAACTATTAACGAGTCGAGTTCAAGCTGGCTCATGGCTCCACACACTTCCCGTCCTAATTGTTTCACACATTTTAGAGAGAGGCCTGCTACACATACAAGTCTTTTTGGCTTACAAGTCTTACAAGTTGGCACAAGTCCAACAAAACACACGCATTACACTCCCACATTCAAGAGTAAATAAACGTACGTTATTCAACCACTTCCTGTTTCCAAAGCGCGCTACTCACCATGCATTATGAACGACTCTTCTTCTTCTTCCTCCATGAAAACGAGCTTCTTGCCAAATTTGAAGATAATGGAACTTCAGAAATACACCCAAAGGATTACAGAAATACACCCAAACGATTATAGAAATACACCCAAAGGATTACAAAACTACACCCAAAGGATTTAAGAAATACACCCAAAAATCGTTGAAGTACACCTTATGCATAATTCAGAACTCTTTCTCTTTCTCCTCCTCATCTTCTGCTGCTCCTTCTTCTTCAAAAACGATTTCAGAGTTTGATGTCAAAAAACAATGGAAATCGAGAATAATGAAAAAAGAAAATAGAGAGAAAAGCACGTAAATGAAGAAGGAGAAAGAGAAGGCAAGAAACGAAAGAAAAGAAGAAAAAGAAGAGAAAAAGGAAGAAGAATATGCAACAAAAAGAAGAAGAAGGTGCAATGAAAATATGCAGTAACGATTCGATGCGCGTTAATATAAATGACTTATAAAGACTTGTATAAAAAAATGTCTGTACGTGGAGAATTATTCTTTTAGAGAATCACATGGTAAAGCTTAAATGGATGTTTTAAAAGCTCGTGAAAAAAGTTGATGAACTTCTAGTTATAGGTGATGTTATATACTTTACTTATATATATCCAATTCGGACAATAGGTTTTCTTATAGCAAAATAATATCCTAAATAAATATGTCCTATTATAGTAAAATAATATTCTAAATAAATATGTCCAGATTATGACGCTAGTTTTTAGTGTACAAAATCTCTTAGCTTCTGGCACTGAAATAGTATGTTCTGCTCTTGATTTCATTATTGGAAGAAGCAAAATGTGTTATATGAATAATAGTTGAAATAAGATATTTATTATCATTATACGAAATTCAACAAGTTCAAAAACTTGTGTCTAAGAATCAAAAAATGCTTTCTGGATTCAGACGATGAGTTAATCAAAACAATAGAACGTGATATCATATCTGCAACTGCATTCTGCTGCAGACCCCAGTGTCTCATTACATCAAAACCACAACTTTAACGAATATGCTTCTTTCATTGTCGTATGCTAAAAGCCAAAAACGCTTGTCCATTTTCCATAGTTACGGAAACAATATTTTGCAAATTAATAATGAAAAATACAAACACCAAGACAGAAACTTAAGTTTAATTCGTCACGTTCCCACGATTATAACAACTCGTAGCTTTGTACGTATTCACGTATTGTATCTTCGATTTTTCATCATCATCTCAATTCTCAAAAAAAAAAAAAAAAAA
>NC_029785.2:131398588-131399524 GCF_000816755.2 Arachis ipaensis | reverse complement strand
CTCGAACAATAACTACTGACTAATTATGCGGAGCACAATCAAGAGCTAATATACGAAGCAAGCCATCGAAGGTTACGCCGCCGTTCTGGTCTCCACCGCCGAACTGTATCATGGCGGCGATATCGTCGTCGGTGGCGGAGAATCCGGCGGATTCCATGTATACCTTGAGGTCACGGTGGCTGAGCTTGCCGTCGCCGTCTCTGTCCATGACCCTGAACACATCCTCGATGGCTCCACACCCCACCGGTCTCGAGGTGCCGCACCTCTCGGTGTTTCCCACGGCAGAGAGAACGCGCTCGAACTCCTCGTACTCCACAAAGCCGTCCTTGTTGGTGTCGGCAACCGTCATCATTGCACCGATGACGTCATCTTCTCCGCGGCCGTAGACGGAGGAGTAGAAGGCGCGGAGGTCCTCGCGGCTGATCTTTCCGTCGTGGTCAGCGTCGAGGATGTCGAAGGCTGGTCGGAAACCGGAGGAGGCAGTTGTGCGGAGGCTCCTGCCAGAAGGACACATTCTGTTTTTGTTTTTTGGTTTAAAAAAAGAGAGAGAAAAAGAAAGAGAGTTTATATGAGAATTAGGAATTGGTTTGTGTGGGTTTTGAGGGCGTATTTATAGAGCTATGAAAATTAGATGTTATAATAAGTTTGATTTCATTTGTGAATTGTCAAATACGCTTCATTCTTCAATTCGAGAGAGAGTGTGTGGCTCCGAAATTGTTGGTGGGTCCACAAAAATTGGGTATGACTGGCATCAGATTCTTTGGTCAGCCACAGCCACGCTTGGGCAACAAGGTTTAGGCCCTTTTTGTTTGGATACCCATTGCATTACGTATGTCGTGACTTCATTCCTTTTGTTTCTATTGGACACTCACGCTTCCCTAACTCACTCTCTCTTTCCCCACTAGTTCTCATAATCAAATCATTAATCCAACCGAT
>NC_029785.2:131397825-131398399 GCF_000816755.2 Arachis ipaensis | reverse complement strand
AATTTTTTACTTTAAATTTATAAATATAATTTAATTTTATTTATGTAATACAATTAATAAAAATATTATGTATAAAAAATAATATATTTTTTTAGTTTAACCGAGTTTTATTAGATTCGACCAAATTAATTTTAACCGATTTTGATTGGGTTTGATAAGTTTTTATCGAGTTTGACTAAATTTTATCAAGTTAATTATTTGACCAGTTTAAATAATAACCAAATTATCAGTCCGACTGACCAAATTTGACTCGAATTAATAACCAAAATCCAAATGACTATATTTTTAATTCATCCAATCGAATCGGATCGAATTTGACAACCATAGTTCTTGGTAACATCCTAAATTCCTAATCATAAGCCACAACTCACTATTCTTTTATTTTATATTAGTCTGAAATTAATAGTTAAACATCATTAAATAATTTGATATGATTTTTTATTTAAAAATTTTGTATTTAAAAAGTTAAAAATTATTAAATAAATTAATATTTATTTTTTTAAATTAGTGTATTTATATAGAATAATTATTTAAATATATTATTTTAATAAATTAAAAAAAACAATAATGAATT
>NC_029785.2:131397225-131397719 GCF_000816755.2 Arachis ipaensis | reverse complement strand
TATAAATTATAAAATTAATAATAATTATATTTTAACTTTTTAATTTATTAAATTTCTCACTTTGAAAAATGTATTTTTTCAAAAAATATAGGATTGAGATGGAGTGAATGCATCTATCATCCGTGACGTTAGTTGTTGTCAATGTTTGTTGACTTAACGGCGTGGACGCGGTCTCTATTGTATCACGCCGTAGTAGTTTCTCACCTTTTTCTGAATGGACTGACTCATTAATTCTCAATTTCCCACACGCATGGAAATCTCTTAACTCATTAATAACATATTTTTCTCTCTCTTTTTTTGTAACATGCACTATACAAAATTTCTTTTACTAGTAATCTCACTGCTATATTGATTCTCAGGAAGAGTCTAATACTCTAATACCATATGTTAAAAGTATCTAATGGTCTTTAAAGGACCAAAATATTTAAAGAAATTTAAAATAAATTTGGAGTGAAATTGTAAATATATTAATATAAATTTTTTGCATAGAATAC
>NC_029785.2:131391552-131397152 GCF_000816755.2 Arachis ipaensis | reverse complement strand
GAGTTTAAATATTTTAAAATAAACATCAAATTTTAATTTGTAATGTAATTAAATAATTTTAAAAATAAAATAGTATTTTTGTTTTTTAATACTAATACCGAAAATATTATTTTTCATAATATTAAGAAAAATCTTTAATCCTTCCAAAAAAATTAATTGAAAAGATGTAACATGTAAGTAGTCTTTAACTAATATTGCTTAAATTATCAAATTTTTACATAATTCAACAGACCATTTTATAATTAGCACAAACTTAAAGAATTAAAGTCAAACTTTGTAAATTTACAATTTTATATACAATACCAACAAAAAATACTAAATTAAAATATGCTCACTTGGTTCATTAGAGCACCTCCAATGGTGAGTTTCTCTTTGACTTTTTTCTGACGTATAGGAACTCTAACCATTGGAGGAAAGAAGGAGTGAGTTCCCGCACAAGAATCAAAGTAAGAGAGTCCCTCTAAACAGGGACTCAAATTAACCAATAATAACTTGTGATTTGGCAAGTTATTATAAAAAAATAATAATATAAAATCTGAAATAATTAAATAATTAAATAATAATTAAATTAGTAATAATTATAATAAAAATTATATTAAATAATTATATTTTTATTTAATTAATAATTTATATTAATTATTTATATTATAATTAATATTGAATATTATTTATATTATTATATTAAATTATAATTAATTAAATTTACTTACATTAAAAAATAAATTTAATTTTTATACCTTATAAAATAATTTTTAGTTGAGTTGGTTATTTTTATTTTTAAAATTTAAAATGCTAATGATATTATTAAAATTAGCAGTTGTAAACACAAAACTATAAATTAGTATAATCTCGAATTATATATTGTGTATTATTATTATATATGAATTTATTTAATATTAATATCTTTTAATAATGAATTATTTTTAAATTTATAAATTTAAATAATATTATTGAAAAAAATTAATTATATTAATTTTAAGTATTTTAATTAATT
The DNA here is from genome assembly GCF_000816755.2 of Arachis ipaensis. NCBI lineage: Eukaryota > Viridiplantae > Streptophyta > Magnoliopsida > Fabales > Fabaceae > Arachis > Arachis ipaensis. Next base: position 131,396,158 of record NC_029785.2, on the reverse strand, counting down.
AATTAAGTGGGACCACAATAGGGACTAAAGTTAGTTCCTCCTAATCGAGAAGAGATAGATGCTTTGAGTTCCTATTTATTGTTTATGATGCAAAAGCTGATGTGGAGTTACTTTTTATGACAGGTGGGCCATAAACAGAAACTGGGATGAGTTCCCTACTGGAGATGGTCTTAAGAACCAATTTCAAGTTTCCCTACCATAGACGATTCCTGATTCTCATTAAAAGCTACGTAACCAAAAAATTTGGTAAGAATAAGCACTTTCATTTATCCCTTAGATAAGTGAGTCTTGTTACTTTATGTCATAAATCATCTCCATCATTTTATTTATTATTATTTTGTCAGCCATGTAGCATTTTTTAAAATTTAAATACATGAAAGAAAATTCCCAAGAAGACAATGAATTACCAAGTAAATACTTTTTTTAGAAGTGAATATTATTATTCTCAAATTAATGATGTCATTTTTTATTAGACGTTATTTTTAAACTATTCTTAATGAAGAGTTTATCTTATCACCAAAAAAAGTGATTAAACAGATATATACAAGGCAGGCCTTAAATAAATGGGTTAGAGGTTAGTTACGGACTGAAACCCAATGGGCCTGTCAGTTTTGAAGGTAAGGGGCAAATGCGTAATAAGAGAACAAAAGTGTGGTTCCTTTTGTCTTTTTACAACGCAGAGCAAAAAACCCTAATTCATATTATTCCCATTATATAAATCAGAGCATGCCTTCACTTCACAGCGAATTGGAGAACAGTAGAGCACTCTTCGTTTGTTTACGCTGCTTTCGTCTTTGAAGTTCGAATCCCTTGAATCGTTTTCTTATCTTTGTTTCAAAATTTCTCTATATTTATTGGTATCATTTGCCTCTTGAGATGCCTATTATTCAAGGGCCATGGATTATGGGTTATTTCCTCATCAATGATAGAAAAGAGGCATAGATCTACCGCAGCGAAGTTGAGTCGCTTCGCCTTTGTTTTGGCCCCAGGCGCAGTGAATTATACAGCTGCAAAATCATTACACCTCAAAATTTCCTTTTTTCTTTTGTTTTTAAAATGATTTTCCTTTTCTGTTGCTTGGATTAATTGCTTGGGTTTTTTTTATTAAGAATTGTTCGGATCCTATGATGGCATGGAATCTTTGAGACCTGATTTTAAAATTTGATGACAGCTATAAGCATATTCGCTGAGGATCAAGTTCAACCCTTACTAGGGTTTTTTCCCCTTCCCATTTAATTTATTTTGTTCTTTCTTTCTTTTTGGTCAAATGTATTTTGCCGAAGAGAATAATACGAATGTATTTAAATGATGAAATAAGCACTGGGCTCTGAGCAGTAAATATACTGCTTAATTTGATGCACATTGCTAGCCTAGAAAGCTATGTCTGATTTCTTCATTCATTTTCCTAATTCCTACAATTGTTTTTATATCTTCATTAATTCACGAAGTTAAAGTCTTTGGATAGTGTTTGTTTGATTGTTGACCAAAAACAGAAATATGCAATTTAAGCTTTACATTCAAGCCTTCTAATTATAAAAATAATAGAACTTGAAATTGGACAGATTGAGAAATGAAAAGAGATTGGACATTTTTTTTTTCTTTTCACCAGAATTAATTCATAATAAACCTTCATGTACAAAATAAATGACACAAATTATGAAATTAAAAGAATCTAAAGAATTAATCATAACTAATTCAATCTTATTTTAAGTGTTAAGCCTCGTAAGAGTTTAAACTTATCAAAGGGTAATGTCTAACCAGAAAAGAGGAAGGAGATAAAAGTACTTTTAACCATATTAAGTGTATATTTTAAAGATTTATCGTCTGTATAGAATATATAATTATATGTTATAAATAATATATATTAAAATTGAGTTAAATAATATATGTATTTATATATAAATTTATAATAAGTAATTTAGTGATTGAATTTTTATGTGCATATAATAAGTTTATGTAAGTGTTGTTAAATTGTTAATAAAAGATTTTGTCAGTATAAAAAGATATGAGTTATACTAGGGAGCTAATAGAATATTTGTACAATGTGTATAATAAGTTATTGAGTTAAAAAATGAACATCATCTATACTATCCAATCTCAAAAGCATAAGCTGATTTTGGGATTCACCAAAGATCAAACTCTTGACCTTTCTTATACACATTGTACAAATATTCTATTGGCTCCTATACTTTCTCAAAAAATATTTTCTAAATTGTATNTATTTTAGAAACAAGTTAGATTTAAAAGACTTAACTATTAAGGGTGTGTTTGGCAAACACGTTACAAGAGAAGAAGCATGTTTAACCTTTTTGAAAGTTTCAATTTTTGGTTTGGCAAATTTTTTATTCATGAAGGCAGAAGTGATTTTGCTTTCAAAACCATGGTTTTCAAGAAGTTACAATTTTAAGCTTTTGCGTTTCATCAACGGTCTTCTAGCCATCAATACTCCATCTTTATTTACTTTTTACCAACTTTATCCTTTATGCATGTTATTATATTATTTATGGAATTCTTATTATTTTTGTTTACATGAACTCTCTTTTTTTATTATTTATTATTTTTGTTTTTTATTAATTATTTATTTGATATTATACACTTTTATAATTATAATTTTTTGTATTATTTTTATTATCTTTTATAATATGATTTATTGATCAATTACTACCAAGATAAATATTTAATTTTTTTTATTATTCTTAGTACTCTCTAAAATTTATATTTTATTAGTTTTAATTAAAAATATATTTTGCCAATTTTTATATATTATTTTTATTTTAGTGCATAAATATTAATTTTATTATAGAATTAATTAATAAGATCTATTCAATTATCTAAATTAAAATGATAAGATAATATACAAAAATTATTTAAGTTGGTGTCTATTTTAGTAATTTTTTATCTAAAAGTGATTTTGAGTAGTATAATCCAAACAACATTTATTTTACTATAATTCATTTTGATGCAAAGATTGCCAAACATAAATCACTTTAACACAAACTTACTTTTCATCAAAATCAAGTTTGCAAAATCAATTTTATTCAAACTCTCGTTTGTAAACTATAATCCAAACACACACTAAGTGTATAATAGATTAATAGGGATGACAAATCTCCTGAGACGTGGGGATCCCTAGGGACTGTCTCGAATGGGATCTGACTGTGGAGAATTTTTTCGCAAAGATGGAATGGGAACAAAATTCTCCTGAGGCAGGCGCGGAGACCCGAGCGGGGATCTCTACTCCGTTTCCGCTGATCCCTGAAATTCATAAATTTACTGAATTGTTTTTAATAGTTTATTTCTCATATATGTTTTTTAGTCATTTCACACACACATATATATATATATATATATAGAAGGTGGATGAATTCTAGATGCCCGATGAAGGAAATAAGCTCAAATACGAAATTACAAAGCACAAACATTCACACGAAGCTACAAGCGTAAAGGATAAGATCCACAATGTAAGGTAACAAGATATATATAATTATATAAGAGTATAATAATCATAAGATACTAGCCTCAGCCCGCGGAGTTTGGGCCGACTAGTTAAATACTGACATACATAGTTTTGAAAGTATACAACTTATACAGAATATCACTCTCAAAGTAAGCCTCTAAAGCAAAAGTAAATACAAAAGTGAGAGTACAAATCAAAATAACCCTACTAACAACAAAATAGAATAAGATCCTCCGCTCTGCTACCATCAAGCAACTCACTGAGGTATATCAAATAGACAAATACATAAAAAATAGAAGTAAAAGAATTAAAAAACAATTCAATTAGAAGTAAAATAATTAAAAAATAATTTAATTAGACAAATAATAAATAAATTGTGTCAATTAACCACTTAAACTGATGTGATATATGGTGAATGCTATGGTGCCTATCACTTTGTACCTAAGTTACTAAAAAAGATAAATAAATAATATTTAATAAATTGTACATGATTTACTTTTATTTTAAACATTTTTTTCACAAAAAAATATTTTATTTTTTACTTTAAAAGGGAAGTTAGGCAATTTAGGCACTACAGAACTCACCTATATAGAAACCTAAAACTCTTAATCCTCATTTGCATAATCCTTCTTCAATTCAGAGATCCCTAACGCTGTCCATACTCCATCCAACCTCTCTGCAGCATCATCACACCTCACGGTGCCATCACCTTCATCGCGTCGTGACCTAAAACTCCTGGTCCCCGTTTGCATAATCCTTCTTCAATTCAGAGATTCCTAACGCTGTCCATACTCCATCCAACCTCTCTGCAGCCACTCTGTGGTCACTCTCCCTTCTCACTGCATCGTCACACCTTACGGTGCAATCACCTTCATCCCGTCGTGCTCTCTATTTGCGGCGTCCCTTTCCGTAACTCTGTTGTCGTGCCCATTTTTCTCTCTGTTGCCGCGTCTCCCACCTCGTCCACTGCTCTCTCTTTTGGCTCGCTGTTGCGTCCCCTTACTGCATCATTTCGAAAGAAGTTACTATCTTGTTATTTAGACATTTTGTATAAAATCTTGCTGTTTTTATATAGGATGAATACTTGCAGTTTTATTCACATGAAAAATTAATAATTAGTTAGAATTATAAGATAGATGGAGAAAGTGG
>NC_029785.2:131381580-131391533 GCF_000816755.2 Arachis ipaensis | reverse complement strand
GTTTTGCCGTTTACCAATCTCCTTTTCGTATAGTACAAGTTAGATATTAAGCTTTGGCTATGTTGTGTGCTTAAAAATTTCCCTGTGCTGTGTAAATTTTTCTTAATACTTAAATATACTTTACTTGTACACCCAAAAAAGTTAAGAGTGAAAAATGAAATTTAAAAAAAAAATCGTTAATACTAATATTTTGTGAATAACTTTGAATTCTGTGAAATGCCTTAAACTCAAGTATGGTCCTGAAGCGTTTAAGACAATGCATGTTGCCAAGAAACAAGCGACTTCAACAAATATTCTTCTAGACACAACAAAATTGTTATGGCCAAAGTCAATTTCACCCATTGAATTTGCAATTGTTATCCATTTAATCGCATCTACTGAAAGCATTCATCCCCGCCCCAAGAGACTACAAAGTGTACATGAGATTTTCTTCAGTTAATTAAGCAAATAGAAAGCTGAAGACCCTCCTGGCAACTTTTATGCCAAATACATAAAATCTAGTCAACGTTGCTGTAATTTGTGCTGCACTGACGCATTCAAAATTGTTGCATATATTCGATTTGGTATGGCAACCATAAGCTCTACCAAAATGTGATAAGGCCTGGTTATCGGTTCTTGTTGGGGTCAAAATCTAACATATGTCACCGCACTGGAGATGAGAAGAAAATTACAACAAAGTACACAAAGAACCCAGCAATAAGTATTCCCCCATAGATGTAAGTTTGAGAAGAGTGCACGGGATACTTGTACTCAATTTTGCAACATCTCATATTATCCTTCTCAGAGGCCAGAACATGGTCAACATATCTGCAATCACAATTATAAGTATTTATTACAATAGCACCATTTTATTTATAAAAAGGTAAACACTACGAAATAAAATTAAGCATCATATATGTCTTTTTTCTCAGCATAAAAGAAATACAGGTTAACTTACTGTTGGGTGAACATGGTACTCTGCAGAATATCTGAACTGTTCAAGAAGGCATCTTGTAGTCGATGATCATATAACAATGAAGACATATCAACAAGCTGTTCCTCAAGGCCCTGGTAGATGCATATAAACAAAAAACAATGTTCATAAAAACGACCATAAGTCAGGTCAAGAACTGCAATCAAAGTTTAGCTTACATCGAGATATTTTTCCAAGCGATCAACTAATTCATGAGGAAAGGGTTCTGGCAAATTTGTTGTTTTCTTGTAGAACTTCTCCAACCATAGTTCAGTGGTTGATTTCTCCTTCTTTCCCTTCACTGGTTCACCAAGGGGAGTTTTCAGATACTCTGCTGCAAAAGCTTGGACAGTCTGTACGGAATTGACATGGATTTATATAAATCAAGCACTTGTATTTATATAATTTAAATGAAGCATGAATAAATTTTGATTGATAAAATCAAATGAAAGCATGAATACCTCTGATGTCTCCCGAATTCTACGGAGTACAGAATCCACACGAGCATATATTGAGTTCCTCTGTTAAAGAATAAAAATCCAATTAGAGAATAGTTCTTAGCAAATAAAACTCAATATGGCACATGAAGAGAGCATTTACTAAGGCAACATCATGGAGCATTTGACTGATGCGAGATGTATTTGAGAATGGTCCAAAGGGATGACAACCAGCAGCCCAAAGCCAATTCACAACAGGTCTTTCATGTACATGAGAGGCCTTCTCATATGGGGCACTTAAACCACCCACAACTGAGGCAAGGCCAGCAAGTATATGCCGTTGTGCCTGAGATGGAAGAGCATGCCTTTTCTGGGTCTCCGAAACATAACTGTCAAACAAGACAATGAAAAGTGATGTGAAGTTTCGCAAGACAACCAATAATTGGAAGACCAGGGTAAATAAAACTGGAGATTGAAGTAGATTTTATGACTCTTAAGAGCAGTGCATACGCTGTTCCATTCTCAGAAACTTATTCAGTTAGATATTGTTTTAAAAATTAAATCACAATGGATGAGCAATATATCTTCGCAGAAGATAAACTTAAACATTAAATAACAAAGTTAAAATTGACAATTTATTTTAAGACAGCAGAAACCATCTTACATTATCACTGGTATTTAAATTGACACAAGGAAACCCAAGGGAAAAAGGGTTAGAAGTTGTACATAGAAACATCAGATGGTTTCACAAGATTACAAATAATATATTAAGGTGACAATTTATCCCTTTCTCCTATCTTCTAAAATGTCCAGATAGTTAGTATATATCTCCAACTTCAAGTACAGAAATCCACATATCATATTCACTCACCTTAAAGGGATCTTATCATTTTGATGCTCAAGCACAATTACAACATCATTGCTTGTCCATACCATACTTTCATCATCCATCATAAGGTCTCGATCCACGTCTGCCAATGATAGCACAAAGCTAACCAAAAGAAAGAAAGAAAGAAAGAAGAAAAGGCAGTCAATATATAACAACTGTGACTCGGTTAAGCAAATAAATAATAGAGCTCCTGAAACCCCATCCTTGACTATTTCCCTTTTTACTAGGCCAGTCATTCTTGACATTTTCAGGATATTCATATATTCCATTCAATTTGCAAACCAAAATGAAGTCTAGGAAAGCCAACTTCATAAAACCTATAGTTAATAACTGGCTGCCAATTTACCAACATTGTCTTGTTCATGAAAAATCCCAAGGATCAAAGTTTAATTAGTAATAAGAGAGCAGTTGGAAATAGATAAAGGTGATAATTTAAACTTGTGTTGTGTCTGTAGACCTATTAATAAATATAGACAATAACATGCATTTATGCAAGAAAGAATGGTGTACACGCACACAGGAATTACTCGGGTTCCATAAGTTGGTTGCAGATCCCCGAGTTTCTTTACTTTCTTCTTCCTTTTCTTGCTATATTTTGAGTCATAGGAAGCCCAGAGAGGTTTATGCTTAAGAATAGAATCCGTAGACACTTCAGATTCATCCATCCAATTTTGGCGAAGGAAATATTTACTTGATAGAGATGGGTCAGCCACTTCAAGCAATCCAGCAGCAAGCACATCAGCAGAGCGTTCCATCTCCTGCACATCAGCAGAAAGTTTCATTTAGCATCTTTCAAGATGGATACATATTTAATTATTTGAATAATGAATCCTGCAAGTTCCTCAGAAGATCATTTAGGCTACAAAATAACTGAGCAATAGTGCATCTCCTAAGCACTCAATGTTCTCTATTTAGTCAAAGAAGGTGCAACGCGTATTCATTGTTCAAAACCTAAACATATGTAGAGACCTCTCAAGTAATTACCCCACAAAAGGAAGTGACCATGTTGCCGATAAGATAATGAGTAAATTAACAATGACAGATTAAAAAAACTATTCAGGACCCACTTCTTTTAAAAGTGCACCATCCAGGTAAGTCTTTGTATGAACATGGAAACGACCATCATTCTTAGTTTCCTGCAGGGAATGGCCGCGCATAGCTTTTGAAACAGCAATTGCAAGCTTCTCATGGCGATGTAGTGAATGTACACCTCCAATAACTACTGCTTCTTGACCATCATGGAGCATTTTCTTCACCTGAAACCAAGGAAAAGTATAAAATAATCACATGCTGATCCTGCCTAGCTGAACTAAATCTCAGTTCTAGAGAACAGCAGCAGGCACTTCTCCAAAATCCATGATAACCAAAATTAGTAGTCCACTTGGAAGAAAATGAAATAACAAACCTCTGCCTCAATTGCATCAATGTTAATACTGTAATTATGGCCCCTTTCCATAATGTTGTACCGATTATGATTTTGCAAGACAATTATTGGTATAAGCAATCTTGAAGTAAGATCAACAGTTTCAAACCTGAATATATCAATAAGAACATGATGAGATTGTAGAATAATATACATAAGTCAATTAAATATTCATTTCAAGTGCTCTTAAAAGTATTCTGAAGGTAGTCAAAGAAAAGCTGAAACTGGTAACAATGTATCCCTAGGAGAAATGAAGGGAAAACTGAAATTACAGGTTTGGTCAAGTAACAAGACTTGGCTCAGGAAAATGTTAGTCAAATGGAAGATACTGCAATTAAAAGTAGTAGAGGAAAACATAAGAAAATTTTTAGATCATATAATTCTAGAAGGTCTTATTCTAAAGGGCTTTGCTGAAATTGGTTTGCTATAGGGTCCAATGGATGGCAGTAGCCAACTTGACTTATTAGGTGATTTCTTACTTCTTGTTATATGCTTACATGATACCACAAATACCTTACATCAGGTGCTATAACATGCTCCACTGTGGTTGATATCAAAGAAGCAAGCTGCCCGAGAAAGATATCATTGCTGGATTGATAAACTGTGGTCATACCACCTGGTCGAATCACATTTCGTAATCTTGGCAGAGTTCTAGAACTGACACTTCCCTCTTCAGCTTCAATCTTACCGTAAGTGCATGGGCCTGCTGAAAGGTCGATCACTACAAATCTGAACACACAAACACACACAAAAAAGGGTCATTCTAGCATACATACATCAGTTACCATGATTACTTTTAGGATATAAACATGCACTGCAACCAGTTTATGCCGGTAAAAACCTCCATGGCTAATAAAAACACACTTTGGGAGGGGAACCTGAAGTTCAACAGTAAACAAGGTTACTTGTACATACCTTCCAGACCCCAACCAAACTTGAGTTGCTCCCCCACCATCATAGCGATAACGATAAATATAATCACCTTCTTGTTTTTTCATATCTTCATCATTAAGCTCCGGAAGTTTGCCATACATTAAACTATCAAGATCCATTTCTTTATTCCTAGGATCCATTCTCACCTTCAATATATTTTAAATTAGCAATTGAATAAAATTAAATTTAACTTCCACAATGTAGTGGAACATAAATACTGAACAAGAAGGAAATATGAAGAACTTAAGCATTCATTTGTTCATAATTAGATCATTGGTAGTTAGCTAGGGAAAAATAAACTTTTCTATTACTTCACATGTTACAACCTACAAAGCTTGCATTCTTCTTTTTGCAAAAGGTAGTGAATATTGATTATACCTTATCAAAGTTCACAACAAATATGGCATTTGGCACCGGTCTGTCCATATCTATGACCGAAGATCCCCCACTATCCATGTCAAATATATAGGAGTACAGCTTTTGAAATATTGGCTCCACGGATGTTGCTTCAACTTCAAATAGAGGTACCTCCCTTCCAAATTCACTCTGGAAGTAGAAACAAATTTTAGAACCATCTCTATTGAAAAATAAATAGTACAGATAAAAATTTCATAAAACCATGCGAAACGGCAGAAAGTGGCAAGTAAAGGATCAGTTACCTCTCTAGCTTTTCCTGCAGGAATCATAGCCTCTTTCAGAGCTTTCTCAAGTGCTATCAATTCAGGCTGCCCAGCCTATAGTTAAAAGCTAGCATTAATAAGAGAGCACGCAAAAAAAAAAATAGTAAGAGTATGAGGCAGAGTGAAGGTTAGCTTACAGGAAATGCATTATAGACCAAATGATGCTCAATATCAAGAAGCTCCCCAGTCTCGAGACAAGAGGGTCTGTGAGAGGGGAAACTCGTTCTCAGAAATTGCTCCAAATTATGAATGTCGATAGTGTATCTATATCCTCCATCTCCACTCAAACCGATGAGAACCACATTCACTTCCAACGGAACCTGAAACGGAACCTACACGAACCACAACAACAGTATACAAACAAAATCAAACTTAGGTCTAGGAGTGGAAATCGAATTGGAATTGAAATTGGAAATGAGGAGAAGAGAAGGAGGTGACCTCGGCTCTGGAATGGAGCATGCGGCGAACATCGGATCGGACGGAATCGCGGACGTCGTGGAAGGCGCCGTGGTGCCACTGAGGGTGGCCGGTACCTCTCTTGAAGGCTTGTGGTGCCGAGTCGGACTGAGTCAGATGATGACTCAGCAGGGCGAATAGGAGGAGGATCCGAGGAAGCACCATGGGATAGTAAGCAAAGCTCAGATCAAATTATAATTCATACATGGAAATGGAAATTGGTGCTTACAGCAACAAACACTGGAGCTTGTTAAAGTTAGAGTGAGAGAACACAACAAAAAGAAGCTCACTCTGTGTGTGTGGTTTGGACGTTTGGTTAGGTCGTCGTTGAGACTTGAGGCAACAACTCAAGAAGCAAGTCCACCGCCGGTACCGTACAACATTCCCTCTCGGAGTCTTGAGTTCTATTTTTCTTTCTTTAGAATGACCCCATTCAACTATTATAATACCGATAATGTCCTAATGGTCTAGACCAAGCTAATGCGGCCCTTACCAAAGGTGACGAGAAGTCGAGAACCATGCGCATGGCCCATTGGATCATCAAAAGAAACATTTTTCTGTTTTTATTTTTGACTAACTTGCCAACCAAACAAATAATAAGGAAAGAAAACTGCATAAATTTAATTCAAGCAATGTGACGAATATATTACTGTATTTTAAGGGTAAATCACATCAACAAACCGAATAGTTTCAATTTTACATGAATATTCTAAATATAAATAAATTATATAAATATCTTGTTTGCATATTTATATAAATCGAATTTAATTGATACAATTTATACTCGTTCAATATAAATCAAATTAATTAGATTCAAATTAGTAGGTGCATGGTAAATCGAATTCAGTAGTTTCGATTTACTGTAAAAATCCGTTTTAGTGAAGTAGGCCATGGTAAATCGAATCAAGATGCTTCGATTTATAATCCATGATCATAGTTGTAAAAACCGGTGAACCGAACCCAATATCGGTCCGGTCCAAGTTGAAGACCGTTTAAGGTAAAGAACCGGAACGAACCGATTAAATCCGAAATAAACCGGTGAAAACCGGTCCGGTTCGAACTCAAACCGCTCGGGTCACAGTTGAGGGAAACCTATGACGCGTCGGCGCTCCTGCGTTCCACCGTGCTCCATATACTCCATGTCTTGCCAAGTGTCAAGGATTGGGAATTTTGGAAATTTTTCCAAAATGACAAACATAGGGTTCGAACCCCTGCGATTTTGAATATAACATGGAAGATTGTACCACTCAACTGCAGTGCTTTTTATTAAATTATACACAAATTATAATACATATAGCATTTTTTTATTTTATTTATATTCAATTTATTTTCATTATAAAATCTACCGGGTTGACCGGTTCGACCAGTGGCCCACCGGTTGAACCAGTAATCCAGTGACCCAGTAACCTGACCGGTTCGATCACCGGTTCGGTTCTGATAACTATGCCCATGATAAATCGAATTGAGTAGTTTCAATTTATAGAAAATGTGATGCTAAAGTAAATCGAATGTAATAGATTCGATTTACTAGTAGTTTCTCTATATATATAATTCGAATTCAATTATATTGAATTATATTTCACAACCTCCTCCACTCGCAAACCTTACCCAAGAGAGAAAAGTTACGCAACAAGTGAGTCCCATCAATGCTAACTAATGGCTTATAATACTTGAATGCCTTGATGCACGGTGGGAACGACAAAAAAGTCAATGTAAATACCCTGATGACTAGTTAACCTGGCCTCCAAGTCGCATAGGACGTTTTCAGTACTGCAATACTACCTGGCAGCATACTTAGTACCTATCTTGGCAACTTATTGTAGGCATCTTCCCAATTCCCATAAATCTGCGCAACGGCCTTTGCTTAGCCAACCAAACCCTCATGTAAGTCGATCTAAATCCAAAATGTGCCTTTGTCACATTCTGTAGTACCTTGATAGACACAGCCGCATCAGCTCTAATCATAGAAAGGATGAAAGCAGATATCACATGATAATCAAGCTTTCTGTGATCACTGGAGATCGACATGGCAAGATATGTATGAGGTCTGTTATACCGTCTGATCTTCTAAATACCCTTATGCTGGCAAAAAGTGATTCGAATCAACCGTCAGCAACTGTTTTCAAACTCCTTATACTTTATTTTCATAGTATTTGACATGTTCCGATTCTGGCACTTTGTACTCAATCTCATTGTGAATATAAATCTTCACACATAAAATGATTTTTGCTTTATTTTGAAACTACTGACCAAGTTAAAACTCAGCAAGATCTGCTGTATCCTATGAATTTCTGGCCCCAAATCTGAATTCTACATTCGGGAACCCCTGCAGTCTCATGGTCTCTAAGTCTAAAGTCGAAAAGTCTCATTCCGAGCTTGATGCTCTACCAGCTCCAACGGAAATACTCCTCCCTATATTATTATCGCTACCATCATCAATCATGGTGGGATCCACATCATCGTTAATCCACAGTACATCTTTCATGGCATCTAGTTCTCCAACTTCTCAGAAATCGAGATGACAACCTCTTCGGAAACTGGGATCATAATAAGAGTATTCATATTATCACCTATTTCTCCATTGTCATCGCGATTTAGATCAGTTGCAAAAGATGGAGATGCCACCAAAATTGTCGCAGATGCCATTACAGGCACAGATGAAGACACAACAACAGGGGTCAAACTAGAGGCTGCTGCCATTGCCACTAATTGATGATTCTGATTCGATTCTACTGAACTAGAGACCACATCTCCAAGGCCAATAGTTCATGGGTTCTCAATTCGAAAAATTGACGATGACAGTGAAATAAAATTTCTAAATCATCATCACTGTCTATTACAAAGGAGTTGTACTTCACCCATCTCAAACAACAGAAGTCGGAATTTTATAAAAAACTTTTCTACCTGTTTCATTCCATGCAGCCCTAATTTCTAGAGTATAGTATTTTAAAACTCAACAAAATTCGTAGAAGGTTTGATAAAGACACTCAACAAATTCTTATCAGTAAATTTTATTCTCTCGCATTTTTTTCAAAATCGTCTCTCTGTAGTGCAATAGAACTAAAAAACTATCTTCATTAGCCATTGTGAATTCCACTCTATTGAACACTCCACGTTCTGATCCTATTTATTTAGTACATACTCCCTAGTAAAGCGAATTAAATAAATTCAATTTAATCAAACTGCATGTCTGTACTAGTTTGATTCGATTTACTGTGGTCTATCAAATGTTGTAAATCGAAACAAGTTGTTTCGATTTAATATACGTAACGTTTTTCCTTAGTAAATCGAACTTAATGGATTCGATTTACATTGATTTGTTGTTACACTAGCTAATTCGAATCATATGGATTCGATTTATATGGAGTCAATGTAAATCGAATTAAATTGTTTCAATTTATATAATTTTATAGCCAAAACGAGACATGCATATAAGCTTATTGCATTTAGGATATTCATGTAAAATTGGAACCTATTCCGTTTGTTTATGTGATTTATCCATCTTTTATTGCTAGAAAGAGTTTAATTGTATATATTACTTAACATATACCAGAAGCTTATATTATAGGAAAATTTCAAGTGTATCGAAAATACCGGTATTTCAGTTGCTTTAATCGTTGATTTCAATTAATATATATTATATATATTTTTTATAATTCAGATCAACAGTTAAAAATTTTAATACATTTATTGTATATTTATTAAAATAAGTTATTTAAAATTTTCTAATATTAGCAACCTTAACTTGCACTCATAGAATACATTATAGCTAAACCTAAGTTAAAATAATAAGGTGAATTAATTAAAATTTTCAAATCAAAATATCTAAGTGAGTGAATATTAAACTCTTCTTCATTTGTCTTTATTTCACATTTACATGGACATGCACGTCTGCAGCGTCATGCAAATATTCATTGATTGTTCATGGTGTCTAAGGGTGGAAATAGATATGGCAATCTATCAAGAACCTACAATTTAGTCAATATTTGATTTAGTCTTCATCTCTTATAAAATAGTTCTAAACTCACGCTATTATAAAAGTCTTAATATGTTAGTAGACGAGACCTAAATTCATTAATTAGTCTTGTTAATCTGTCAGAATTGTTTAAATTTATTAAAATATAAATAAATATATAAATAATTTTTTATAATTAAAAAATTTATTAAATTTATTATATTTTAT
>NC_029785.2:131380400-131381343 GCF_000816755.2 Arachis ipaensis | reverse complement strand
TCAAGCCTATAACAAACTACTGACACTAAACAATTACATTACATGACATACGCCTATTTTTACTTTTTACCCCTAAATTGGTGTTAATGTGAATTGAAAAGGTGCGAATTTCACTTGACATTTTAGATTTAAAATTAAAAATTAAAAAATATTAAAAAACCATCAAAATTTATTGTTTTTAACCATCAATTAGTCATCATTGTTTAAAAATATAAGATAAAATATATTATTAAATTACTAATTAAAAAAAATTAAATTAATGATTGAGTGATAACCAAAAATAATAAATTCTAATAATCTCCTAACATCTTTCTTTAAAATTAGGTAGCATTTTCACCTAGCTGAAGTGATCTTGTCTTTTCCGTTGAGCCAAAGCAAAATGTTAAATTTCCACCCAAAGATGATTTATTACGCATGCAAAATTAACATAACTTGTCAAATAATTTGGAACTCAATTAACATACTGGTCGATTTACCTACATAGTCTAAATCGGTCATAAAAAGTCTAAATCCAGATTTTAAGACTACAAAGGTTAGAAAAGGGAGTGGCCACAATCAAATGCTTGTTACATTCTTTTTTACCTTTCTTTTCTTTTGTCATTTTCATGGACAAAATTCTAATAACATGTTATGACTTTTAACAATTTGGAGCCTGATGAATGATCTCAACCTTATAATGCAGGTAGCAATGGCACATGTATATATCGTGTTATGCTGCCAAAAACTGGTACAAGACAACATGGGTGTGTAATTTACATTACAATGATGACACCAGTTGGAGTCAGTGATCGAGTGCGCTTCGAAGTGAGAGTGGTGGGTCTAGCACTGTGCCTTTGGATATAAGATCGTGGTTCAAGAATAAAACAATAACAGATATATCATCATGAAAATGGCGTCGGACCTTCTTGTCTATCTTGCGCAGGTCTGAATATCGCATCTCTCG
>NC_029785.2:131377594-131380185 GCF_000816755.2 Arachis ipaensis | reverse complement strand
TTGGCACTACCCTGCACTAGCACAATATATAATGAGTACCTCTTGGGAGTCTCAACCATGGCATAGACGACAACAACAAAATCAACAAGCACTTGAAAACTTATGTCCTGTGCATTATGGTCTCCGGATCACATGAACCACACACTACAGACTACAGTTTCAATAAGAAAAATACTTTGAATATATATATGTGTATAAATTTAACTTTAATGCACTGACAGTATGTAGATAACCAAGCAGTTAAGGTTCGGGCTTACAAATTCTCAGTAAAACTGCAGACAGGAATCTTAGCCTTACCGTGTGTGGATTGCTGCTAACAATTTCCACAGCCTTTTCATTGCTCAGGTGCTCCCATAAGCCATCTGATGCAAATATAATGAAAGAATCATTTGGTTGCAGTCGATGAGAAATAATAGCGGGTTCAGCACTCAAGATAGGCATGTGCATGGGTTCAGGAAGTCTGAATTTTGCAGGAAGTGGTTCCCGGTTAAATTGTGCATCTTTCATATATACGTCACCTATAGATCTAGAAATCTGCATCAAATACAAGCAGGTGTTGATATGGTACTAAAAATAATTTGGAGAGCTTTTGTTTAAAATGACAAACGAGACAATGACTGCAGAACCTAACCTGAACCATTATCTAACAAAAACATATTTGAGTTAAAAAATAAAATAAAGGAAGCAATAAATCTGAAACATATTGACCATCTTTTATATGATCAAGACGTTCATTTCGACATACAAAGGCATTATAATTTATAAATCATATGTCAAAACTGAATACTCCATTCAGATTAGCAGGTTTGCTGCATTTATATGGACTGGTTTTATACTCAAAATCACAAACCAAACGATACATTTCTCCTTTTTGTAAGCAAAACAGAAATTTAACTGCAATTTGGTTCAGCTTTGTTCTGATCTTTGCTACAGATGGAAAATGACACTCAGTAAGGTTAACCCAATTACATGCTCTGAATTGAGACATTACATGTAACTGTTCTGCTTGATATATGTGTCAAGCGTGACGCTAAGACCAAAAATGTCACTCCTTTGGTTCTGCATTTCACTTCAGCTACTTTCATCCAACGTATGTTAATTGAAGCCTTCACCTTGGTTGAACTTTAAAGGTGGATCAATCTGATGAGATTTTAGTAGCTACATGGGATTTTACAACACTAAGGATGAAAGGATTTATGGTGTCTTGCTAAGCGAAATGCTCATATTTCAACAATTCTTCTCAGGCCTTGGTGTTTGATATGTGACGAGAATTTTTTGTCATGGCAAAGGTCTCCTTATGATATAGCAACCATAAGGAGAGCTTTGTGTATTATTAATTTTTTATTGTCATTTCAATGTATCTTTCTAGCTCCTAGCTTTCTTTTCTTTCTCCTCTCTAATGATCTTCTACTAGGTTCTTAAATTAAAAATAACAATTATGCTTTAGTAGACAATTCAGCATTGACTTCAATACATGATATGGACTACTACCCAAAGCAGGCTACATGCCACAATGCCTCTGCCAGTTGAAAAGCTTAGTACTTGTCTAAGTGAGGAATTTTAACACACAAAAAGGAACAGGTCTTCTCCAAGCATCAATAACCTCACAGCAGAATTGGGACAATAATAGTGTCCTTATCGAGAATTTCCTTTTAGCCTGCATATGTTTATTGTTTAAGGATTTCTGGCAAAAGTATTGCCCAGGAAAAAGGCAATGAGATCGAGGAATAAGAAGCCTAGTATTTTCCACAAGTATCATCTAACTTTCTTCCGCATAGTATATCAAGAAGTTGCGGACAATGCAGCCCACAATGAATCCAACACTAGTTTTAATGTAAGCAAAATAAGGGTTTCCTAAAGCACACAGTAACATGAAATCACCTGAATAATGCCTTTGACTCTCCACACTCCATGTTTGAGGACAACAATCTGGGGATCATGTGGGTGTAACTCTTTAAGCTCCTGCCGCACAGCTTCAACATTTGCATTGTGTTCTGTAGAAAGCTGAATTGCAGCAACGCCTCCTGTGTTGCCAACTTTCTTACCCAATACAACGCGGGAGTCTCCAAGGTTTGCCACAAAGAGTGTCTGCTGAAATATCACTCCAACCAGACAACAAGTCCCGGCGCTTGCGACTTGAGGCCGAGTGCTCCACAAGTCTGACACAAGAGCAGCATACCCTTCTTCTGTTTGGCGGAATGCCCTCTCGATGGTCTCAGTGATCACGCCTCCATTTGTTTCAGCTGATATTGCTGCACAGCATTGAAATCTAAGACAGCTAACATAAGAAGCACTCCTTCAACAAAGAGAAAGAAGAAGGGGAAAAAAAAAGAAAGAAAAAAAAAAAAGGGACAAAGCACAACCAAATCCCAACACATATACCCCATGAAGGGGGCCAAAATTGAAAGCGGCAGAATGCTCTACAAAAAACAATGGGCCTTCAACACAGAAAGCGATGCAGAAAGCAAGGGTCCATTTCCAAAGCACTTTGTTGACATTATTATGTGGCAAGCCACCGCAAAATTCATCCACATTAGAGGGAAACAAAAAAGTTTGCACTCAAATAAATTCACCAATTAAAGTTTTAGGTT
>NC_029785.2:131373924-131377488 GCF_000816755.2 Arachis ipaensis | reverse complement strand
ATACTGTCAGGAATAGTAGTTACCCATTGGCCTGCATGTTCATCAATAGTAGTTGAATTCCTGGGAAATCATCCGACTCAAAAGAGTAACCAATGAGAAAAAACACAAAAGAAAAAAGTTCACGGAAAAGCGAATTGATGAAAACCACGCATAACAGTTACTACCAAACCCGAGCGTAGTAATTAAGGAAATATACAATCAAAACTGAAAACGTGGCGACACGAATGCCACATCCACCTTCGCAAAATAAATAAACAGAAAAAATTAATCCATTTCAGGCAAGTATATAATTATATATACATACATTGACACATACAAATAAAACAGAGACGGGGAATTCAGAATTCAGAATGAAGAACCTTGAAAATGGCGAAAGAGGTGATCGCATACGAATCGCGCGGCGTCGGGTCCTCCGTGACCGTCGTAGATGCCAACAAAGGTGCCAAGGGGACCGGACTCTATCTGGCTCTGGTCTTCAAGGACCTGATTGGCCTGGACGACGGCCATGGAGAAATCGCCGGAGCCATATTTTCCGACGTCGCGAGACCAGAGGAGGCTGTCCTTGCCTTCTCTTGCGCCGCCGCCGCCTTTGAAGCTTCCGCTGCCTCTGAAGCTGCCGCCGTTGACTTCGACGGGGGAAGTGTCGACCTTGTCGTCAGCGAGCCCGAATGGCCTCAAACAGAGAGCGCGTAGATTCATGAATGCCTGAAGCATACCACATCTCTCGGAAACCCTAACCCTAAAACCACCACCGGCGGCACCTGAAGCAAGCTTGGTGTCGTTCCGATCCTCCGAATCTGGATGGGAATGAGAGAGAGAGCGAGAGAGAAAGGAGGTGGGGGTGAACGGTTAACGCGGAGGTTTATGAAAGTGAGAAGATAAAAACAAAATGTGTGAGAGAGAGAGAGAGAGAATAACGGAAATGGAAAGGAAAGAAAGGGGGTGCGTAGGGTAAGGAAGAGGGCGCACGTTAGCTGGAGGTAGTGGTGGGGTGTGTTGGGTGGTAGAGGAACACGAAGGGGGCTCATAAGCTCATTCTCTCTGTGGGGAAGAGAAGGAGAGGATGGTGTGGGGAATTCTCTGTTTTTTGTTATTTTTATATTAATGCCTCTTCCCCTTCTCTTTTTCAATATTATTATTGGATTTAACTAGTACTTGCTCTAAAAAAAATTTTAAAACATTTTATTTAATAAATATATAATAATTATATTAAAAAATCAAATTTTGTACAATAATTAGGAAAAGAAAAAAGTTCTACATCCATGTAAAAATTGCATGGATGGTATCCAAGTAACTTTCACTCCACGCCCTACATTCCTGTTTGTTTTGCGCACGCCTCTTATAACCTATATAACGAATCATTATTTTGCGTTATCAACATTTTTCAATATAAACTTTTTCATACAACGTAAACCTCTTTCGCGTTCTTCATCATCATCATCATCATCTTCTTCTTCTTCTTCTTCTTCTTCAACCTAATTAAATTCGTTGTTCTCCTCTTTCGCGTTTTTCTTCTCTGCATTATGGATCTGGATTGATTCAACGCAATTATCTTCGTCGTTCATCTTCTTCTTCTTTTTTTCTTCGATCTGCACTTTTGAATTGAAACAATGAATGAATCAACTTCAAATAAGTTGAATGAGTGCGATTTTGATGATTCTTCTCAAACGCATCAATTTGATGATGTTTGGATTATTGAATTCTTAATCGAATTTAATGAAATGAAATTTTTTATTTTATTTGAAGTGAATTGAATGGACTGAGGTGATCTACATCTGAATTGAATTCAATTGAATTGATAATATGAAACAGTGAGTAATTATGAGTGTCAGTAATTGTGAGTAACTCTGAGTAAATGTGAGTAACTTTTCGGTTCGGTAAGTACTAAAGATGTGGTTCATCACTTTCATGTTTTCGGTTTGGTCCGCAGAAAGGAGTCTAACAAAGATTAGACCAATATGTTCTGTTTTCTTCCCTAAGCACTGTATAATTGTTTCACCGTAAGTAAGATTTCGGTTCACCATAACTAAGATTTTGGTTCACCATGAGTACTGTGTTCGGTTCATTCTGCGCTATTCAAAACTCTTCTTCCTCACCTTCTACTGCTTCTTCACCAGAGAGAGAAGGAGGAAAAGACAAAAAAAATATAGCAGCAACAACAATAAAAAAATAATGATAGGGTTTCAGGGTTTAGGATTTTTAGGTTTAGGGTTTATGGGTTCAGAGTGTTTCAGACTTTCGGTTCACCGTGTTCATGGTTGAGGGTTTAAGGTTTATGGGTCTAGGATTTAGGGGTCAGGGTTCAGGGCTTTAGGGGTTTAGGGTTTACAATAGGGTTTAGGGTTTAGAGTATATTGTTCAGGGTTCGGGTTCAGGGTTTAGGGTTTAGCATTCAGGGTTCATAGTTCAGAGTTCAGGGTTCTGGTTCAGGGTGTAGGATTTAGGGTTTAGGTTTTAGGGATTTAGGGTTTATAGGTTCAATGTTCAGAGTTCTGGTTTTAGTGTTTAGGGTTCAGTGTTTAGGGGTTCATAATTTTTTGGTAAACAGGAGAGCGATTTGGATTACTCTTCTGAAACGAATCAAATTCAGAATCAAACTGACAAAGTTTGGATTATTCAATTTTGAATCGAATTGAATGGAATGCAATTGCTAATTTGAATTGAATTAAATGGACGGAGGTGTACTGGATTGAATTGAATTGAATTGATAATATATAAATTGTAGGCAGAGTTATTTGAATTTGATTTTATATAATAGATTATGTTTCGTTCACTCGGTACTATACAATTGTATTGTTTTCGGTTCACCATGAGTACTGTGTTCGGTTCATTCTGCAGAAAGCTGTTTGAATTTGATTTTATATAATGGATTATGTTTCGTTCACTTAGTACTATACAATTGTATTATGTTTGGTTCACCATGAGTACTGTGTTCGGTTCATTCTGCACTATTCAAAACTCTTCTTCCTCGCCTTCTACTGCTTCTTCATCAAAGAGAGAAGGAGGAAAAGACAAAAAAATACAGCAGTAACAACAACAAAAGAATGACGATAAGGAGAAAACACGTGAAGAAGAAGAAACGCGAAAAATGAGGAGAAGGAGGAGAAGGAGGAACACGAAGAAGAAGGCGAAGAAGAAGACGCTCCGTGCGTAAACGAGCGTGAAAAGAAGAAGCGCGGGAGAAGAAGAAGAAGCATGGGGGAGAAGAAACATTGGGCGATTTCGTATGCATTGGGCGCGTGTATTTCACGTTTCATTTAATGGTATTGAATTTTTTTGGTGTTGGACCAATTTAGTTACATGGTTACATGGATGTGTAGCATCCCGTTAAGAAAATACACGTTAGCTAAACAACTATTATTATTGTTTTTATTATTTAACAATTATCAGATCCTATTTCCTCATTTAAGGTATACCTCACTTGAAATTAACTCTGTTAGATATTGCTAATACTACTCTTGGATTATGATGCTAATTTCTTTACATAAGGGATCTTTTTTAGTTAACTTCTAAATTATTGGGAAATTTTGGAATTTTACTAGAATATAAAGGCAAATTATAAAA
>NC_029785.2:131373488-131373916 GCF_000816755.2 Arachis ipaensis | reverse complement strand
TATCAAATTAAGTATTAACAACACCATATCTATCATCATAAAAAAAAAGTTTGACTGATAGCATATTAAGTAAACAATATATTGAACCTTAGGATTCTTGGATTTCATCATACCATGAAAAATATTAGGTTGAAGACTTAAACAAAATACTATTTTTAGTTATCATATATTTGTATTTAATATTTTTTATATATACATAACATGATTATTAAATAAATGGACATAAATTTTGATCAATGTACATTGGCTTTTTATGAACAAAATGATGTTTCTGAAACCTATTTTAACTCATACATATTTATTATATTCTATACGCATGTTTAATGACTAGCTCTCATTTGTAACATAGATAAAAAATTTTTAAGATGAAAATAATGATAATTTATGAAATATGTTTTTTAATATTTGACTTGCATTTGAGTTAACAC
>NC_029785.2:131340561-131373296 GCF_000816755.2 Arachis ipaensis | reverse complement strand
GTACATATATGATCCCATTTTGTTAATGGAACTAGACAGTGTCTAATAAAAGCATGGCCGGCCTTGGTTTGTTCAAATTTTTAGGTCTCGCATATCCTGAGCCATTCATTCATTCTTTCCGTTATTAAATAATTAGGTTTTGTTTAGTGGAGGCAAGTTGTGACTTATTTGCTAATCCTAGTATAAGCTAATTGGCATATCATCTGATGAAGACATATTAAATCACACAATTGAAGAAAATTAGACAAAAACGCACCTGCCCTTGTCCCCTTTAGAGCACTAGTTTGATTTTTATGTAAACCGATAAACAAGGATTAGACATAAAATTGACTTGGGTTAGTGGTTATGTTAATGAGTTTAATAACATTAAGGGAGCTATTCAAATGAAGATGCAAAAAATATCTTTTTATGAAGATACTTTGTATAAAAGTGTGATTTATTAATTTGGCCACACTTCAAATAAAAACAACACTTTTATAACATATCAAAATCTAATCCTACAATCCATCATCTAAGGATCAAAAAGAAAAATCATCACATGAAGACAATTATAATATCTTCATGGGAGTACCCACCTAACATTAAACCCAAACATGAAAAGCCTTTGTCTTTTCTTTTGGGGGGACATGGAACATATATAATATAGCACTATGAAATTTTAACATGGGATTTCATTTTCCTGACATGTCATAGTTGTGTCAGAGCATATAAAGGACAAAGGAAAAATTGATAGAGGCTGAGCCCCATTAATTGCAATTTCATAGGCACTACCGAGTCCATGTCTAAAACTAGACTAAGCTCCACTTAGAGCTAAAATGCAAAGAGAAATACATGACCATATATGGGGGAGGTTTTGATTGCATGCTGTACTATAAATGTTACATCACAAGGCCAATTGCTTGTGAAAACGTAGGCCTAGTAACCCTGATTTTTTGGTTTCATACAAGCTGGTTTTGTGGGGTGGTTTAATTGGTTCCTATGGGCTATTATAATACCACTGTGGCAGAATGGATAGTATTGCTAATGAAAATTTTTAGGCCATGATGCCACTGCCACCAATGTCACAATACAATAAGAGGCATGAAGCAATGCATGCCAGGTCCCCACATGCTTGTACGCGTGCACTACTACTATACTTAGGTGGATTTGGATCCTCTACGATTCGTTTTTTTTTTTAATACTGTGTCTCTATTATTTTAACCTGGAAAAAACATAATATTACTTAATTAAGGTGAAATATTAATTAATTCAATGTTTAGAAATTGGAGGAGGTGTATTTTCTTTTTTCTGAATTGCAGACACGTATCCCACTCAATTGGTTTGGAAGGGTTGTCTGCTACTCATCATGTATGTAATCTGGGCTGTGGCTATAGAATAATATTACACACGTGCTCATCAAATATATAATGTGTGTCACATGTGATAGGAATCTATATGTATAAAATGTTTGATACCTCGACTATGATTACTCAGAGTAAAATATTAAAATTTGAATTCTCTAAATTTTAAATTTATATTTTAGAGAATAAAGTGTAATCTTTTATCTTTAAATAGTTTCTCTCTCATATTTATTTTTTGTCACACTTATAAAATAAAGATGTTTTCTTCCAAATCCATGGCAATTTTGTGGATAAGTTATCCTTGTATATGTGTCATCATTACAACTATTGATCAAAAAAATTTTCAACCTTTCATTAATGCATTTAATAAATGTGTTCACACTATATTGTATTTTATAGTATTTACATTATACCACATAACGTATTTTATACTGTGTGCAATGTGCAAATAGTTGATTTTACAAATCCCTCCCCAAATACCAAAGAAATCAAAATCTTTTCCAAATATCATTTGAATGTCTACAGCTTCTTCTTCTTCTATCTCTCAAAATGTACTTCGAAGGAACTGCTTCTTCTTCAACCTCACTGCTTCTTCTACCCTTCTGTCCACTGCTCCTTCTTATCTACCCTTCCTGTAGGTGATGGGTGTGATTTTTCCGACGACCCACTCGCAAAACCTTCCCCAAATACCCCTGTAATGTCCACTGCTTCTTCTTCTACTACCTCACTACTTCTTCTACCCTTCCTATAGGTGATGTGTTTGATTTTTCCGGCGACCCACTCGCAAAACCTTCCCCAAATACCCGTGTAATGTCCAAAGCTTCCTCTTCTACCTCGCTGCTCCTCGAACCGTTCCTGTAGGTGAAGCGTTTGATTGTTCCGGCGACCTACTCGCAAAACCTCCCCCAAATACTGCTTTAATGTCCACAGCCTCTTCTTCTACCTCATTCCTCTGATTTTTTCGGTGACTCATCGTTAGTGACAGATTTTTTCAAACCCCGTCGAAGACCCTGCCTACTGCTTCTTCGTCTAGGGTTACGCGGGTGTCCTTTTCTATGACTCACAGACAGAGTGAAGTATTTCCGAAACCGTCGAAGAACGTAACTCATCCCCTTGCCGGGAACAGTTCCGGCGACCCACGTGCAAAACCCTCTCGAAAAACCATTGTAAGGCCTACTGCTTCTTCTTCTAGGTAATTCGTTTGTTTTTGTTGTCGATTTTCACAACCAATTTTGCGTGATTTGTTCTGATATTCACTTTCTTTAATCACCGTTGATTGAAGCAGATTGTTTCAATTTTGAATGCAATAGTTGATAATAGTTGTTCATGGTGGTGTTTAATGTTAATCAGATTGATGGCCAGTGATGCATGCTCCTCAAACACGAGACGAGGCAGAGGCAAAGCCGGCGGGCAACAGGAACTAATAGCTGGATATGCAAGTTCAAGTTCGCTGCAACCTGGGGATGTAAAAGATGGTGTGGCCCCAAAATGCTTCTGCGAAAAATATGCCATCTGTTACATGTCAAAGACAGACACCAACCCAAATAGGCTATTTTTTGGATGCCCATTGTTAAAGGTGAGCACGCAATTCTTCATGTATGATCACTAAGTTTATGCTAAAATTGGGTAAATTTTAAATTTTTGGAATGGAGGTTTAGAATATAGATTTTGGTTATTTTTTCTAGTTCAAGTTGTTGTGGATGTGATTTTGAATTGTTTGGAATGGCATGCCTATTGGTTATGAAAATGATTTGATTTTGTAAGAGATTTGCTGTTAAATTTTGTTAATATTGTATATGATTTGATATTGATGCTGGTTAATTTTGAAGAATGATTGAGAACTGGAAAAAAGTTGATTTATTAAAAATAGATGTACCTAGATTAAAAATGTTGATTGTCACATGAATTGACATGGAACTTGATCTGATATAAAAAATGGCTTTAAAATTTGAAAAAAATTTTTAGATTTAGCCTTTAGGGATTAATTACAGTCACATATATGGATTAGATTGAGTTGGGTTATTTTGTACCACCATACATTCATTGTGTTCTATTTGATTTAGGTGACAGAAGCACATTGCAAATTCTTTCTCTAGGTTGATGACCACATTGTAAGGGTCAGAGCGGGGGAGGCTACAAGGGGATCAGGTGATGGAAAGCAGAATCATATTGAAGAACATTTGGGAATGGATAACTTGATAGCACATGTAGAGGAAAGAATAGTAAACCTAGAGAAGCTGCTGAACAAGAAAAGTAGAGAAGCAGAGTTGAGAAAGAAGACTAGAGAAGCAGCTGCAAGAGAGAATGAGGCTTCATCAACAAAGTCTAATGATTAGATGAAAACCAGAACCTGAAGCACCTCTATTAAGTTTAGAAACTTAAGAATAATTGCCTTCTATCTGAATTTTTCTACTAGAATGTAGACACACAATTGCTTGAAGCTTTTAAAGGAAAAATTGTCGATGACTTTTATTTGATATGGGCAAACATGGTTAGAAGTTGATTATGTTTCTAGTTACGTGTTCTTGTTTTACCTATACATACATATACATTTTATGTTATATATTTTTGTGAGTTAGTTATCGAAGTTCCCTACTAATTTTAATAGCATATGAAGGCTAATATGTTGTAGTAAGTCATACCGAATACCAGAAAGAAACAACCTTTTTTTTAGTGACATGAATGCTGAATATTGCAGTCATGTTATAACTCAATGTTCGACAATTCTGTAAGAGTAGGAAAGAGAATGGCATGACAATATAGACTGATGATTTAGTGACTTTCATGACAAATCATGCTGCCACCACAATAGATAATTGACACGATCTGTTTTTCTTCTAATATACTAGTGTGTAGCATAAATATGAACAAATGAGAGAATGAAGAAGCTGAAACTCAACCAGAATATTATGTTAGACTTGGGAAAATGGGTGAATTGCAACTTGTTAGTCAAGTTTAGTTACTTTCCTTTCAGAAATTTTCCTGCATGGGTTTTTAAATTCCCAATCCCTTGAACCTAAATAAATGTTAACACTGCTAGTTTAGCTGACCATGATTGTTATTTTTCCATTGTAGAAAAATTGTCCTAGCAACAAATTTTGCCCAGAGTAACATCACCATAGATGGTGTTGTGTATGTCATAGACTGTGGTAAAGCAAATGGGACCAGCTATGATGCTTTAAATAAGCTAGCCTGTCTGTTATCATTATGGATTTCAAAGGCTTCAGCTCATCAGGCATTGAAGTAGTAGATCATCATCTTTATCCCCTTGCAGATGATGTTTAATGCTCCAAATGAAACATCTAATTTTTTCTATAACCGGAGCTTGCCATTATTGCTGAATCCTTTATTTGCTAAATTTGTTTGACTTTACTGCCCCCTTTTTGCAGTTTATTTAATTCCTCTTACTTTGTAAGTTAAATTCAAAGAAAGAGTGCTAATGGATTTATCATTTCAGAGACATGGCCGTGCAGGTAGAGTGCAACCTGGAGTTTGTTATAGTTTGTTATAGGGTGCTAACGGCTTATTGTAGGTCTTACCATGTACTGGGCTAATATGTTTTTCTTCTTATATAGTAATATTGAATGAGTG
The DNA here is from genome assembly GCF_000816755.2 of Arachis ipaensis. Classification (NCBI taxonomy): domain Eukaryota; kingdom Viridiplantae; phylum Streptophyta; class Magnoliopsida; order Fabales; family Fabaceae; genus Arachis; species Arachis ipaensis. Next base: position 131,368,365 of record NC_029785.2, on the reverse strand, counting down.
TATGGCTTATTGCAGGTCTTACCATGTACTGGGTTAGGTTGTGCCATCATCCAAGACAGTAGTGGTGTCTACAATTGTGGTCCTGAAATGTGTGGCCATCATGTAAGTTTGTCTTCTAACTTATTTCAAGTAGTTTCATAAATGCCCGTTTATATGTCGTCCTTTTTGGTGGAATCGTCTTACATAGGGAAAAAGATGTCGAATTATAGTTCGATTTTTGTATGCATGTGTGGATTCATGATCATCCTCGCTGAGTTGTTGTTAGGAATTAAGGTGTTTTATAGTAGATGATTAAAGGCGATCGATATTTTTTTTCCCAGTGTTAGTTACTTTAATTAAGTGAATATTTAGTCTTTCTGACATACTTGGGATTGGGCTCGGTGAACTAACCTGAAAAAATATTTATTTTTTGGTAGTTCAAGTCTCTCTAAAAGTAAAGTGGGCTGGCTGTCAAATTGGGCCAGCAACAAAAACAATTAGTAGATAATTCAGCTGAGGACTAATGCATCATGTGGCTTGAAACCGGTTAAGCCCAACTTTTACCGGAATTTTAAGCCAAACCAAGTTTCTCCAGGTAACTATTTATTCTATTTATGTGTCTGTCTACACCTACCTTGCTCATTATTTGTTTGAACAGCAGTTTTTTGTTTGAATAGCATTTTTTGGTTGAATATCCGCGTAAAATATTTGTTGGTTAACTGATATCTGTCACATAATCTATATACTACCATGGTTACAAATAGAATAACACCATATAAATCTCCTATACATGAGGAACACTACATGACACATCGAATTAGCTAGAATGAAATTGTTATAGAACCATTTGTCTTAATTTTGGGCCTTTCAAACCAATGTAAAACATACACAAGATAAATTGAAATAAAAAAACTTAGAATTAACCAATGTTATAACAATTAACAGTGGATTTCATAAACCTAAATGTAAAAACATAAAGAACAGCAACCACAATACTAAACATAGACGTTCAACAAAGTTCCACAATACATTTAGTCGGAGTAGATTTAAATGTCAATTATTTCTAAACCGGAAAGATCCCTTCAAAATACTTAAGTGTAGACCTTACCTGTAATTGACGAGTAACTCGCTTTCCTTTGAATTGTTCACCAACAAAATTATGTTATCATCCACAAATAGTATTGGATTTTCCCTGATGCTTCGACTCGCAAACCTGTAATATTGCTCTAATATTTTGTTTCCACTGGCGTCCTCATTCAAGTGCCAAATTGATGCGACATAACCAAATTCATTGTGTGTATGAGCGAGGAGTGCAACTTTCTCTTTGTGGGTTAGTAAATTGTGAACCGTATATGTTGCACCTACTGGAATAGACACCTCGCTAAAAGATTCATCTTCGACACTGTAACATAAAACAGACTTGGATGTAGCATAACTATCTCATGTACCAGTAATCCAACATGCATGACCATTATGAAAAACAGAGTTAAGGCCAATTTTTTCTACACCAGGAAGACAATTAACACACTGAAACCATGTAGAACGCCTTGAACAATATCTAGAGAAAAAAACATAGGCATCAGCTATGTCCCTTTTGCACATATGAATGATGTTGAAAGCATCTGTGCTTGGGACATGACCGAAATCATATACTGGGAAATATGATCTACCGTGGTCCCTATGGGGTCCGAAATTTCTCTAGATCATTTTGTTGTTGGATTCCATACCAAAAGTCTTGTGTCGTCTTGTCCACGAGAGAACTTGAAACATATGATCCCGTTTGACACTCCCATAATACGAAACCACCCATCGATGTCAACTTCGAAAGGTTGCTGAACAGGAACTTCTTCTCCGGAAGCAGCATCCACTACAAATACTGAATCTGAACCCATTAACAGTAGTGAGTATCCAACATGAAATAATAGATGTTGATCTAACACCTTCTGCCTTCGCATGTGTTGTATGCATGTTTCTGGTTGGCTTAGGCGTCGGAGCCAGAATTTATTCAAGCACATACATCTCCCTACAACTTTGGCATTACTTCGCAAGAAGATTTCCTGCAACAGTTCATCCAGAATAACTGGCAATGGAAGATAATTTTGTTGGAATTTAGTCATTTTTCTTGAGGCACGTTTGGTAGTCTTGGTTTTCGGTAGGTTTATGTTTGCTGTAGTTTTTGTTTGGTTGAAGTCTCTGGTTTGCTTATAAGTAATGAACTTAAATTTCTCTAACTTATTAATTGTGTGAGCTGTTTCATCCAATGAGAATTTGATATAGAAGAATATTGTGTTTACCGGTGTTATTGTAACCAGTTTGAACTAGGTGTTGTGTACCATTAAAATTGTCTCGTCTACTAAAGCTTTGGCTATGCTTGCAAATAAATTATGTGGGAGTTCCAACATTCTACTTGTTCATACCCTGGGTCGAGCTATCCGACCCGGGATGATTAGCGACAAGGTGACCGACCTCTTCAGGTCAGACTATCCGACCTCTTCTCAAAGAGCTCGGCCAAACCGATAGGAAAGCCCAAAGAAGGGCCCAAAATCAAGGGACACGACCCAAATCCTAAGGTAGCCCAAGCCTACAGAGAAAAGGAGCGATTCCCTTGAAGATAAGCTTACCTCACCTAAGGATAAGATAAGATAAGATAACTAACTTATCTTATCTAAAAAGGTCACTTCACACTACTATAAATACACTGAAGCATCCAGGTATAACTCATACTCTGATTCTACTAAAAACATACTCAATACTCTTGCTAACTTAAGCATTGGAGTCCCTTGCAGGTACCCCCTACCATCCGGTGACGAAGGATCAGCAGTGCAGCCAGTCCCACAAGTCGGACAAAGCAGCTCCGGCCGTCACCCACCAGTCGGACACGTCACCTCCGACCAGTACAGGAGATCTCGTTCCGAGATCGACCTCCAGTTTCAGGTAACCCCCGGAACATTGGCGACGTTGCCGGGGACCTGGAAGTCATCCCCTCACCATGGCGGAAAACCTTGACAACGACCACGACTTTGATCTAGAAGATAGAACGCCGCACAAAAATGCGGACACTACACCAAAAGATACCCCTCAACCTAACAAAAACAATGATTCACCAAATAAGGGAGCAGTGGAGGCACTTCAAGATTTCTTGAAGCAACTTGAAAAGGAGGTGGAGCATCAACGGGAAGCTGAGAAAGATCTACGAAGGGAAGTTAGACGACACCGTGAGTTAGAGGACAAGCTTTTAAAACTCGAAGCCGGTCTCAAAACCAAGACTACTCGATCTGGTCATGAAAACGACCCCCGCAAGGACCAGGATCCATTCACTAAAGAAATCATGAAGGCTAAAATCCCAAAGGACTTCAAACTTCCCGACATGACTCTGTATGACGGCACTACAGATCCCGACCATCATCTCAGCAATTTCAGAAGCAGAATGTACCTCACCGACGCCTCAGACGCAGTTCGCTGCAAAGCTTTTCCAACTACTTTAACAAAAACAGCAATTAGATGGTTCGACAATCTACCTCCTAGGTCCATCTCAAGCTTCGATGACTTAGCCAAGAAGTTCCTAGCCAGATTCTCCATCCAAAAAGATAAGGCTAAACACGCCCCAAGTCTATTAGGAATCAAGCAAGGAGAGCGGGAAAGTCTTCGCAACTACATGAAAAGATTCAACAAAACATGCCTCGACATACAAAGCCTACCAACAGAGGCCGCCCTCATGGGCCTCATCAATGGCTTGCGAGAGGGACCTTTTAGCCAATCTATATCGAAGAAACACCCCACATCTCTGAACGAGGTTCAAGAACGAGCAAAGAAATACATCAACATGGAGGAGAACTCTTGACTAGGAGAGACCTCAAAATCCGGATTCACCTACTCCTCCCGAGATAAGGATAAAGAGCCCAAAAAGAAAGAAGATCGACATGGGGAAAAAATAAAAAAATACCACAATTACACTCCCCTTCGGGTGTTCCTTATGGATGTTTACAGAGAAGTCTGCCATACTGAAAAAATACCCTTAGCTCGACCACTCAAAGGCAAAAAGGGGGGAGGAAATCGATATGAATATTGCGAATACCATAGACTCCGCGGACATTCCACCAACGAATGCTTTGATTTGAAGAATGTCATAGAAAAACTAGTAAGAGAAGGAAAATTAGATCGATACCTAGCCACCCGAGATGATGAGCAAAGAAAAAGAAGAAGGGATGAAGATGTCGGACGAACTGAACGATCACCTCGTACACCAGAAAGACACGTCCACATGATACACGGAGAATTTGCTGGAGGAGGAATCTCCAAATCATCTCGTAAAAGATATCTCAAAGAAGTATATCATGTCGAGGGAAAGGAAGAAGCACCTGACATCCCCGTAATTACTTTCACCAAAGAAGACGCATCTGGTATCATCTCAGGACACAACGACCCCATGGTCATCACCATCATATTGGTAAACGCAAATCTCCACAGAACACTGATAGATCAAGGGAGCTCCGCCGACATCTTATTCAAAGCTGCCTTTGACAAGCTCGGCCTAGAAGAAAAAGAACTCAGAGCATATCTGAACAGCCTGTTTGGACTGGGAGACACCCCAGTTCAACCACTTGGATATGTCTCACTACACACAACCTTCGAAAAAGGAAGCCAATCAAGAACACTCAAGATAGACTACATCGTGGTCGATGTAAGTTCAGCCTATAACGCCTTAATAGATCGGACAATTTTGAATCAGCTCGGCACAATAGTCTCGACCCCACATCTATGCATGAAATTCCCAACTGTAGAAGGGATAACCATGATAACAGCAGACCAAAAGACGGCACGCCGCTGCTACAATGAAAGTATAAACCTCAGAGGCAGAGGAGATGATTCCCACACAATCGAACTCGAGGGAGTTCAGACACGGGAAGAACTCCGCCCACAGCCCAAAGGTGAAGTAGATAAAGTCCAGATCGGAGACATCCCGAACAAAACAACCAATATTGGAACAATCCTAAAGGGAAACATAAAAGAATCACTCATACAGTTCTTACGAGATAACGTCGACCTCTTTGCATGGAAGGCTGCATACATGCCAGGCATAGACCCCGATTTAATGTGCCACAAGCAGGCAGTCTATCCAGGATCTCGGCCAATACAACAGAGATGTAGGAAGCTCGGACCCGAACGATCTCAAGCTGTGGAAGAGCAGGTACAAGCTCTACTAGAGGCATGATTCATAAGAGAAGTCAAGTACCCACTATGGTTAGCTAACGTTGTCTTGGTGAAAAAATCAAATGGGAAGTGGCGAATGTGAACCGACTACACTGATCTCAACAAAGCCTACCCAAAAGATCCTTATCCACTCCCAAGTATCGACGCTCTGGTAGATGCCTCCTACGGATATAAATACCTCTCGTTTATGGACGCATATTCGGGATACAATTAAATCCCAATGTATCCACCCGACCAAGAAAAAACTTCATTCTTAACCCCAAAAGTAAACTATTGCTATATCGTCATGCCTTTCGATCTTAAAAACGCGGGAGCCACTTACCAGAGATTAATGAATAAAGTCTTCACGGATCACATCGGAAAAACCATGGAAGTCTATGTGGACGACATGTTAATAAAGACACAAAGTGAAGAGACGTTGTTGTCCGACCTTGCCCAGGTATTCGACACCATAAGAAGGCATGACATGCGACTTAATCCTGCAAAATGCACCTTCGCAGTAGAAGCTGGCAAATTCCTGGGCTTTATGCTCACACAAAGAGGAATCGAGGCAAATCCGGATAAATGCCGGGCCATACTCGACATGAAAAGCCCGACTTGTGTCAAAGAAGTACAACAACTCAACGGAAGGTTAGCAGCCTTGTCCAGGTTTATAGCCGGATCGGTAATAAGATCCCTCCCATTCTACGCCACTCTAAGGAAAGGAAAGAAATTTGAATGGACCACCGAGTGCGAGCAAGCCTTCCAAGATTTCAAAAAGTTCCTGGGATAACCACCTATCCTATCTCGTCCGCGAGAAGGAGAATCACTCATGTTATACCTCGCGGTAGGAAGTCGAGCAGTAGCCTCAGCATTGGTTCGAGAAGACGACAGTGGGCAACAACCCGTATACTTCATCAGTAAAGCACTACAAGGATCCGAGCTGAACTACCAAAAAATAGAGAAATTTTCCTATGCTCTCATACTAACATCTCGACGACTTCACCCATACTTCCAAGCTCACACCATTAAGGTTCGGACCAACCAGCCCATAAAGGGGATATTGCAGAAAACAGATCTAGCAGGAAGAATCTTACAATGGGCAGTCAAGTTGTCCGAATTCGACCTTCAATACGAAGCTCGGATAGCCATCAAATCACAATACTTAGCCAACTTCATTGCAGAATTTACAGACACCCCGAAGACCCCCATAGAGTGGAATTTCTACGTAGACGGCTCCTCAAATAAGACTGGAAGTGGCGCGGGTGTGATAATTGAAAGCAACCAAGGAACCCTAATCGAGCTTTCTCTCAAATTCGGGTTCCCTGCCTCGAACAACCAAGCTGAATATGAGGCACTACTAGCTGGTTTGAAGCTGGCTAAAGAGGTTGGAGCTCAAAAACTCATCATCTTCAGCGATTCGCAGGTGGTCACTTCACAAATAACAGGGAGCTACCAAGCCAAGGATCCCACTATGAAAAAGTACTTGGATAAAACCAGGGAATAGTTCGGACAACTCAGGGAATATAAGATCCGCCACATACCCTGCGAACAGAATGCTCGAGCTGACGCACTCTCAAAGCTAGCCAGCACCAAACCAGGGGGCAACAATAGAAGCCTCATCCAGGAAATGCTGCAGAACCCGTCAATCTTGGAAGAGGAAAAAGTTCTAGCCATAACAGGTCTGGATCAAGGATGGATGACTCCCATAATTAACTACCTCAAAACAGAAACACTCCCTACAGATGAAAAGGAGGCAAAGAGGTTAAAATAGGAGGCACAATACTACACTATCATAAACAATATTCTAAACAAAAGAGAGATTTCAATACCATTGCTAAAATGTGTTTCGACTTCTAATACAAAAGAAATCCTAGAAGAAGTACACAGTGGCACCTGTGGCAATCATCTCAGAGCGAGAGCACTTGCCAAAAAAGTACTCCGGGTAGGGTTCTATTGGCTAACTCTACAAAAAGAGGCCACGGAGTTGTAAAAACATGTCCACCATGTCAGAAACATGCCAACTTCCACATCGCCCCGCCAGAAGAACTCATCAGTGTAACCTCACCTTGGCCATTCGCAAAATGGGGACTCGACCTTCTCGGACCCTTCCCTCAGGGATCGGGACAAGTTAAATTCCTCATAGTAGGGGTAGACTATTTCACAAAATGGATCGAGGCAGAACCCCTAGCTAATGCCACTGCTCAAAGAAGTCAAAAATTCCTATATAGGAACATTGTCACAAGGTACGGGGTTCCATACTCCATCACCACAGACAATGGCACTCAACTCACAGATGTAGGCTTCAGACAGTTAGTGGCTGACCTGAACATAAAACACCACTTCACTTCTGTAGAACATCCCCAAACCAATGGACAAGTCGAAGCTACCAACAAAGTCATATTGGCTGGGCTCAAGCAGAGATTACAGGATGCAAAGGGAGCCTGGGCTGAAGAACTCCCACAAGTCCTGTGGGCGTATCGAACGACGCTGCATTCCACCACAAAGAAATCACCCTTCCGATTAGCGTACGAAATGGAGGCAATGATCCCAGTGGAGATTGAAGAAGGGTCACCTAGAGTGATCCACTATAATGAAGAAGCCAACTCCTAACTTCAAAGGGAAGAACTCGACCTACTCCCAGAAGTCCAAGAAAGAGCTCGGATCAGGGAGGAGGCATTAAAACGACGAATGGCTTCGAGATACAATCAAAGGGTGGTGCCGGAAGGATTTGCTGAGAACGACCTCATCCTAATCCGAAATGATATCGGAACAACTCGACCTAGAGAAGGAAAGCTTGCAGTAAACTGGAAAGGACCATACCGAGTCATAGAAGTACTTGGAAAGGGCTACTACAGACTGTCCGAACTCGATGGGCGAGAGCTTCCTAGGACATGGCACACCTGCAATTTAAGAAGGTACTATAGTTAGGGATGATAAAGGATCTTAGGATGAGGTGCACTCTTTTTCCTGAAAAGATTTTTTAATGAGGCGCCAAGCCAAGACCTATAAATCACTTGACTTAGAGGGATAAAGCTCCCATATGTATATATTTGCATTTTTCTTTTGAATAAAATCTGTTTATATCTTCTACAAATTCTCAAGACACATTTATCTGAAACATTCATCGTCCGATTACAAAGCTACAGATCGGCAGAAAGTGAAAATCAAATTCACTGCACGATCACGATAAAAACCAACAAAGATGAAAACCAAATTCATTAAAAGGTCGACTAAATGGGGATTAAACCCAATTTCTACAAAATTGGCAAAGATGAAAATAGAATAATGCAAAAAGTTATCGAAAGTGATCCATAGAAAGGACCTGACGAGGTCTTAATAAAAATGGGTTGCTAAATAATAACTTAAAGACTGGCCGACGTAAAGAAATCGGACCAGTCGCAATAACCCAAGTTATGAGTAAATCCCTGGAAAGAGGTCTGACCAACCCTATAAAAGAGGATTGCTATAACTAGGAAGAGATTGACATGACGAAGTCGGTCTCCTACAAACAAGTTATAAAAGTAATCCCTGAAAGAGACCTGAACAAGGTCCAAAAAAGAGGATTACAAAAATAACTTAGAAGGGTCCGACATGATGAAGTCGACCCAAGATGTGAAAGTTATAAAAGTAATCCTTGAAAGAGACCTGAATAAGGTCCAAGAAAGAAGATTACAAAAATAACTCAGAAGGGCCCGACATGATGAAGTCGGCCCAAAACGTAAAAGTTATAAAAGTAATCCTTGAAAGAGACCTGAATAAGGTCCAAGAAAGAGGATTACAAAAATAACTCAGAAGGGCCCGACATGATGAAGTCAGCCCAAAACGTAAAAGTTATAAAAGTAATCCCTGAAAGAGACCTGAATAAGGTCCAAGAAAGAGGACTACAAAAATAACTTAGAAGGGCCCGACATGATGAAGTCGGCCCAAAATGTAAAAGTTATAAAAGTAATCCCTGAAAGAGACCTGAACAAGGTCCAAGAAAGAGGATTACGAAAATAACTTAGAAAGGCCCGACATGATGAAGTCGGCTCACGACGTGAAAGTTATAAAAGTAATCCCTGAAATAGACCTGAACAAGATCCAAGAAAGAGGATTACAAAAATAACTTAGAAGGGCTCGGCATGAGGAAGTCGGCCCAAAACATAAAATCCCAGACAAAAACCTCACAAAGGTCCAAACAAAACGGATTACTAGAAACAACTTCAGGAGGCCGACATCCACAACCTCAAAGGAACCAAGCCACAAGTATGAAACACAAAGGCAATCCAAAGAGGTCGAGCAACAGGGCTCCAACACTTCCAAAAAACCTAGAAAGGTACCCAGGCAGAAACAGACGTGATACAAAAACATAAAGTTATAATAATAACAAGCTCAAGAGGCCACCAAAATTAGCCCCAAAAGCTGGGAAACTACTTTGTTTTTCAAAATAAAGTTGCTAAACAAACAACTAAAAGAGTGTCAGCAAACATCATTTACAAAAAAGAGTTTAAAAGCCCACAAGCCGGGCTATCTACATAAACATTTAGAAACATCATTCAAGGCTTCTTGGCAGCATCGACACCGGGTGAAGGAGGGCGAGTCTGAAGAGGCACTGCATCCACCGTCCCGTCATCCCAATTTAAGACTTGGCAATCAGGTTCTGATTCGGGGTGACTAACCTCAGCTGAAGGAGCTGAAGAAGTCGGCACAACAGTGGCTTTGGAGACCGGCACAGGAAGAGGTTCAACATCGTCGTCATCAGGGTCATCGGGGACAATCTTGCCATCCTTCACAACATTATCCAAACTGAACAAAGCAAGGTCAATCCCAGGGGCAAGAACCTAAACTTGCTCCTTCAGATTCTCATAAGCAGCATTTACACTGCCTACAAGGTGACCTTGGAGCTCGGCATAATCAACCCGGGCCGATTCCAACTCCTCCCTAAGACGCATTACCTCGCGGTAGGTTGTGACGTAGCTTTCCTTGTGCCTCAATGCCGTGTCTTCAGCCAACCTCACAGAAGCCGCCAAAGCAACAGAACTAGCCTTTTCACCCTCCAACTCCTTCTCAAGCTTGGCCATCTTCACTTGGAGCTCCTCCTTCAAACCCTTCATTCTGTCAAACTCCCGCTTAGCCTCCTCCATAAAGGCCTTGGTAGCATGAAGGGGAAGATCTTGGGCAGTTCGGTACATAGCAGCTCCCATATGTGCCATCTTAATGCTGCTCCGAGTAATGAAGTCTAAATGGTGAAGGAGAGAGACATCATTAGTGGGAATGGTACCATAAGGACCAATCTGCTTATCAAAAAACTCAACCGCGTCAAAGTCAGGGGCGTCAAGGTTAAAAGACTCAGCTGTCTTCTATTTTTTGTTTAGAGGAGCACCAGAAGTAGTAATAGAAGCTTGCGGAGGATCGACCAAACGAACCCAGGGAGTAGGGATTACCTTCCTCGCCCCCGGTGAACTCGGTACGGCCGGCTTCGACTGAACCTGAGACGACCCCTCCCCGGCCGCCTTGGCCGAGACGTTTTGAGCTGCAGTAGCCTTCCTTGCCCTTTTAAAGGCCTTCATAGATTCATTATTTTTAATCATCTCTGCAAACAAAACATAACAGCGGGAAACCAAGTTACGAATTAGAAAAGAGCTTGCAAGAGATAACTCGATAAAACAAGAAAAACCAAAAATTGACCACTACCCAGCTCAGCTCGGAGGAGAGAGGAGTTGGCTAAAAATTTCTTTGTGTCGAGATGGGGAGGCTGCCCCCAGTGTTCTTCCAGCACAGTCACAAAAGCTTGCTCAGCCTCATCTAACATTTTTCACGTATATCTAGATACCCTCACATTCTTTTGCCATTCCAAGAGAAAGGCAGGCTCATCATTCTCATCCAGAAAAAAGGGCTGAGCTCCTTCAACAGCTCGGACCCTAAAAAAGTAATTTTTTAAGTCACGGAAAGATTCATCAAACATGGAGAAAACTTTTTTCCCTGGGAAGCTCGGAAAGAAACCCAAGCAGCTTTCTTCTTAACCACCCCAGGCTTTGTCAAAACAAAGAGATAAAAGAAGAGGGATTGTGAAGCAGGGATACCAAACTCATGACACAACAACTGAAAGATTTTTATAAAACCCCAGGAATTGGGGTGAAGTTGGGATGGAGCTACGTTATAGGACCATAATAGATTGGTCTCAAAAGGGGTAAAAGGAAGAGTAATATTCATTTGACTAAAAAAGAAGTCGTAGGCGTAAAAAAAGGGGTGCTCTCCAACAATTCGGGTAGAAAAATAGACCCTCTCCTCAGAATTTAGAGACACAAGCTCATAGTTCTTTTCATCACTACCATTACCACAAATCCTATGGAATTGCCTAAGTTATTGACAAAACTCAGAATCAACCAATGAAACACACAGAAGAACCATGGAATCCACCCAATCAGCCATGCCCTCAGGAACTTGGGAAGACGTCTCAACAATATTTTTGCGAGAAGACATGAGGTCAACTAGTCCTACAAACAAGAAAAGAAGATCGGATTACTAAAAAACATCTCGGATGAAAGACAAAACAACTCGACCAACATAAATCAGCGCAGTACAGACAACAAAAGGAAACCCCAGGACCCACACCAAAGATCCAGGGGCATCCTTTGGAGGCAGGCACAGAACAAGGACTCAGGAAAACCTACAAGCTCACATCTCGATACATCCTAATGGGAAAACGATAAACTCCTCTCTATTCTGCAAACTAAAGTGACACTTTGAGAAGAAGGCTACGAACCACAAATCAAATAAAGCCATCAAAATAAACTATCTCCCAGGCTCACCGTCCGAGTTCGATTAACAAACGAAGCTACCAAGCAATAAAATCATCGAAAACGCACCCCTTTTTTTTCAGAGAAATAAAGTCCCCCCAAACAAACAAAGAAAAAATGGTTATCTTCTACAAAAGTTCAGCGGCAAGGAAAGCTATCGACAGGGGCAATCTTTTCAGAAGACAACAAGTGCAGTTCACAAAACTCAAAGCATTAAAGAACTAACCAGAAGCAGCAGCAAAACATGCGAAGACAAGAAAGAAGCCAGAAAAAATACACCACAGTAACAAACAAACACAAGACCACAAAAAGGTTCAAGCTTTCCAATATACATTAAGCCAGAATCAAAGCTTTACCAGAAAAATGGAGAGAATAATGAAAAGAAGAACCTACCTGAACAAAGGAAGAAACTTCGAAGAAGATTAAAGACGGAGAGACGGAATCACCTTTCGAGCAAAGAAAAACACCCAGAAATCGCCAAATGACGTTGCAATGCAAAAAACGCAGAATTCAGGTGAAAACAGAAAGTGAGAGAGAAAAGGGGGAAGTTAAAAGTAAAACAAAGAAGAGAAACCGTTTTTGTGTGTAAAGTTCAAAATAAAAGAGCCAAAGGAAACGGGGCATTAAAAATCAATTAATGAGGGTATTAAACCCTCGCACGTTCCCAAGAACAGAGCGCTAATACAAAAGCGCGCGCTTTTAGAAGAAAACGTTCCACATTCAAAAAACGAAGGCTCTACAAAGAAAGAAGTCGACAAATGCTCGAGTTCGGTTTCACCAGAGAAGGATCGAAGTCCTAAAACTAAGACTCGACCTAAAAAAAAAAGACCGAGCTCGAGCAGAGGCACTATTCATACCCTGGGTCAAGCTATCCGACCCGGGATGATTAGTGACAAGGCGACCGACCTCTTCAGGTTAGACTATCCTACCTCTTCTCAAAGAGCTCGGCCAAACCGAAAGGAAAGCCCAAAGAAGGGCCCAAAATCAAGGGACACGACCCAAATCCTAAGGTAGCCCAAGCCTACAGAGAAAAGGGGCGATTCCCTTGAAGATAAGCTGACCTCACCTAAGGATAAGATAAGATAAGATAAGATAACTAACTTATCTTATCTAAAAAGGTCACTTCACACTACTATAAATACACTGGAGCACCCAAGTATAACTCATACTCTGATTCTACTAAAAACCTGCTCAATACCCTTGCTAACTTAAGCATCGGAGTCCCTTGCAGGTACCCCCCACCCACCGGTGACGAAGGATCAGCAGTGCATCCAGTCCCACAAGTCGGACAAAGCAGCTCCGGCCGCCACCCACCAGCCGGACACGTCACCTCCGACCAGTAAAGGAGATCTCATTCCGAGATTGACCTCCAGTTTCAGGTAACCCTCGGAACACTACTTTTCTATGATTCTTTGTTTATCTAATTTGAAATTAGAAGCAGACTCCAATTTTTTGTTGTATGGTGGAAAGACGTGTGAACCAAATCCATGTGTCCTGAAAGTGTTTTTACCTTATCTTGCTAACTTAGTCTCTATGTGTATGTACATTATCTAGCTAACTTAGTGAGTCATCGTTTACGTATCAACTTGATTTTCAATATTTATCCCCTTATCACACCATTAGAACCCCTCATCCTAAAGAACACCATGTCAGTCCCAATTTAATCATCTCACTCCCGATTTAATCATTTCTGCAGTTTCTGCATAAAGTATTAAACAATTTCCCAATTCTTAAATAGGATGTTAACACTTCCATGCTATCACCCATGTGGCCATACAAATACCAGAATCAAATCTTGCAAATGAAAAATCTTTTGTGGTTTAATTTTTAAACAAATAATGACTGGAAGTTTAAAATTCTTCTGATGGTAGAATTGTGTGACTGTTAATAAAACCAATATCACTAGAATGCGATATATATAACCAATATATACATTCACAAAACCACAATTCGAAAGACATAATTTACATTAAATTAACCAAATTTATGAAACAGAATACTAACATGTCCAACCAAAACTAAATATGTACACATAACATGGCTACCGAAACATTATTACAAAACATAACTGCACCCAAATACCAAAAAACAAATAACTTTGTGTTGTTCTGTCCTATGATGATGGTGTTCTCTGGTTCACAGACGACTCAGAAGAGTCAGACGAGAAAGTTCTTCGGTATCTCCTACTAGGTCCTGCCACTGCCCCTCCCCCCTGTTGATGGAGGTTGATCCTGTAATAATTTTGGCAAAATTATTCTTCATGAATGAATAATAAAAGACTGTAAATTTAATTCACTAAGTACACGAATTATTGTTACCTTGACTCCTGAGAACGCGGTGGTGAACCTTGTTGCCTCCGATGCTGCAGGCGTAATAACCGTTCGGTCTCGAACGCAGCCAGCTGTGCTTCCTTGTTGAAGTGTGCCTTGCATCGGTCCGCTAGCCACTATTTTATTTGGTCAAGAAACATGTTGGAGGCATATATCTCGTCAACAGCTATGGGCTTTTCTTCCGTATGAGTACTGTCCCATGCAAGCATGTAGAAGATACCCCAACCAACGTAACTCAGTTCCACAATAAGCAACGGAGTTGGTCGATAGAGAGATCTTATCCTCCCTATGTCCGATGCTTTGATTAAATACTTATCACCCTCTCTCTTTGGGTGGATATGGAGACAGTTGTCCTGTCTGTCTATGAAGTAGAGATCACTGGTTGTGAAGAAGGAGAAGTTCCATACAATGTGCTGTGGAAACTGTACATCTTTCTACAGTAACAAAAACAAAATTACATGTTACACAGATGTTGAAAACATTAGATACATAAGTGCAAAAGAAGAAACGTCTGTGGCGTAGGCCATAAACTTACATTTGTTGCGTATAGGGATAACATGAAAGTCTAGTCGGGGCATCTTCTTACGTTCCTAAATGCAATCACGTAACTAGCCAACCAGATCCAAAAATTAAAAGGTCATCAATGTTAAAAAGAACAAACCATGCAAAGACAGAACCAAAAATTGAAAAGACATCAATGTTAAAGAGAACAAACCATGCAAAGACAGATGGTCATGT
The DNA here is from genome assembly GCF_000816755.2 of Arachis ipaensis. NCBI lineage: Eukaryota > Viridiplantae > Streptophyta > Magnoliopsida > Fabales > Fabaceae > Arachis > Arachis ipaensis. The sequence goes on along the minus strand of NC_029785.2, from coordinate 131,353,346 downwards.
GAGTGGAAAAATAGTTGATCAAAAAGAAGATAACATTCAGATGCGTATCGAAATCCTGGCTCCATTGTTGTTTGCTGAAAGTAGTGACTAGTTGCTGCAGTTGATAGGTGCGGTGAGTGAAGATGGTTTAAATTGTTGGTATGAAGCGATGTTGGGAGGAAGTCATATATAACTTTTAAAGAGGGTTTAGCCAAACGTCGCATTGGTTGCATAGGAAGTTGAATGGATATCTCGAGCCATCCATTAGGATTCAAACCCCCTTAGTAATCAAACCTTTTCGAAAATGTAAACTGAATAATAAATACGTAGAATAAAATCTCTCCCAATGGTAATTAAAATTTGTTTGGAAAAGGTAAATGAAGTTTAATAACCCTTCGTTGGTATGCGTATCACTAAATGAATAAAACATAAACATAACGAAGGTTTGATTAAAGTTAAATAAACATTATTTATAATAAGTATAATCTTGTGTTTGTCATTAGCTAACTTATTCGAATAATTATTAGTTATTTGCTTTACAAAATATGGGAAATAATTCAAACGATTTTATCATTAACAAAACAAAACGAGGTGTTCCATTTTATAAATGCATAAGAAATCCAATTAATTAAATATAATTATCAGCATCTCAGCTAAAAAAATTTGGGTTTTTTTTTAGGGATTTGGGCCAACTAGTTCGATTTTGTTATGACCCAATAATTTTTTTCTCAATCAATAAGCGCAATACAAAACCCAAATAGAAAAGTAACGTCAAGGACTTTGGGCCTGGTTGGGTTGGGGTGGGGAACTAACTGCTTTTGTTGCTTTGGGCCGGGTTGGTTGCTTGGCCCAGAGACAAGTCCAAAAAAAAAAACGTAAAGAACTGCAAATAACATAATCCTGATAAATTGTTGCAAGCATTAAAGTATTAAAAGTCTAACTGAGCTTAACACAATTATTTGAAACTCTTAGGTATAATTAACTCAAAACATATTTCCTTTCCCGTTAACCAATCGCTCTTCCTTTTTAGATATTTCATTATAGTATGTCTTTGCTGCCTCAAGGACTTTCTGGGATTTTAAATTGAACGGATTCATCACCAGATCAATAGCCAGCCGCAATCTTGTGCTATCATTTACCTAAGTGCCAAAAACTCAGATGTTAGCTTATAACACTTGAGTAAGATTTTAAGAGAGTATACGGAACCATGAATGAAATATTATTTTTATAATTACCTTTATATTGTAGTTTCCCTTCCATTGACACTCCCTCATCCAGGTTGTCACCCAAACTCCACAATCATTCCTTGCATATTAAAAAACCGTTTGTTATAATCTATAACCGCGTTAATTTCTTAGGGTACATAATCATAGCATATGGAATGAGACTGTAAAAAATAATATCATCCTTCAATCAATGCTGGAAGGAAAAGCAGTGTATAGCACGATAACAACATCACAAATTAGCAAAATCATTGATGTCTCTCAGTAATTTAGAAATCAACCAACAACAAAAATTTTTACTGTTTCTTACGAGTCATCCTTTTGTTCACCAATCTCTGCAGGGTGTATTATAGGATAATCCAAAATTATTGGTCTGTGTGTTGTCTGGTTAGCATAGAAGGTCGAGTCATCAAGCATCTCCTCAATAAATAGTGCCTATAATCATAGTAAATTTTAGAGAAAATGACACTCCCCTCCCCTGCGAGATGCTAAATTGACACTCCCCTCCCCTCTATTTATAAAATGTACACTCTCCTCCCTTATAACTTTTAGAAAACTTCCTCTTTAATCCATTTTAATTTTTGTGTGTTAACTAATGTTAACTTTATCTATTTTTCAAGAAAAATAAATTATTTTTAACAAAATACTCTTTAGCAAAAGATTATTTTTTTGTCATTAAATTTTACTTACCAAAATACCCTTTAATAAATTATTTTTTATTGATTAAATTATATTTTTACCAAAATATTTTTTAAAAAATTTAATAATTAAATTATTTTTTTCTAAAATACCTTTCAATAATTTTTTAATTATTAAATTATGATTTTATTAAAATTTTTGTTAACAATTATAGTTATATTTTACTATTAATTTTTCGATATCAATATATATTATTTTAACATTAAATAAAAAAATATATTGATATCGAAAAATTAATAGTAAATATAAAAAAATTGTTAATAAAAATTTTGGTAAAATCATAATTTAATAATTAAAAAAATTATTGAAGGATATCTTAGAAAAAAATAATTTAATTATTAATTTTTTTTAAAAATATTTTGATAAAAATATAATTTAATCAATAAAAAATAATTTATTAAAGGGTATTTTGGTAAGTAAAATTTAATGACAAAAAAATAATTTTTTTGCTAAAGAGTATTTTGTTAAAAATAATTTATTTTTCTTGAAAAATAGATAAAGTTAACATTAGTTAACACAAAAAAATTAAAATGGATTAAAGAGGAGGTTTTCTAAAAGTTATAAGGGAGGAGAGTGTACATTTTATAAATAGATGGGAGGGGAGTGCCATTTTCTCTAAATTTTATTTCATGTGTCAAGTCTACTGCCATTTCAAGTAATTTAGAATCATTATTTCTGCTTGTTAGAAATTTTAAAACAATACCATTAGCTTGGCACAACGACGGCGCCTGGTTCTGCTCGAGACGGATGGCTTAGAATCTAGTAATATCAGGTGTCTTTTTTCAATATCAATTACAAGCAGGTACCAGTGCATGTTATCCTCATTCATTGGAACGAAAATCTAACATAGATACACACATAAGTTATATTGGACTAAGCATTTTGTTTTGACCGTAACATATACTATGAACCGTAAATTAGAAAGTTACCTTGCAGAATGTTTCAAACTCTCCCATGTATTCGTCAGCGTGTTTCAAAGTCTTTGGCGAGTGAGTCTAGTTAAGGGCAAATTGCTGAAATTTGAGTTTACAGGATTTAAAATAAGATCACTGGAGACCATGCCATGGAAAATGTGTATGGTTTACACTTACAAAAAATGTTGTGGGTAAAAACCACATGCAGGGAAACCTGGTGTCTTGGCGTGCATCAGACATGAGCATGCTTGATGTCAGGTTAATTATCTGGTAAATTGTTCGTTGTTTGATGGCCAAAAAGAACAAATATAAACAGTTATGCCTTAATATAACTACTTTATACAGTCGCAATTTCATTTATGAAATTAACAAACGCTAATGACAAAAAATTCATACCTCATCCACCAATAGTTTGTTTGGTAGTAGAGTATACATGACTCTCCTATTAGCGTGCCACAAGTTTGTCTGTGAGATTATCTCGGAATTCAATTCTTCATCTTCCAGATCTGAACCAAAGACGTATGTGACGACTGAAAGTTCATCCTTGCACAATTCCATATCAGCTGGGGGACGGAACAGAACAAGCGTCCACTGATAAAATGATCACTCACCCATTAGTTATTAATACATAATAAGAACAACAAAACTTTAAAGATTCCTAAAGAGGATATAACCCACCGCAGGTATCTTTGCGGACTCCTTCCTTAGTGGCAACTTACGGTCAGCCGGTTTGAAGTAGCTAACATATACAGCTTTGTCTAAGCTATTCGGTATAACTGGTTCTGTATCTGTCTTCTTTCTAGTACCATCATCACAGAATAAATTGCGGTGAATAACATAACCAGTTCCATCATCACAGAACAAATTACGGCGAATAACATAATCAGCTGGCGTTGTTTGTTCACACTTCGGAGACATTGAACAACACTTTGTATCTTTATGCGGAATTGAATCGGCGGCTTGATGAATGCTAGACATGTTGAATCGAATCTTTTTGGATGAATCTAGATTTCTCTCAGCAGTACCTGATGGCATACTGAATTCGCTCATTATCACAGGCATCACTGTAGGGCTGAAGTTATCGGCTGGAGGATTCCGAAGATTAATCATTTGTGGCATTGTTCCGAACAAAGGATAACACGTCTTGGTCTGGGAAGCAATCAGGTTTGAAAGTGTATTCATCATTGTCGACATTTGCGATACCACATCTTCTAGGGACCCTTCTAGGATGGTACTTTTACCGAAGTCCTCGCCAATTTCTTTACTGGAACCACCATTAAAATTTACATCTAGTCGCTGGTCATGCATGGTGCTTCTGCGGAGACTGTGAGAAACAAAACATAAAATATTTACATGTATTCGCAATCGATTTAAAATGACACTTACAATTTCTGGAAATACATTTTATTTCTCACCTTGATGACAGTTCTATCACTTCTTAATCGATAACCTTTCTTGAGATTTTTCTACTTTGTTCCTTTTTGGCTTCATCGTCTCCCTTTTCTATTTTTTGTGTTGAGCGTCGCTTCCCTCTGGCAGCCATTGGGTGTTTTAGTTGTTTAAATTAAAAAATAATAAAACAAGAAAAATATTACAACATGTATAGTTAATGAGTTGCCCTCCACTACCAACCAGAATTTCTAAAAAGAATAACAAACATGGTAGGTTGTCCCTACTATTCAAAGGAGTTCTGACAGCTGGTTGATATTTGGTAGTAGACCTAAGACCTCTAATATATGAAGCAGCTTATGTATCCAATTTATATTCCTAACGTTTTGCCATAATTTAATTTATTTAAAACTCCATTCTCTGATTGGTAAAAGAGAAGGCTCCATCTTTTGGAACTAATTGTTGTTATTCAGCTCAATACATTGTTGTAGTCAAAGCTAATATAAATTTTCCAGTAACTGACTATTATTTTCACAAACCAATAGGTTACTTAAAGATTTATTTTAATTTTCGTAATGAATGCATCTCTCCATGAATTTTAATCAATTAATTATCATTATGTATGATACTCGTATAACAGAATTATATTTGTTGCTATCTCTCATTATCACACACCCGGTCAAAGATTTAGTCCACAACAAAGTTTAATGAGACGGCTAAACACTCAAAAAGATTAGTTTGAAAATCATACACGTATTAGGTCAATAACTCGAGAAAAGGGTATATATTTTTTCCATTTCCTATGAGTTATATTCCTTTTCATTAATTATGTGTATTACATTACCTGTCTCCCACACAGTTCTTTAATTTCTCCTTTGTCATGGACACTCATAATCTAATTTATTGCCTAATGACTTTTTTGCTTTCCACCTTTTGGTCGTCGCCTATAACTTATAGGAGACTGAACTTTCCATACCTCATCGCAAAGCACTTCCTTCCCCCAAAGAAAACAATGAAACTTAAAAGAAAAAATACTTTTATCTACGTTAAGTGGTTGATAAAGCTTTTAGGTTGTGTGTGAGTATAATATGTGTAAGTGTGTAATGTTTAAAATTAGAGGTTATTCAATCCATTGAATAATAAAAAAAAGAATTCAATGATCTTTTGACCAATAAATTATTAAACGACAGTTTTGACCACCGTTTTTAGAAAAATTTTCATAGAGAAGAGAGATTTTCTTCTTCAAAATTGATATACATTTTAGTCGTGTGTGTGGAATTTTTTTATGAATTAAGAAAATTTTGTGCAAAATTGATTTTACAGATTTAACTGTGAAAAGAAAAAAAATAAATAAAAATACATGAAAAAAAACATGAAGGAGGAAAACTATATAAATTCTACTTTAAAAATACATTAACATACATAAGTAAACATATAAAAACTATAAACAAAAAATGTCTACACTGTTAATAATTAATATGAATAAATAGTTGATAAATATTAATAATTATAGAATTTTTAAACACTTTTATTTTTTGTCTTTTTCTTCTTTTACTTATTAACTTTATTTATTTTATTTTGCCCAATTTTGTAAATATGCTCAAATGTGACTTATTTTTTAAAATTACGATAGTTTTATTGACGAATATTATTTTGAACCCATCTTAGTTGGCGGGACGGGCTGGTCCGCTCCGTTTATAGGAAGACGAGGAGCGTCCTTAAACACTGACCATCTGAACCTAAACCGTAGGTTGTGAACCATGAACCGTAGATCGTGAACCCTAAACTGGAAGGAACTAACCCTAAACCACGCAGCCGTAAAACCTAAACCCTGAACCGTAAATCGTAAACTATACGCACTGGACCCTTAAGTACTAGACCGTATAGCCTAAACCGTAAACCCTAAACTGGGAACCGTGAACCGTAGAAGCTAAACCGTAAACAGAAAATCGTGAACTCTACGCATTGAACTGAAAATCGCATACCTTAAACCGCTGAACTTGAACCGTATATCGTGAACCCTAAACTGGTAGGAACTAACGATAAATCACGCAGCCGTAAAACCTAAACCCTGAACCGTAAATCGTAAACTATACGCACTGGACCCTTAAGTACTAGACCATACAGCCTAAACGGTAAACCTAAACCAGTATACCATAAAGAGTAAACTGGGAACTATGAACCGTAGAAGCTAAACCATAAACAGAAAATCGTGAACTCTACGCATTGAACCGAAAATCGCATACCTTAAACCGCTGAACATGAACCGTAGATCGTGAACCCTAAACCGGAAGGAACTAACCCTAAACCACGCAGCCGTAAAACCTAAACCTTGAACCGTAAATCATAAACTATACGCACTGGACCCTTAAGTACTAGACTGTACAGCCTAAACCGTAAACCCTAAACCAGTATACCATAAAAAGTAAACTGAGAACTGTTAACTGTAGAAGCTAAACCGTAAATAGAAAACCGTGAACTCTACACATTGAACCGGAAACCGCATACCTTAAACCGCTGAACATGAACCGTAGATCGTGAACCCTAAATCGGAAGGAACTAACCCTAAACCACGCAGCTGTAACACCTAAACCCTGAACCGTAAATCGTAAACTATACGCACTGGACCCTTAAGTACTAGACCGTACAGCCTAAACCGTAAACCCTAAACCAGTATACCATAAAAAGTAAACTGGGAATCATGAACCGTAGAAGCTAAACTGTAAACAGAAAACCGTGAACTCTACGCATTGAACCGGAAACCGCATACCTTAAATCGCTGAACATGAACCGTAGATCATGAACCCTAAACCGGAAGGAACTAACCCTAAACCACGCAGTCGTAAAACATAAACCCTGAACCGTAAATCGTAAACTATACGCACTGGACCCTTAAGTACTTTTTTTTATATTTTGACTTTTTTTTTTAAATTTGTTATTATAATTCCATTATAATATGAATTATTTATCTTATTAAAAATGATAAAGTAAATAAAAAAATGAATCATACATAACAATGGAATCATAAGTAATAAAATTATTAATCATACATAGAAAGTGTGTGTTTGGGAAATCCGTTGAAAGAGAAGAAGCACGTTTAAATTTCTTGAAAGGGAAGAAGCACGTTTAAATTAATCTTATTTTTATTTTTTTTTACTTTTTGTCTGACATTATATACTTTTATAATTGTGATTTTTGTGTATTATGTTTGTTATTATCTTTTTATAATATGATTTATTGATTCTATTAGATAAAGTAAATTAAATAAAAAATTAATCATAGATAATAATAAAATTATAAACGTTGGATTCCAAATTAATATTAAGAATAAGATTATTGAGAGTACTAAAATAAGAGTACGATGTAAAAAAATACTAAAGTAATATTTAATACTTAAAAAATGTAACATATTTGATTAAATATTCTTTTATATATATATATAAAATTTATATTTTTTATTTTTATTTAAAAATATATTTTATCTATTTTTATATGTTATTTTTATTTTAGTAAGTAAATATTAATTTTATTATAAAATTAACTAATAAGATCTATTTAAATATCTAAATTAAAATAATAGGATAATATAAAAAAAATTTAAGTTGATATCCATTTTAGTAATTTTTTATCTAAAAGTGATTTTGAATGGTATAAGCCAAACAACATTTATTTTATTATAATCTATTTTGATACAAAAATTACCAAACATAAATCACTTTAACACAAACTTACTTTTTATCAAAATCAAGTTTACAAAATCAATTTTATGCAGACTCGCGTTTGTAAACTGTAATCCAAACACACACAAAATCAGTTTCATTCAAACTCCAGTTTGATAAACTCTAATTCAAAACACACACTAAACCGTAAATCGTAAACTATACGCACTGGACCCTTAAATACTAGACCGTATAGCCTAAACCGTAAACTGAACTATATGCACTGATAAACCCTTAGGTAATAAAGCATACACTCTAAAAGAATTATTCAAGAACCTTATAATTGTTTTTTGTTTTTCTTGGTATAAACCATGAATCGTAAACGTTTTATACTCAATTAAACTTCAATTTCTCCATATTAGGTAAAGGTTAGTGAGGTTTTATTAGAAGAAAAAACTCTTAATTGCACCAAGTGGTATCCATATACCACAATTAAGGCTATTCATTAATTAATATTCCAAGGTAGGTGATGGTTAGTCTAGGACAACGAGCAAGATGGTGCAATAAAGTAGAGACCATGCTGCATGCGTACAAGAGGGAGGCTTCGAGTTCGTGGATTATGCACAAAATACTACTACAAAACTATATCGAACCATATTCTGCCTCATAGAAAATGCATACTAGAAGTAAGCCCGCAAGCATGGCAGTAGAATGTTTGGATATGTTCCATGAAACCGACCGAACTGCATTCAAGACCTGACACAAGTCCTTCACCGTGACGTTACTCAGTCCTTGATGGTCATGGCCTTTCTACTGTCATTGGAGACCATGGGACTGAGTGGTCTTCTGCAAAATTCCACGGTAAAAGAGAGCTGGTTTATGAATAATCTTGCTGAGGATTGGGTCATCTGTCTGCAATGCCTGTTATCTCCCGTGTTGGCAGGTGTTGTGGGAAAAAAAACAAAACTCGAAACACTCTCAACTACGTTGAAAACTGAGGTTACCGTATCTCAGGTTCATAGGATGACATCCGTGCTGCTACCCCTAATTCCCGAATCCCTTTCAAATTTTTGCTCCAGAATTCTAGGCGACCTCACCATGGATGCCGTGTGGTTAGAGTATCAGAGGAATCCCGCAAGATTATTGGGTTTCAAGACACAGGACGAGGGTACCTCTGTTGCACCAGAGAAATTGAGTAGACATTATAATGCCCGACGAATCCACATGCAACAAGGAGGAAGACAAACTAAGCAAGAAAGGGGAAAGCAAAAGTACATCTGCAAGGAGCTGGACGACGAGGAGTGTCCAAAGACACTGACCGTGTGCTTCGGTCGAGAGTCTATGCCCACAGCGGAAGCCATTGCTGAATTTTTCTCCAACTTGTATGGTCAAGTGGTTCATAAGGTTACAGTCATACCTCGTAGGGACAAAGACTCTGGTGACCTTGCTTTCGTTCTTTTCAACGACGCCTCGATTACGCGTATTATCATGGGGACAAAAATTTTGTTCATCATATAATACAAGGGATGAATAGTTGGATCAGATGGTGGACAGGAACACATGTTCGCTGTCTCGAGTAGTATACTGTCCACGAAGAAAGGTTAGTGTTGTTTTTTTGTTCATTTACAGCAGAATTTGTTACTGTAATTAGAGCTGATAAGCAACTTACTTGGATTAAAAACCATTGCTATATAAAGGAACAAAATCACGGATGGTTAGTTATTTAACCAATTTAAATTTTCCGGCTATCATTTCTTCCTGGTTTTTGTCATCAATTCTGAAGAATCTGTTTCTTTCTTTGGTTGCGGTCATGAGTGCTTAAATTCGAATAGAAGGAACGAGTTACCTGTCATTAAGTTCATGTTATTTTTATTCTTTTACAATGATATTATGATGTAGTTGAATTTGTAGGGAGAAACTTACGGGAGATACCAGCTTTTTCTTTGGAACCATACTCCTTGAACAGCACCCTTTTAATCTGACATATTTGGAAGGAACTTGGAGAAACTTAGGGAATATATCAGATTTTTTTTTGCTAACCATACACCTTGAATACCACCCTTCTAGTTTAACATTTTATGCATGGTGTCTGAGGTTGTTTATGATTTTTGTTTTAGCCCTAAAGCTTTTGTTAAACCTTTCAGATTGACATTTTGTGAATTTGTTTGGAGAAACTTACTGGAGAAACCAGGTTACTTTTTTTGTTACAATACAACTTGAATAGCACCCTTTGAATTTGACATATTCTGCATTGGGGCCTGTGGTTGTTTATCATTTTCGTATTAGCTCTAAAGCTTTTATTAAACCTTTTAGATTGACATTTTTTGAAAATCTTGGGAGAAACTTACTGGAGATACCATGTTTCTTTTATTGTTACCATACAACTTGAATAGCACCCTTTTAGTTTGATATTTTCTGCATCGTCTCTGTGGTTGTTTATCATTGCTGTTTTAATTTTGTTTAAAGGGCTCTAAAGCTTTTGTAAAAGAAAAAAAATTAAGACATGTGTAACTTTGCACAGTATGCCCAAAAAATCCAATTTAAAGGTAAACGGGCCAATGACAATGGACCTGTTCGGATTTTAATAATTTATCAACATGCTACTTTAAAAAAAAATTTTTAAGACCCTAAACCTATAAGGCATCCAAATTAACCCAAAAGTGCATGGGCTGAGGCATGAGATGTTGTGGCAAAAGTATTTGCCTCAAAGTAAAGGCAGAGTGGTTCGATTACTAGTAGTGGTAGCCAGAAATTTGGGTTTCTAAGTGACTGTGTAGGTGTGTATGTATGACCCAAAAAAAGAAAACACATAAGTACATGCAGAATTGGATTAAACCTAGCATTCATGTGGGTTACTATATACTTGATCCGTTGATGATGTTCAGGTATTTACAAACATATACAAACATTCACATAATGTTTCTAAAAGAACATTATAGATTAAATAACACAATCCCAAAAACATTTAACCATAATACATAACATTTGAAATTTTAAAGATATCCAGGTGCCAGCTATGATGATCCCTGGTTGACGAACGCGTCAGGGGAGGTTGTGGGTCGCTGCCGCTTACTAGGACCTGCCTCAGCCCCCCCACCCCCACCTTGTTGTCTCTTGTTTACACTGTAGTAAAGTACCAAAAATTAGGCATAACAATTGGATACATAACAATTTAGTGCAAATAACAGTGAATTAGTTTTTGCTTACTTTGATTGTTGAGTATCAACATGATGGTATTCTTGGCTCTGTTGGTGCACCCTAAGGAACATTTCTGTTTCGAAGACTCTTAGTTGGGCCTCTTTGTTGAAGTAAGCTCCGCACCTCGACTCTAGGCTGTGTGTAATATGTTCAGGCAACACCTTCGACGCATACTGTTCGTCAACGACAAAGGGAGGTTCCTCTTTCCGATTAATGTCCCTGATGATCATGTAGAAGACACCCCAAGAAACATACCTCAGCTCAACACTAAGCAAAGGAGATCGTCTATACATGCGTCGTATCCTCCCTATGTCAGCTGCCTTAATCCAGAACCTGTCACCGTCTCTCTTGGGTGTCAGGTGGAGGCATTTGTCTTGAGTGTCTATGAAATAAAGATCCGTCGTGGTGTACCACTTGAATAGATGCACGATATGAGGTGGGAATTCGATATCATATTGTAGTTAAACAATAAACAACCATGGCACGTTAATGTTCGAAAGGTATTTGAGCATATGCATATCAATGAACCAAGTAACAATTTTGCATGAACGTACATCTTTTGCGAAGAGGCCGAAGACATAAAACTGGTTGTATGACTGTTGTATGTTCCTTAGTGCGTTAACATACCTAACCATCATGAACAGAAAAAAACTAATGAACAACCCATGAATGAAAGTTAAATAACAGTTGATTTATAGCTAATGTGTGACTCGTTATTTGCTGTAGCAACAAAACATTGAACACATTCTGCATGCAAATTTGAAAATGTGATATTTTTAATGCTTGACAGATACAGAATGGAGGTGAGTTGTGATCGAAGGTGATTGAGGATGGAGAAGCTTACCGGAACGCAGGTTCCATGGTGGTTCGATCACTGGGAAGCTGGATGAGGTTTTCGTCTCAAGGGATAGCACACGGGAGAGTGCAGCAAAGGAAGGAAATATGGCTTTTTTGTCTTTGATATGTCAGTTGGGAATTTAAGGATGTTGTTAATGAGAATTAAAACCTTTAAATTTGACTCGGTGGTTTTCTATAATGGAGGAGTTATTATAATGAAATTACTATGCTTATCCTAATGTTTGGAAAACTTAAATTGATATTCCCCTTAAATTGATTACCCAAAATGGGTTGGGAATGTCTCCTGTAGAATAAGAAAAATTTGCATAGATCCCCTTTAATTGAATCACATTTGATCTGAAAACAAATTCTTTTTGAAAATTATTATCGCAGGCTCTGAATTTTTGTTAAATAAATTTTGAAAATTATTTATTTTTAAAACTAAATTCTTTGGAAATTAATTTATTTGTTATATAGTGTTAGTTATCAAGAAACCCAGTACTCAAGCGAATTGAAATTTTAAATTTTAGTAATAAGGTTTGTTAAACCATTCATATTGTTATCATGCATTTATTTGGGTATTAACAAACAATAAAGAATTTAATTTTCCAAGTATAATCTTAGTGTGTGTTTGGATTAGAGTTGGTCAAACTGGAGCGTGAATGAAAGTGATTTTGTAAAATTGATTTCGGATAGAAGTGAGTTTGTGTCAACATAATTTATTTTTGGCAATTCTATACTAAAATTGATTTTGATAAAATAAAATTGTTTGGATAATATTAGTTAAAATCACTTTTAGATAGATAATTAGTTAATTACCAAAAAAATATAATATTAAATTATAATATTATTTTTTAATATATTTAATCATTTTTCATACTTCTTTT
>NC_029785.2:131339107-131339700 GCF_000816755.2 Arachis ipaensis | reverse complement strand
AGTCAAAATATAAAAAAAAGTACTAAAAATTGAAAAAAAATTTAAAATATTTGAAATGACTTGAAAGAAATATAAAAATTCTTTTGAAAAAAATCAATAATGATCATCAAAGGTGAAGTCACGTTGAAGTGAACTGGAGTTTACAAAGAAGCTACAATTTTGAGCTTCTGCGTTTTACCAACGGACTTTTAGCCATCAATACTCCATCTTTATTTACCTTTTACCAACTTTATCCTTTATCTATGTTATTATATTATTTATGGAATTCTTATTATTTTTGTTTATATGAACTCTTTTTTTATTATTTATTATTTTTATTTTTATTAATTATTTATTTGATATTATACACTTTTATAATTGTAATTTTTTGTATTATTTTTATTATCTTTTTATAATATGATTTATTGATTCTGTTAGGTAAAGTAAATTAAACAAAAAATTAATTATAAATAATAATAATAAATTATAGCATACTAAAAAAGAGTACTAAGAGTACTAAAAATATACTATATAAAAAATATCATAAAAATTTTTTTGATTTATTTCAATTACAACCAAAATAAATATTTAATTTTTTTTATTATTCTAAGTAC
>NC_029785.2:131317831-131338350 GCF_000816755.2 Arachis ipaensis | reverse complement strand
TTATTTTTATTTTAGTGTATAAATATTAATTTTATTATAGAATTAATTAATAAGATATATTCAATTATCTAAATTAAAATGATAAGATAACATACAAAAATTATTTAAGTTGGTGTATATTTTAATAATTTTTTATCTAAAAGTGATTTTGAGTAATATAATCTAAACAATATTTATTTTACTATAATTCACTTTGATGTAAAGATTGCCAAACGTAAATCACTTTAACACAATGAAATTAAATGTTTTTGAAGAAAAAATTAATTTTATGACGTTTTGATCAACTGCAAGCATTGATGGAGGGGGATTTATGGGGAGTTAGGATTGGGATAGAGGTAAAGACCGGATTATGTGTTTAATAGCATTAAAAACGGCACGTTTTAATACTTAATTTAAAATTTAAAATTTTATAAATCAAATGTGTGCCACTTAAGTTCCCTTTTCAGTATCCATGTTCTTTCATAAAACACTCCTCCTTGTAATCCCAAGCAACACCAGTTGCTGCTGACGGAATTGACTCCAAGATCTTCTACCCAGCGAAAACGCCGACCAAGGTAAACCCCTATGCTAAATCTTCTCCTTTTAACGATCAATAATTATGACCATCTTCAAGCAATGTCCAGTAAATAAAATTTTAATGGTAGTAAAATCAATAAAAACAACTTAACAGTGTTGAAAGGAACTAGTGAAGGATATTAGTTTCGCATTTGTTCATATGAAAAAGAATTTTTGTATTTAGGTTTGCTTAAGATTGTTCTGTTAAAGATTCAAATTTTCACGACATTGACATACTTCACAAAAAGGAAGTTGCACTGTTTTTGGAAAAATTGAAGCACTTGCTTTCCAACAACAAAAAGATGCATGTCTATAGATTCTGAACCGTAAGTGTCACTTGTATGAGTTTTTTATCATGAAGTCTGATTTTATTTGATTGTGGCCGTGAACTCTGTTTTGCAGTTGCCGTACATGACGTCTTCCAGGGACAAGGGTAAGAGAAAGCTACATATCGATCAGGGTAGCACGAATAACTACAAGTTGAGGTTTCTGAAGCCAGTAGTTTTAGGAAGTATGAAACTCAATTATATGTTAGTTGTTTGTTGAACAATTATATTTGCTTTTTGGTATGTCATGTATTTTGAAAACAAATTTGGATATTAACTGAATCAGATTTGCATTCGCCGATGATGTAATTTGTCGTACGGTTATAGTTGGCATTGTGAACCATAACTAGGTGAAAAACTTTTTTTGTTAAGATCAAATGGCAGAAGAGACTTTTTTTTTTAAAAAAAATTGCCAGAATGGGTTTATTCCTTTGGGAAACAAATAGTTTTTTTTGTTGGCCTTTAATATACGGTCAACATTTTTTTAAACTACAATTTATATACCATTCTTCGTTGGAGAACTATTTTTTTTTATTTTGGAATTTGGAAACATGAGAATTTTTTTTTCGTAATTGCACATACTTTAAAAAAAAAATCCGGCCCAATCAATGAGAAAGACAACCTTACGCATGTTTTTGTTAATGTATCTTTTCTATTAATGATTCAATATTTGGTAGTTTATTGTAGTTGGGCTTAGATATACTCAGGGTTGAATGTCCGATGTGGTGTGGGTTTTTTTTTTTTTTTCTTAGCCCAGGAAATGTGAATAAAAAAAAAGGGGTGACTCTAGAAGGATCCACACACCAGAAAATTTTGAAGGAAGTCATTTGTCATCAGAAGGAGGAAACCAGCTATATTCGAAGGAAACCTTAAGCATGTCATCAGAGGCAGATCCATATTAATTAACAAAGTCAGTCGCTTGATAATTTTACATAATCTTCCTAAGTCGTCTGCCCTATCATGTTAGTGGTGGTGAGTACCTTTAGGGCGTTAAGATTCATCTCTTCATTGTAAGTACTCATTCCTATCCTCTTGGATTAGGATGATTGACTTTATACATTATTGATTATAAGGAACTGTGTCCTTCTCATTTGCTATATTTTTTTTCCGATTTGAAATCAGATGGACAGAGGTTGAAACATAGGTAACACCACAGACTAGGATGTGGCCACCGGGAAAGGAAATTGATGAAAATCCTAATACCCAATCGCAACATGGTTAGTAGCAGTGTGGTGGATCCCTATTTATTGGGTACGTGAACATATGTTATTTTTGCTTCATTGATTGTGAATTTCTGTCCTTTTGATTTTTTCGTTTTGTTGTTTCTGCAACCAGGTTGGTACATAGGTAAAAGATCAGGCCTCCGACTATCCGGAAACACAAACAGAAAAGGTGCATGCGAACAATAGTGACGATAATGGTGAATAACCTTTGCTGGTGCACGAAGGATGTATGGAGGCCCCATACACTCACACTGGAACACATGTAAGCTTAACAACCAGTTATTCTACAGTGTGATGTATTAACTGTGTTGATGAACTTGTTTGTTGGACGGTCGAATTCTGACTATTATTGCGTGTCTACATATGTTGGTTTCGTACAGGCTGATGTTGGATTATACGGGATCACTGGAGCCTTAATAAATGATGTTAAATGACCATCTTCCTTGCTTCGGGTTGGATAAATTAGCTATCTGTAAACAGTGCCTGGAGCCGTATTCCTTCCGCCTAATCTTGTTGAATCGGTACGTACTATTGTACTTAGCCTTGTGTATGCCGTTAGAAAATAAGCTGTTCAAATTTTGTCCGGAGAAAACCGAATAAATGGGGTTTTGTTTTATTTTCTTGTGGGTCATTTCGAAGATTAATGTACTGGGTGTTGTCCTCTACAACAATAATAATTATGTAGATATTGGAGCATACTCTTAAATTCGATTTCCTTGGAATTACCAAACGGAAATGAAATAAACGACAAAGAGAGTAAGAAAGAAGAGGTTAGCGTTTGGTTGAATGAAGGTTTGGTATAGAGTTCTCGAGTTACAGGGATTATAGTTTGTGTATTTTGTGGTATGTACGTGTTACGGTAAATCCTAGTTTAAATTCGTTGTGATCCATTAGGGTGACTCAGAGGTCGATTATTCGAGTTTGAGAACTTTCCATCACGATCACTGCTGTGTGGGAAATGATTTTCCGATTCGGACGGTTGCGATCGTTATGAAAATTTCTCAAACTTGAATAATCGATCTCTGAGGTACTCGAACGAATCACCATGAATATGAATTTGGATTAACTGTTACACTTAAAAACCACAAAATATCCATGCTTTAATCCTAGAAACTCATGAATTCTGTGCCAACCTTCGTTCAGCCAAACACTGATATTTTCTTTCATGCTCCATTTTATTTTATTATTTCTGGTTTGTAGTTCCAACGATATTGGATTTAACAGTTGTCTATGACCTTCGATACAAATTACAAACTAGCAACTGATTTTGTTATACTGGTAGAAGCTTAATATTAATTAACACAGAATGTCATATTAGAAATTATTCTAACACATTCTGAACTACATGTATGAGGATGAGCCGGAGATGGGGGTATGTGTTCTGTATGTCACATTGATGCGGCGACGCCCTCTCACAAATCGGTTAGTAACGGAATAGATAAATTTTATGTATATAGTTCATAGCCAAATGAATAATTATTGGGTTTTCAAAATCGATAAAAAAACTTGTAAGCTAAATGCATTTTCAATCGTCTTATATGGGATAAACGTAACATGGGGAAGGAGGGAGATGGTAGTGCTTTGTTGTGTGAATGCTGGTCCAGATTTGTGTAGTTATTGGAATTAAAGCTTGGGTATTTTGTGGTTTTAGAATATGAAGGAGAATCTAGATTTAGGATCTTAATGAGGCGTTCGAGTGAATCGGAGATTGAATATTCGAGTTTGACCAATTTCCATGGTGACGATCATTACCATGTGGGAAATAATTTTCCGATCCATATGGGATGAGCATTATGGAAACTTCTCAAACTTGAGTATTCTATCTCCGAGGCACTCAAACGGATCACCAAGAACTTAAATCTAGCTTCTCCTTTGTATTCTAGAATCACAAAAAACACTTGCTTTTATTCGAATAACTCTACAAGTCCGTTTCGAAGTGCATTCAACCAAATACTATCATCTTCTTTCTTGCTAAATTTTACATTCAAAGCATCCCATACATTCATTCCATCCCCACTGGAACTTTCAAGGCCATAGGTTTTGATAGCCCTTTCCAGTTTCTATTTAAGACAATACAATGAGAGAGAATGAAGTGGGTAAAATCGACGCGAAACAATTAATAACACTAGCTTGTTGTTGTTGTGTCCCTATCAATTGACTATTAATATGGTGCTTGTATAATTCCTTAATGAGCTTCATATGCTTAATATAAATTATACCACTAGGTTGTTGTTGTACTGTCCTTGTAAAAATACTATTTCTGATACTTCTGTAACTGCTTAATGAGATTCGTATGCTTAATATAAATTGATCACAAATTTTTTTTTACAAGAGGCGACTGTGGGTTTTGGGTGACAACATGGGTGAGTTGCATGTTCAAATGACTGCATGAATTAAGTAATTATAATGTTGCAGTCTTTGCTTTCTTGAAATGTCTTCACATATACTTTTGTTACAGTGATTGTTTATGAATTTTTAATATCAGGTAATAATAGTCTACAATGTTACGGATGCCAGATGAAAATATTTTGAAAACGTTCAGGCAGAAATCCTAAGAAGCAAAACCCTGCCTATCAAAGTCATGCTGTAGTCAAATAGCTGAAAATATAGAAAGATTCGCTAATGTTAAACTTAAAGGAAATGTCCGCATGGTTTCAAACTTTTATTGTTCCTAATGTTATCTTCTGTCAGTATCTAAGATTAGCATCTTCAAAATTTTATTGTTCCTAATAATCGAAAGTATGATATGCACAAATATAAATGTGTTTGTGTTTATGTTTTTTGCTTTATATATAACAGATTCATGACACATAACGAATCTCCTAAAATGGTACAAGAAACACTCGCTATATTTGAAACTGTTTTCATATACAGGGCGCCACTTCCCCTAAAAAAAATTTCCGACGAATATAGGAAATCCATAATAACAAAATAGATTCACAACCTGAAAGTAACACAACATAGGTACAATCATCGATGAACAATCCAACCCTGGAGCATACGACCCATTCAATCTAACAATTTGGTTGGTAAATCAAATGCACTATGTATGAAAAAAAATCCATTAACACAACTCTAATTTATCAACTATATTGCATAATCACAATTGTAGAAAGTCCTTACACCAAATGCAACCACAATTAACTGCAACTAAAATACAGCAATGTAAGCAAAACACATACATATTATTGAACATGATTATCATCCTAATGCACTAAGTAGAGAAAAAAATCAATTAACACAACTCTAATTGATCAACTGTATTGCATAATCACAATGGTAGCAACTCCTTACCCAAAATTCAACCAAAATTAACTGCAACTAGAATACAGCAATGTAAGCAAAAGACGTACATATTGTTGAACATAATTATCATCCTAATGAACATATTCACAATTAACGTAAATAACAACAAATTAAAACTCCTTAATACCAAGTAATGGCAAATACATTGCGGTCAGTAAATCAGGATAAATCATGCTTATAGAACCAAATATTTGCATTGCACTAAATTCAGAAGACTAATTCTTCCTATTGGTCAAAGTGTCCTATGCATCGACGCGAACAATGCCATGTACGATCCTTGTTTGTTGCCACAAGGCATTGACGATGGTAACGGATCTCGGACATCGATCTGCACATGTGGTGTGTCACATTTCTCATCCATGACATCATTAACGCATTCATAGTTTGTGAATGAATGTCCCTTGTCCTGCTGTGACTCCTTCACCTGGTTATGACATCATAATCCCCAATAAGAAACCATAATCATGCATAAAAGCGTAATGGTCATTCATCGCAAAGTGGTTAACAAGAGTTTTACGCATTGCACCTGTGTTAACAAATAGAGATTTTTGTTGAAAAATCCATTCATGGACGCGATGTCAATGGATTCACTGCTTTCATGGAGGCTCCGCTGTTTTATAAATTTTTTTTTTAAACAAGAAGAGGGAGATCTTCATTAATTTACCCAGTTCATGTCACGGAAATTAGAGGTTTACATTCACAAAAATTACCTCATCAAAAGTGTTGTCTTTACCCTTTCGGTTCCTCATACTCGTCGCCGTAAACTTCCTTGTTCCACCCTTTTTAAAAGGCTGCGCAAAGATAGGAACATTCACATAGTTTAATGGTTTTTAAAGGGACACCCACCGAAGAAAATTTTCACAGCATGAACGTAGTTAGAATAAACAAATCGTACCCTGGTCTTAGGTCCTAAGTGGTGTTCGGACTTAACTGAGAACGACCTCGAAGAATTAGCAAACCTTTCTGGACTAAAACTTGAGTCCTTGGCTGATGCATTGCCGTCTGATCGATCGCGAGAGTTACCTTCCACAATATGCTGCATCAGATCTGGACAACGCTTGTAGTAATGACCGTACTTGTGGCAATTAGAGCATGCACTCTTCTTCCTCCAAGAAGACCTCTTGGAAGGGGCTCCTTTGCTTTTGACAACAAAGAGATCGTTGATGCCTTCCATGTTAACATTAGGAGTTGAGTTGCCTTGTTTGCGTGACTACAGGCGGATAACTAAATTGACAAGTTCAGACTGGACTTCATCAAAGTCTGCAAGATCCTTGCAAGCAATATCACACAACTTGTTGCAATTCGATGCCAATGCACCAACTCAAAAATTTAAGACCCTTTCGACGTCATCATTCACAGGCATTTCTGTGCTAATAAATTCGTTCTTTGCATTCTTTGTCCACCTTTTATAGATCAACGAATCTGGAAACTCAAGTATGTTTTCGAACTTCATGGCACAGAAGACATGACTATAGGAAATACCACGTGATTCAAACAGCTTGCACGAGCACGAGAACAGATTCTTACCTCTATCGACTTCCACCCGTCGATCTTTGGCCAGGTCTCCGAGAGCAGTCACACTGAACTTGACCTTGTCCAAGGTTGTGCTTAGTACCTTGATATTCAAAACCCCTACCCTCTGAATCTCATTACGAATTTTCTTAAAAATGTTTCGAGTGAAATAACATGATGCAGATCTTTCATATACCTCCAACGAGGTAATCATCACTGGCTCTGAGCACTGAGACTTAAAGTCAGCGATTAATTCGTTGTTTCTATACTCCTTTAAGGCCCTATCCAGGTTATGCATGAAGTCAATGAGGGTGTTCTTGCGATTAACATAAAATCTTATGAGAGAATTTATACCTTCGCATTGTGATGTCGTCCTTATGTAACCGAAAAACTTATCCCGGAGGAAACAATGGGACCACATCGAACGAGTTTCGTACGTCTTTTCCATCCAGGTACTCCCAACAAGGTTGTGCTTATCTAAAATGGCTGCCCATCTCCGATCAAAGTCTCTGTGGTCGTTGTTGTCGCATATAAGACCCTTAAAATCACACAGGAAATTAGGATTCTTTATATTTTCACATGCATTTCTCTGCAGATGCCATCCACATAACCGATGGGTCGCATCAGGAAGAACATTCTTGATTGCATCTCGCATGGCAAGGTCTCCGTCAGTTATTACTGCTTTAGGACTTTTTCCACCCATCGCTTCAACAAAGATTTCCAACAACCACTTATACGTCTCTGTGGTTTCGTCGGATAGTAGGCCGGAGCCGAAGATAACAGTCTGCCCGTGATGATTGCATCCGGAGAAAATAACCAAAGGCTTGTTGTATTTATTCTTCTTGTAGGTTGAATCAAAAGCAACAATATCTCCAAAGCAGTGATAGTCGATAATTGACTGCCCATCTGCCCAAAAAATATGCTCGAGCCTTTCGTCACTAGTGAACATATACTTTCCAAAGAACAGCGGATCATTGTTTGACTTGCCAATCAAATAGTTTATTGCCGCATTGGCATCCCCGTTTTTAACCTTTGACCGACGATAACGATCAATGTGATTGTACAAATCTTTGCGTATGAAGCCAGCATGACGATATCCACCCTTCTGGAACGCAATATACCCCATAATATGGCAGGTCTTGACACCAAAATTATGAAGATTTTCCACTTGGATTTTATCAATGACAGTGAGACGACGATTGGCCGGAACTAGATGCGCAAATTGCGGTGGCGTCAGATCATGGTTGTGAGATTCCACAAAAAATGATACCTTCCATCTACCGCAGCCATAGTCAAGCTTTACCCTAAGCCGAGCTGGACACTTGGTTCGCGTTAGTGACTTTGCCTCCCTTGATCTATCATCCAGATCAAGATACCTCATATTCCTCCAGCCTTCTTTATTGCAAACAAGTTGCCTACTAATGATTGTACCTTGATTATCCCTAACCACGTCGTCCTTCCTCATTACAAATCCATGCCAACAAGAATATGCGTTATAAAATTGGCAGGCCTCATCCTCTGTCCTAAACTCCAGGTTCCAAATATCCTCCACCATTAAATCTGCTATTCTTTTTACACCACAAATTTCTTCACTCTTGCTAGTAGAATCCAATGAATCCACATCGTCGTCTTCAGCAGCATCTTCTGCAATCGGTTGATAATCGTAATCATCACCCAAATCATTATCAGAATCATTCTTCACATCATCCTCGTTTATGGACATAATTTAACCCCTGCCATAATTTTACCGAAAAATGTCAATAAACAGAGCCAATGGCAGCAACTACGGGAAGCTAAACTAAGCTGCATGTAAAATTAAATGAACAAAAACCAATTAAACTAATCCAATTATTTTCGACCCCAGTATAAGGTTTTAATTTCAATTCCCCAAACCTATCCACAACATAGAACTGGATAATGTTACTTAATTTTCAAATTCCAGAATAGCAACCCAATACCCTAAACAGAGAACCGTTTAAAAGGCATAGACTATCATCCAAATTAAACTAATCTGGATAACAAAAAAAAGTTAATCGGACATACCTTGATGACAACCAAAGGTTAATCTTGAACGGATAAAAAATGCACTCTCGGAGGGAGGTGACCTTACCTAATCCGACGCACGTAATTCGAAGGCAGTCGAAAAATGAATGTTGGTAAACCAGCTTCCAACAGCCACAGTTTCGGGTCAAGCAGAAGTTCAACTACAAATTTTTCTACCGGAGCCACATCAGTTTAGCGTTCGCCCTCTCCTCAGTTGACGTCAACGCCTATCTGACGGAACCAGAGCACCAATTCCAGAACCTGTTACTCGAGGGAGATCATTCTTGCTAAATGGACACTGGGTATAGAACAAAGGCAAAAAAATCAAACAGGGTTGGGTAGTGAGTTCTGGGATAACAAATTTCACGGTTGGGTAATGGGTATACAACGAAAGCGAAAAAACCAGTGGGTAGTGGTTCTATGCATTTTCCAAGTTCTGAGACATGCATGTTGAATTTCAGGAAGAGATGGAGGGTATTTTTTAAAATAAAAAATAAGTTAGAGATTATAAATTATAATTGTAAATGTTCCCCAATACACTATACAGTATGTGTATACAATAATTAATGTAGTATTTGTTATGGTATATGTTCATTAAAGGCTTTTGCTATAACCAATTAATGCATTAATGAGAGGTTGAAAATTTTTTTTATCAATGGCTGAGATGATGACACATATGCAAGGGTAATTTACCCATAAATTTGGCATGGGTTTGGAAGAAATTACCTAAAATAAATGGTAAGAGATCACACTTTATTCTCTAAAGTGAAATTCAAACTTTAGAAAATTCAAATAAAAAATATTATAGTGTGCTTATATTTTGGTAACTAGGATTGGGTCTATAATTTTTCTCACTACAAGCAAACCAAGGCGAAAATCAGAAGAAAAATTCCTCCAAACGACATTGGACTTCAACTTGGCACCATATTGTGAAACAGTAACGCTANCTATTAACAAAAAATAAACATGAACTATCGAAAATTAACTTGTTAATTAGTTTAATGACATAATAAATAAAAAATTAGTTATCAACGATCAATTATAGCAACTAATTCATGTTATTAAAATAGAATAAAATTGTGCTACTTTTTGCTAGTATCATAACTTTACTTAAAATGTTTAGACGTATTAGTAAATGTTTTGTATCATAAATCTAAGTTAAACACATAAAATCTATACATGTGGATAATTTTTTTGGATCTACATAGTAGACTTTTTAAAAAAAAGATATATATTATATTAAGTGAGTTGAAGAAAAAAAAAAAAGGTGTCTTTTGTTCTCTCTGTGGTGATGACAGCAACTCAAATGACAGCAAAATCATCATCATTCCTAATTCTTTTTGTGCTCTCTACTTTTTAATGTTTTCATCGTCGGCGAATTCTTTCTTCCTTTTTTTCAATAAATTCTCTTTCATTTTTTCTCTAATTTTTCTTCTCTTCTATTTTCTCAACTATTTCACCACTACATGTTTTTTTTTCTTTTCTTCTTAGCATCCCATTCTTTTATTCTCTCTATCTCTTCTTCTCTATATTTAGATTTATTTTTTATTTTTATTTTTTAAATTGTATATTGTTATTGTTGAATTGTGTGAATATTATTATTGTTAATGATGAATTGTTATTGTAATTGAATGATGTGAGTGACCGATTATTGAGGAGAGTACTTAGAGCGAGGTGACAAAGAAAAAAATTGAGAAAAATAAGAAAGAAATAAAGAGAGGTAAAGGTAATTAGGGGATGGAATTAGTAGTGGATGGTGTGGAAAGTGGTGGTATTAGAGCAAAAGAAGACATGGACGGAACTCACGGAAGATGGTAATTTAGTATCACGTTATGTGCTTTGTTAATGAGTTTATCTAAAAATAACCAGACGTTAATGAGTTTTAATAAAAATAACCAGACGTTAAAAAGTTATTTTTATTAAAATTTAAAATATTTTTAAGAGTTATTTTGTCATTAATATTTTATTAAGATTTTTTTTTGTTAGTATTTAAAAAATTTAAATACTAATTTAATAGTTATCTCGAATATAAAATAACTTAATCTTAAACTGATTTGAATTAATTTTTATTGTCTCTATGCAAGTCTTATGCAGTATTTTATGATTTGAATTAAAACATGCTTATTTATTGATTTAGCAGTTAATATATGCATAAGATTAAGATACGAGACAAGTTCCAAAATTCAACGGCATTGTAGTATTTACTATTTAGTATAGCCTTTCAGGTTTTAATTTACAATAAGGTAATACTAAAAAAATAAAAAAATACGGTTAAAATTTGTCTTATTTAATATTAATAAATATTAAATAAAAAAATTACTAAAAATATCCATAAAATTTATAAACGTTGATAAAAATATTCATAAACTAAGAAAATTAATATTATACTCAGGAAAGATGGATTTCGTATGACAAAAATATTTAAATATTAATTTTTATTGAATTTTTAATAAAATTCTTAAACTATTCTCATCCTCAATTTCAACTCACTTTTTTAATCCTCCATATTTTAACCTCCACCTTTAAAACTTTTGTCATAGAGTCGAGAACTACTACAACAATCGAGGCCGAAATCAATGATGGTGGTGGTGACGGTGAAGACTTCGACCAATTGTTCTCCGAAGATGCCATGTCGATCGGTAGTTTTGGAGCAACACAAGAGGGGATTCTTGTCACCATTACAGCCAGTAATGACGGTCCTGAATCAAGTACGATTGTGAATGATGCTCCATGGATGTTTATCGTATTAGCAAATACTATGGATCGACAAATAGTAATATCAGTAAAGTTTGGAAATGGTGCAAAATATGATGGTGAGTCTCTTTACGAATCAAAACTATTCAAGAATGATTACAATTTTTGGAGTTCAATATTACTCCTGGTTCATCTTGATAGAACACCATGTAACAAAGGTCTATTAGAGAGTATGAAAGTGAAAGGGAAGATCATGGTGTGTGTTACCGAGAAGAACACAACGAACTGATGAAGTATAAACAAGTAGAAGCTATAAAATTCTCACCACCATCATTGATTTCGGTCTCATATATTGTAGTAGTTTTGGACTTCATAGCAAAGTTTTCAAAATTGCAGGTTGAGTTATGAAGGTTTGAAAAGTAAACTGAAGTTGAAGGTGGAGCTAGTTTGAAAATTTTATTAAAAAGTCAATACAAAATTAAGGTTTAAATACTTTTGTCGTACGGAACTCGGCTTCCATAAGTATAACGTTAATTTTTTTAGTTTATGAGTACTTTCTCAGCATTCATAAACTTTATGGGTATTTTTGATAATTTTTTCAAAATATTTTTGTTTACGATATATGCTAATAAACATTCAGGTAATTAATATGCAAGAGATGAACTCAAGATCCAAAGTCTCTACAAGAATTATTTTGCATCAATAACAAAAGAGATTCTAATGTATATTCTTACCATTATGTCATCATTTTGGTCTTATAAATAATAGTTCTTACCTCCCTCCTACACAGAGGCATATTGAAGCTCTGTTCATGGAGGAGACCAAATCGGACATCTTGAAACGACCTTGAAAGACCCATCTCATCGTCTTCGTCACTTACCTAGCCGGAGCTTGCTGCATAGAGGAGCTCCCCGTCGTCTTCTTCGCTGGCCTTGTCGGAACCTATTGTACAAAGAAGTTTGTCGTGGTCATCATCGTTGGCTTTGTCGGAGTTCGCCACGCCGTGCAGAGGACGTCATTCGCAGCAATAAGGTGGCTTAATTCATGGCTATGGACTATAGAGTCTATTCAAACTTCAAAGTAATGGCAACCAGAGAAAACACATGACTAGTGCTACATCCAATTTAGGGAGTGGGTGGGATGGTTCTTAGAGTCGGATTTGAGTTGTTGGGAATAGCCCAAGTCAAAAAAAAAAAAGCCTTAGCTTTTGCTTATTAAATTTTTTTTTTTTGTGACTTGCATATTAATTTTGTAATAGTTATTACCTGTGTCCTAGATACTTCCATATCTACCAACCACACTTAAATTTCCTTAATTTTTCGTGTTTCATCTTATGAATGTTCCTCTTTGTTCCCCCCATCCCCCACCTTTATACCAAAATTTGAATTTGTATGAGTTGTTTGCTGGATGTTAGCGAAAGATAATGAACACATCTAGGAAGAACACAATCTCAAATCCGGTAAGAATGTAAATTTGATTTCCCCAGTTAATATGAGAATCATTTTAATACGGTAATTTGTTAATATCCAAAGAGCCTAGAAGTATTTGTTTAAAAAAGAAGTGCCTAATTCATTCTGATATAAGATGGAGAAGGTCGAATTTAACAAAATTTCTATATAAAAAATATTAAAATAAATATAAAAGCAACTAATGGATTGGACGGATTGGAGGTTCAAAATCAAAATCATTGAGGATGCATGGTACATATGAAGTTCATTGCTCTTTTCACGCCACTTCAAGCCTAAAACTCAGTGCTTGAAAACCTAAAATCTGCCCACAGCAATTGTGGGCCGAAATTAACTGGATTAATAAGGAATTCCAAACCTGTGGTCCATTGATGGGGTTGCCTAACTAAAAATGATGGATGGACAAAAAAAGAGCTGTCAAATGTCCAGTTATAGCTAAATCCTTTATTGTGAGATAAGCTCTCCTACACAACCCTAATACTATAAGTGTGCAAACGGTATAGATCAAGCTAGCAAAAAATCTCTTGACCAAAAACACAAAGACGCTAGTAACAGAAACATTGGCGTATAATAAAGTCACCATAGTTAACTATAGAAACTCCCGTCATGGACCAGAAAAAACCCAAGAGTGCCACTCTACCTTGTCAAGTGTCTCACTACCGCTATGCTTCTGCATCATAACATAAATCAAGCAAGACAAATAAATAAATCAAAATTAAAAATTATTGCATTTTTCTAACTTGATTCTTTTTTCTCCCAATTGCATCAAATAATACCAATTAAGTTGTTATGTGTCAGTTAAGGGGGTTTAACATTATCTGTCAAAAACAAAATGATTTAGTTTCTTGTATGATTTTCATCAATCTTTCATCAACAGAAAGCAATTGAAAATGAAGACATGGGAAACTATATATCATTGTTAGGTTTAACTAATTTTGCCAATCTTAAGCCTCAATATTCGCTAAAAATCAATATTGAAAAATGTATTTATCATGCTAGAAGAATAAAACATCATATCATATATCATGTATTGGAATTTTACCTTGAAGAGATCACTTTGACACGTCGACTCTTCTACTTTGATCCTTCTTCAAAGCATAAAACTTCCTAAACTTACCCAACACCTTCCTGACAATCTTCCCATACTTTCTGTCACCGCCATGCCCCTTGTTCTTCGACGAACCACCATTTTTATCACTGTTCTCTAATTCCAAAAGCTCCGAACACAACGAAGAACCATTCAGTTGAAACGCCACAACCATCCGAAGATACAACTTCCCCATCGATGCCTTGAATTCCTCCGAGACCTTCACACGCGACCGATGGGAAGAGCCATCGTTCTCCCCAACGTCGCTCACACCGTACCACCCAACCCTCACGCGCCCATTCACGTACTCATGGCACGCCCTCAGAATCTGACACGCGCGGTCACGAAAGTGCGCGTGAACGAATTCCTCGAAGTTCCGCGGAGGTCGTTGGAGCCAAAACAGCATGGTCCTACAGCTAAGTAAGAAAACGGAATAGTTATAAGAACGCGCCTGCTTCTCAAAGAAGGCGCGTCCGAAGATTTCGGATCCGGCCTCGTTGAAAAACGGCTTGTCGTTTAGGACGAGGCCTTGGAGAGAAACGAGGAGCTGCAAAACGGTTGAACCGCATGGGTCCCACTTCTCGCTCTTTTTACCGATCCAGGTGTTGATGAGGCTGAGGCACACTTCGCCGTTATGGTAAAGGTTCGGGTTGAGTTTGAACCCGCAAGAGAGGTAGTGAACCTTGGGAGGTTGGGAAGGGTAATTTGGCGGGAAAGCAATGTCGAAGAAGAAGAGTCCATCGTGGTAGGGTGTACCAGCGGCGCCGACGATTGCTGCCCTCATGAGATCGATGCGGCTCTCGTAGACGCGGACGTAGATGGAGTCGGGCAGGCCGTTGGCGAGGATCTTCCATTCTCGCATTATGTTCTTGTACACTTTGCTGCCCGTGTTTGTAAAACAGTTTCGGGCAGCGTGGTTGGTTGGTTCCGGGTTGCGGTTCTGTTTCTGTTTCTTGGTAGTGTTAGCAGTTGGTTGGGAAAAGTGGTGCTCTGAATGGTCTGAAACGACGTCGAAGCGCTCGAAATTGTTCAGGCCAGCCATTTTGTTGAGGAAAGGATTGTAGTGATTGAGTGGTGTGGGAATGATGATGTGTTTGTGTTAGTGTTTATTCCAAGAAACGGTTACGTTATTGGGAAATGGAGGGGCAACTGGCAGCTGGCAGCAGATGCAAGAGATGAGGGGTTAGTGAGAGTAACTAACTAACTAACGATGAGTTGAATGAGCAAGGAATACGGATCATTATGCATGCCATGGGTTTAGCATTTTTAGTCATGGTAAGAGAGTGAGTTAAACAAGTATAATTATGGTAAACACCGCATGGTCTTCTAACGCCATCACTTTCTTTAATTAGATTCATCATGGGCAATTGGGTATCCCAATCACTTTTCCAGCTTAGAGTTTTATTAATGAAGTTTCATGAAATTAATATTGATTAGCTAACAAATATCTTTGCGGTAAATACGGATCGAGAGTTCGAGACTTTGTAGATCCAAAACTAGACCAACATATATTTTTACGGGGAGAGACACCGTACTAGTGCATTTTCATTTAATTTCCTACAACTTTACCAACATATTGAAGCGATATAATTTGTGTATGTATGTGCTAAGAGTTCTTGTGTTGCTTTCTTCTTCAATCCGGTGTAATTGTCATGGGCTCAAGCTCATGGTCTCTATCCGAGAATTACCGTACGTAAGTGGAGTCATGCAAAATGAATTGAGACAGTTTGGAAATAATGTACAAAGCAAAAAAAACCGTATGTTTTGACACATTTTAGATGGATCCAGTGGTGTAACGCTCAATTAACGGATTAACCATCACCACAATTTTTATATACGGACTTGGTAAACCAAATTTTAACTTGCGGTTTGCATTAGTAGATGACTAGGCCAAGCTAGTTAAGGCATGGCCAATGGTTCATGCAAGCATCAAACCATGAAACTTTTATAGGTTAGGCAGTAATATAAGTTGTAAACTTGGCTAAGTGCTTATGCAAGCTAAACAAGGATCTTTGTCAAAGCATATTACAATTTTTCTTTTTCTTTATATGTTTCGGTGCATTTTTTTTATTTGGTTTAAAAGATCTTTCCGTTGACATTTTTCTATGTAAAGAAGTGAGAGTTGAATAAATAAAAAAAGTTAATTAAACTTAAACGTGATGAAGTAATGGCGATAAAGAATATTAGTCTTTAAATAGTGTTGACGAGACACGTTTTCTATATGAAGCATTTCTCTAATAAAAATGGTGGAATGTGAGCATATTAAAATCATATGACAATTAAGTTAGCATATGTGAATTTTTGGTAGAGCAAAACCTTTCAGTTACAGGGTTCCAAAGAAACCATACCGTAACGTTTTTGGCAAGGTGCTAGACAACTATACAAAATTAGTCTAAATCGAGTTAAAAACTGAAATGGTAGGATAAGGACACATGCATGCATTGCTTTTAAAGAGACTGAGGATAAAATAGTACTTAAATGACAATGTGTGAAGCTAATTAACATTTTTTAGGTAACATATCAATAAATTTATATTAGTTAACATATATAATTTTTTATAATCATTTTTTCATTTAATTTTTTAATTGAATATGTGAGTGTACAGAGGTGATAACTTTAAAACCATTGGCCATTTACCAAAACTTCATGTTAAATTCGATAGTTGTAATACAATGAGAATGACAGCCAAATGGTAAAGATCAGAATCCGATTTTGGAAAAAAATTGAGTTTGTGACACTTGACTCTATACATTTGAATTCTGAATACATAATTAGTATCAGCTCCTTTGGATAAATAATTTAAAGGGTAAAGTATTAAATTGGTTCTACGTTTAGTTCTTAAGGTTTAAAGTGTTTTATTTGAATCCAAAATTTTTTTATTTAGTTTCAATTTAGTCCCACCGTGAGCTCATCAAAGGTAAAAAATTAATGAAATATCCTACAAAACAGTAGTACAAGAATAAGATCCATAATTTGGAGAATAAGTACAAGTTCTAGAGGCACAAAATCAACCGTGGATGCATTAATATATTTATTTATTATTTTTCTTATAATTTAAATGAAATATTTTTTATAAAACTAAGGAAAATGATAAATACATATTTTGATGTATCCACGGTTGATTTTGTACCTCTAGAACTTGTACTTATTCTCCAAATTATCAACCTTGTCTTGTACTACTGTCATGTAGGACATTTCATTAATTATTTAACTTTGACATCACGGTGGGACTACATTAATGCTAAATAAAACTTTTTTTGATTTAAATAGGACACTTTAAACCTTAAGGACCAAAACAGAATTACGCCCAAACGTAGGGGACCAATTTAGTACTTTACCCTAATTTAAATAAATTCTTTTTTCTCTTTTGAAGAAAGAGGATAAGAATATTTATTAATAATAACTTATAAATAAATTATTTTATATTTGTATTTTTAGTTATAAAAATATTTATTTTAAAGTTGTAGTGTTTGAATAAATAATTCAAAAAATATAAATTTTTTTACATAATAAAATGGATATTAAAATAACGATAATAACAAATATTTTTTTTATATTGAATATTAATTTTACATCACCTAACCACTAAGATTATAATCGTTTAAGCAATTGATTATTTATTTGTTCTCTTATTAGTTCTATTTTTTTAGGCAATTGATTCTTTTCACGTAATATCATTAAAAATAAAAATTGGTTCTTCTATTTCACCTTCACCCATAACGATATTTTTCTATGTGGTGAATAGTAATAAAATTTCAATTCACAATAATCTTAATGGCAATGCCAAAAAAATTATTGTGTAGTTAGTATTTGCTGCTTTATTGTGTATAATATGGTAGGTGAAAATAAAAAATAAATGTAAAATATGTGTCAATGTATATTTTGTTGCTTTTTTCTTTTTTTACTCTTATTAGAATTTCCTGCTCTTTTATTGGAGTCAATAATTTGCTATAACTAACTATCAAAATAATAACAAACTATATAAAAATAAAATCACATGTAAAAAAAATAAAATTAAAATTAAAATTTCATACTACACACAATATTAAATACAAATTTAATAATAAAAATAGAGTGGTAAAATAATTATAAAAAAACGCGAAAGAATATATATAGAAGCTTGTGTGTAAATGGTGGTAGATATTTTTTGTTTTGATGAAGTCAATTTTTACGGAACTGATAGAATGACTTATCGAAAAGGATAAGTCATATATTTTTATTTTGTGGTAAATAAAAAAGACTATTTGCTTGTGCTTGTAACTTTTAAAAGATTGGAGTATTTTTGAAAGTATCTAAGATAGAACTTTTTAAAGTTGCCTTGTGTTTTTCAAAATTTAAAAGTTTAATATAACATCATATTGTAACTAATTTTCAAATTTAATACTTACATTTACTTCTATTATAGTATTTTTAAATTTTAAAAACTATTTTACCAAACGCAATTAATGTTACTTGTATTTATTGAAACCTATTTTTGATTTGATTTACCAAATATAAATGTTACAATTTTTAAAAAATTATCTTTTAAAAATTAACTAAGCTTATTTTAAAAAAAATTGTGAATTAACTTTTTAAAAAATTAAATTTTTTTTAAAATAACAAAATAAAAAAATAACTTCTGCTACTTTTCAAATGGGTGCTAAATATCATTCCTTCAATTGTTACCCGACCCTAATATATAACATTATAACATCCAATTTATCTGCATCTATCACAGAAATAATGATTAACTACGAAAAGCTGGTCTAATAGATATTGTACTTTAACAACATATTTTAAGATTACTATTTTTTTTCAAGAAAAAATATATTAATATATTTATATATAAAACTTTATAAACATTTTCTATTTGTCCATTTTATCAAATAAAAATTAAGAAGCCTAATTAAAGGTCAAACAAGGATTTACTTATCTCCTAACTAACCCTTACAAAAAAAAACTAGAATTGTTTGGAGTCTGTCTTCTTCTTCTTCCATCCCAACGCCGTTTTGATCCTATCCACAGCTTTCATGAAGATCCCACCCTTATTGTTATGCTTCCCAACCTCACCCTTGTTTTCATGCTTCGTCGGATCAATCATTTGCTTCCTTTTGGGTTGCTTGTTAATAATAACTTCTGATTCCAACTCTTTTGGGGTACCTTTCAAATCCGCACCGCATGATTGAAACGTTTGAACCAGCCTAGGGTACAAAATTTCCACCAAACTCTTCTTAAAAGATGCCGAAACTTTCACATTTGACGAAGAACACAAACTGGATGACCTACCATCACCACCTTGGTTCCTGCAGTAATACCCGACCCACACGCGCTCATTGGCGTACTCGCGGCACGCGTCCAAGACAGCCACGGAGCGCGTGCTGAAGTGTTGAAGGACGAAGGCCTCAAAGTGCTCGGGCGGCCTACGAACGAGGTTCATGGCAACTTCCCACGTGAGCTGAAACGCCATCTCGGTGTAGACACGTGACCTGCTCTGAAAGATAGGTCGTCCATACGAAGTCCCAGGCTCATTGAAAAACGGCTGCTCGTTGAGAACGAGTGCTTGGATTGAGAGCAAGACCTGAAGGAGCGTCGAAGCGCGTGGATCCCACTTCTCGGCTGTCCTGCCGTGCCACGTGTTAAGGAGGCTCAAGCAGACCCTGCCGCTGCTGTAGAGGTTCGGGTTTAGACGGTGCCCGAACGAGTGGAAGTATAATTCCGGAGGATAGTTTGGATATTTAGAAGGGAGCTTGATGTCGAAGAAGAAGAGACCATCGTGGTACGGTGTGCCCGCGGCGCCTATAATCACCGCCCTCATTAGGTCAATGCGGTTCTCGTAGACCCGAATGTAGATGGAGTCTGGAAGGTTCTGTTCCAAGATCTTCCACTCTTTCATGGCGCACTTGGAGAGATTGCTGTTGGCGGTGCTGTAACTGCTGGATTCTTTTGATGGTGAGCCAAAGAAATGGTCATCCGGGACTTCCGAAACGATATCGAAGACCTTGAAGATCTGCTCTCTTCCTTTCATGGTGTTAGCTGCCTCCTTCTGCTTGTGATGTGATGAACTCATTCTGTCTAGGGAAACCTTAGCGTCAGGAAATACAAATTCAATTTTGTTAGTCACTCCCTTCTATGTATTTACCATCACTCTAATCTTATATAGAGAGAATTTCTTAAAAATAGAATCTTTTATTTTTGTAACTGGTTTTTTTTTTTGGTGACTATTTTTGTAACTGGTTTAGAACTTTTGTATCAGAGTTGAATTTAAATATTTAGTGTGGGTTTAGATCGGATTGTTTTAGCAAAATAATAATAATAATAATAATTTTTT
>NC_029785.2:131315215-131316221 GCF_000816755.2 Arachis ipaensis | reverse complement strand
TACCTAATCCGGCGAATTTCACTTTAATTTTTTTTAAATTTAAATTTTAAGTCATTATCTTCATCTTTAAGAGTACATAAAAGAACACAAAAATACCTCGACATTAAGGCTTAGTTTGGTAAAGCTTTTACTTTTCAAAAGTAGCTTATAAAAGCTAACTTTTAAAAGATGGCTTTATAAAAGTTGTAGCATTTATGTTTGGTAAATCAAATTAAAAATAGCTTTCAATAAACACAAGCAACAACAATTGCATTTGGTAAAATAGCTTTTAAAATTTAAAAATACTATAATAGACATAAATGCAAGCATTAAATTTAAAAATTAGTTAACATATGAGATTATATTAGACTTTTAAATTTTAAAAAGCACAAGCCAACTTTGAAAAGCTCCGTGCTTTCAAAAGTTCCGTGCTTTCAAAAGCACCCCTAACTTTTAAAAGCTGCAAGCACAAGCACTTAGGCTTTTTAATTTACTAAACGCAAAATGAGGTGCTTGTACTTTTTAAGTGTGTGTTTGGATTATAGTTTACAAACGGGAATTTGAATAAAATTGATTTTGCAAACTTGATTTTAATAAAAAGTAAGTTTGTGTTAAAGTGATTTATGTTTGGCAATCTTTGCATCAAAATGAATTATAGTAAAATAAATGTTGTTTGGAAAGCACTTAGGCTTTACTAAACGCAAAATGAGGTGCTTGTACTTTTTAAGTGTGTGTTTGGATTATAGTTTACAAACGGGAATTTGAATAAAATTGATTTTGCAAACTTGATTTTAATAAAAAGTAAGTTTGTGTTAAAGTGTAAAGTGTTTGGTAATTTTTGTATCAAAATTGATTATAGTAAAATAAATGTTGTTTGGCTTGCACGAGTCAAAATCACTTTTAAATAAAAAATTACTAAAATTGAAATCAATCTAAATAATTTTTTTATATTATTCTATTATTTTAATTTAGATATTTAAATAGATCTTATTAGTTAATTTTATAATAAAATTAATATTTACTTCCT
>NC_029785.2:131299262-131307424 GCF_000816755.2 Arachis ipaensis | reverse complement strand
ATCCGGCGAATTTCACTTTAATTTTTTTTAAATTTAAATTTTAAGTCATTATCTTCATCTTTAAGAGTACATAAAAGAACACAAAAATACCTCGACATTAAGGCTTAGTTTGGTAAAGCTTTTACTTTTCAAAAGTAGCTTATAAAAGCTAACTTTTAAAAGATGGCTTTATAAAAGTTGTAGCATTTATGTTTGGTAAATCAAATTAAAAATAGCTTTCAATAAACACAAGCAACAACAATTGCATTTGGTAAAATAGCTTTTAAAATTTAAAAATACTATAATAGACATAAATGCAAGCATTAAATTTAAAAATTAGTTAACATATGAGATTATATTAGACTTTTAAATTTTAAAAAGCACAAGCCAACTTTGAAAAGCTCCGTGCTTTCAAAAGTTCCGTGCTTTCAAAAGCACCCCTAACTTTTAAAAGCTGCAAGCACAAGCACTTAGGCTTTTTAATTTACTAAACGCAAAATGAGGTGCTTGTACTTTTTAAGTGTGTGTTTGGATTATAGTTTACAAACGGGAATTTGAATAAAATTGATTTTGCAAACTTGATTTTAATAAAAAGTAAGTTTGTGTTAAAGTGATTTATGTTTGGCAATCTTTGCATCAAAATGAATTATAGTAAAATAAATGTTGTTTGGATTATACTACTCAAAATCACTTTTAGATAAAAAATTACTAAAATAGACATCAACTTAAATAATTTTTGTATATTATCTTATCATTTTAATTTAGATAATTGAATAGATCTTATTAATTAATTCTATAATAAAATTAATATTTATACACTAAAATAAAAATAATATATAAAAATTGGTAAAATATATTTTTAATTAAAACTAACAAAATATAAATTTTAGAGAGTACTAAGAATAATAAAAAAAATTAAATATTTATCTTAGTAGTAATTGAAATAAATCAAAAAAAATTTTATGATATTTTTTATATAGTATATTTTTAGTACTCTTAGTACTCTTTTTTAGTATGCTATAATTTATTATTATTATTTATAATTAATTTTTTGTTTAATTTACTTTACCTAATAAAATCAATAAATCATATTATAAAAAGATAATAAAAATAATACAAAAAACTATAATTATAAAAGTGTATAATATCAGATAAATAATTAATAAAAAATAAAAATAATAAATAATAAAAAAAGAGAGTTCATGTAAACAAAAATAATGAATTCTATAAATAATATAATAACATGCATGAAGAATAAAGTTGGTAAAAAGTAAATAAAGATAGAGTATTGATGGCTAAAAGTCCGTTGGTGAAACGCAGAAGCTCAAAATTGTAGCTTCTTATAAACGTAGTTTTGAAAGCAAAATCACTTCTACGTTCATGAATAAAAAATTTGCTAAACCAAAAATTGAAACTTTCAAGAAGGCTAAACGTGCTTCTTCTCTTGTAACGCGTTTGCCAAACACATCCTAAAAGCACAAGCACCTATCCAAAAAGCTTTACCAAACTAAGCCTAACTATGGCTTCTTTAACATTGTTGGCGGTAATAGCAACCATTATCATCGTCTCCAGACGTACACAAATACACAAGAATAAGCCATATTTAACAAAGAATTTTTTTCATTATAAATTTAAAAAAATTCATTATTTCTCAATAAAAATATGACTTATACATGTTACTCTTGTGTACTGCTACGTATTCTGGAGACGATGATAATAGTTGTTATTGTCCGTTGTAAGCTTAAGAATTTGAGTTAGCCATTTTTTTTTTTTGAATTTATTGGAATTCAAAGTGGAGTTCGCCGTAGTCAGACAAATTCTATAAAAATGATAAAGTTCGCCGGGATTACTTCGAACTTGCTTTAAACAAAAAAGTATTTGAGAAATTAAAGTTGAAAAATGGGATTTTGAAAAATAATAATTTTTTTATTTTATTTTAGTGAAAAATCTGCAAAATATGCCGAGAATATCCACGGTATACGAGTTCAGCATAATGACCTCTCACTCTTTAAAAAGGAGGGTGAGCAACGTAAAAAAGATATAATTACACTCTCTGATTCACTTATTTCACTTATTTTCTTTTATTATTAAGATTTGATTCTAACTTGAGCGTCGGAGTATTTTTTGTAGGTGTTTCCACCCGAGGTGCTCAACCCAAGTCAACCTATAGTTCTTCCGCAGAAACTAGCTCACTGTTCTAAGGAGATGCTATAGCTCGACAGGACCATCATGAACGGAACATTTGGCACCTACCATGAAGTCACAAATAATAACCCCACCGCATTAGCTCTCTTTTATTATACACTCTTTTCACAGGGACTTCAATAATGGTCGACAATGAAATTCTACAATTATCGTAAGCTGAGTTGCTAGTGCAAAATGTGGAACTCCAAGCGGAGATTCAGAGGATGACCGACCTACTAACCCAGCACTAAAATGGGAAGTAAGACAAAGGAGATTCCAAGAACGCAAACTCAAACAACGAGCTTGCGCTGGAAGTTCATTCAGAGGTCAGGAGGCAACTCCTTCAAAAGAAAAAAAAAGACAATATTCAATCATTTTTTAGAGGACATTATGAAATTTTATACGCCAAAAAATTTTACGCTACCCACCTCCCTCAAGTCATACGAGGGGGTCGGAGGCCCACACATCCATGTTCTATTTGTGTTTTGTGTTTGATTTCGAAGGTAAAAAAGAGGAAGAGTCAGTTATAAGTTGTAAAGCATAAGCTGTAACCACTGCAATAACAGGGTCAGAGCTTAGAAAGTCACAGAACTCATTGAAAAAAGGTCTTTCACTGAGATCATGGTCATGCTTCTTGACAAATTTCTTTAAAGGAATCAACACTTTGATCCTAAATTACCTAAGCAGTAATAAGCAAAGTTTCACAGTGCATGACCAATAACTCTCTTAATACTGCTATACACTTACAAATGATTTCCCTAATATCCAACAATATCAAAATAAAATTTAAAAACTATCCACCACATTCATTTCTCACACAAACAGATAAGATATTGAAAATCGCAATGGCAATAAACTGATGAAGTAAATGATTACCCAAACTATGATTAACTAAATTAAATTGATAGCAGAAAGCTGAAATTGATTATTCCAAACAAATATTAACTAGTTTAGGAAATTCAAATTAGCAAAAAATTGAAAGATAGAGACTGAAAAAGAGATGAAGTGACATATTCTGTATACGTGTTATTCTCTACAGAGAGTGAGAAGATTCTTCTCGCATGGCAGATTGGAGCCACAAAAGCTACATCGTTAAAAATTCACAAAAGAACAAACATAAAAAATTTCAAATGAGAAGAATTCAAAAATTGAAAGTGATGTGAAACCATACCAATTTGAATTAGGACAAGTGCACCGAACCGGTGGATGAGGATGACCAGCGAATGGCTGTTGCTGAGGTCAGTGATGAGATCGTGCGATATGAGCGGCGGCGACAGTGGTGAAAGAAGTTCGTGCGATGGAGGGAGCATGGACGGAGAGAGGAAGAAGCTCTTCACTGGTGTGGAATGTGAATGGAGCTCGAGAAGGTAGGGTCTGAGTTAGGTTAAACTCAATTTTTTCCGACGGAATATTTTAAATTACAGACAGATTTTCTGTTTGTAATAATTTAATAAAATGCAGCATTTTTGTCCATTTAATTACAGATAAAATTTTTCGTCAGTAACCATTTCTCACAAAAAAATAATTTTCCGACAGAATTATCGACGGATTTTCTTTTCCGTCTGTAATTTATGCTAATTCATTTTTTTTTGTTTCTGACAAAAAATTTCTCGCAAATTATGTTTGTATTTTCGTGGGATAAAATCTGTCGAAAATATCTGTCTGTAATAACTAATTTTCTAGTAGTGTAGGCATATACTAAATCGAATTAACACCTTTCGATTTTTATATATAGTAGAATTCATAGTAAATCGACGTTAATAGAGTCAATTTACCATTAGCCGGCGAGTACCAGGTATAAATCCTAAGAGGGCTAAATTGAAGCTTTTTTATTCGATTTAGTAGTGTACAGGTAAATCGATACTCATTGATTCGATTTAGTAGTGTTTGGCCTAATTCAAATTCATTGAATTCAATTTATGTTTGAACCCGAAATAAAGTAATTCAAATGTTATAGATTAGATTTACTACTAACAAACCTAATTCAATTTTAGTGAATTTGATTTACATAGAATTATGAAACGAGACATTTAAATAGCATTTTTTTATTTGGAATATTCAAGTAATATTAGTTTTTCTTTGGTTTATAAAGGTGAATTACCCCTTAAACAATGACTAATAAACAGCTAAACATTAAACAATGAAAAATCAAAATAAGTTTACAATACAAAACCACTAAATTAAAAGCAGACAACAAATTATTCAACTCCTAAAGACATTACAAAAGTAGTTGACTGCCTAGCTAGTTATTTTGTTGTTTCCACTACTATTCTTATTCTTCCACTTATCACTACTCCTTTGATTCTAGCTACAACCTTTTTGAAGATCCCCACCTTCTTTTTATCTTTTGGGGAAGCCACCACAATGATCTTTCCACTGCTCTTATTTTCATCGCCATTATTCACTTGCTCATCCTCCTCTAACTCCAATTTTTCCGGTACATGGAAACTCCCCAAAGATTGAAACATTTGAACCAGTTTGGGGTACAAGTCTTCCTTCAACATCTCCCGAGAAGATTGCAAAACTTTCACCTCCGAACAGGACAAATCGGTGATAGACCCTTGCCTCAGTAATATCCAACCATGACGCGCCCACTAACGTACTCTCGGCACGCGGCCAAGACGGTGGCAGCCCGGGTGCAAAAATGATTCTTGATGAAGGTCTCGTAGTTCTTGGGCGGCCTGCGAACTAGGTGATTCCCGAGTTGCCACGTGAGCTTGAACACGATCTCGTTGTACTCACGTGACCACACCTCATGAAATGTTTTGTTTACGTGAATCTGCCAAGGCTTATTGAAGTAGGGTTTTTCATTGAGAACGAGAGCTTGGATTGAGAGTAAGACCTGGAACAGTGTCGAGCCTTGTGGGTCTCACTTTTCGTCGGACCACGTGTTGAGAAGGCTCAAGTAGACCTTGCCCGAGTTGTAGAGGTTCAGGTTGAGACCGAGCCCAAAGGAGTGGAAGTATAAGATCGGAGGGTTGTTTGGATATTTCGAGGAGAACTTGATGTCGAAGAAGAAGAGACCATCGTGGTAATGGTGTGCCTGCTGCGCCGACGATCACCGCCCTCATTAGGTCGATGCGACTCTCATACACCCGAACATAAATAGAGTCTGGTAGATGTTCTTCCAAGATCTTCCACTCCTTCATGATATATGTGTAGACGCTGCTCTTTGCGTTGCTAAAACTAGAATTTCTGTTGTCTGGAAGGAGAAAGTGGTGGTCTGAGACGTCAGAAATAATGTCGAAGGTATTGAAGACGCTCTCCGCTTCTTCTATGATGTCTAAAGTTAAGATGTGAGGAGGATTGAATAAACAAGATTCAGTTGAGTTTGGATTCAGATTTACTTATTGAGAAAAAAAATGGAAATAATCCTTGTTAAAAGTTGACTTATTCTAAGCATTCAACAAAATCTTTTTTTTTTATCTGTCATGCATGCCTATCTATTTTTATAATTCAATCTTAATTTCATAAAATAAATTTTAAATTAATGCTAATCGTTAAGGCCTCTAAAAAAAAGTTTAACTTCGAAGGAACTTCTCAACATAAATTACTTACATTTTAGTTGCTTTTGTATCGGTAAATATCTTAGGGTAATCAAATCAGTCACTCCACATAATTTAGACTTGACTTATTGATGCACGAAAACTTGTCTCTCAACAAATTTCTCTCGGCAAGTATACCGAATTGTCGTCAAGTAAAAACTCACAATAGAGTGAGGTCGAATCCCACAGGGATTGATTGGTCAAGCAACTTTAATCAGAGGAATGTTCTAGTTGAGCTAAGCAGAAATTGAGTTGAGATTTGCAGAAAAGTAAATGGCAGGAAAGTAAATAACAGAAAATGTAATTGCTGGAAGTAAATAGCGGAATGTAAATGACGGAAAGTAAATTGCAGAATCTTAAATGGGGGTTTGGGGAAATGAACATAAAAGTAAATGGAAGAAAGTAAAGAGAATGAGTAAGATCAGAAATGGGGATTCATTGGGCTCAGGAGATGTTGTATTCTCCGGATTAAGTTCATTCTCATCTCTTCCTCAATCAATGCGTTCATTGATCTCCTTGGCAATATTAAGAGATTGGATTTCAATTCCTTGGTAATTCAATCTCTCAAATCTTGATCAATAGCCAATTCCTTGGTCTAATTGCTCATGAGAAGAGATGAAGTATGGTCACTGATTATACCACATATATTTCCAAATCAAAGTGTTGGTAGGATTATATGTCACTATATCCATTCAAACCCCAATTTGGTCCAACATGAGAAAGCATTTCTAACATGATCTCTTCATTCCTCTTCCAAGGTTCCAAAGAGATCCAAGTATGAATAGCTTCTTTTCCAAGACAACTACCCAATTAGATGAAGATTGAAAGCTTTCTAGTAAAATCAAGAGAAAAGAAAGAAGAAGAATAATGAAAACTATTATTGATCCATCAAATTACAACAGAGCTCCCTAACCCAATGAAAAGGGGTTTAGTTGTTCATAGCTCTGGAAATAGAAGAAGATAAAGAAGAATGCATTGTCAAATTAACTAGAAATTATAGAGAATGTAAAGTATACAGAGTGTACCAAAATGCCAAAAAGCCCCCTTACTAGTTCAAAACTACTCCTATATATACTACTCTTCTGATCTTCTAGTTGGCTCTTCAAGTCTTGGATATGGGCCTTTGATCTTGAGTTGAAGCAGTTATAGTCTTCAGTGGGCTCAGCTTTTGCTTGCAGAAAAAGTGTGAGTTAGGCATGGACGTTAGTTAGGACGTTAGTAGTGTTAACGTTAAGTGAAAATGTGGGTTCGATAACGTTAGTGACGATCACCTTTTTCACTAACGTTCCAAGCCAAAAATGATCCACGTTAACTTCAACGTTAGTGGCACTAACGTGACCACTAACGTTGCCTCTTGGTCCTTCACAAACATTATTGGCATTCACCTTTTCCAATAACGTTGCTTATTGCCTCTTTTCCCCACGTTAAAGTTCACGTTAGTATAACTAACGTGACCCTTAATGTGGGCATGCCTAAGCTTCGAGAGCGTTAGTGACACTTACCTTTGTCACTAACGCTCCAAACGCCCCTCCTTCTCACGTTAGAGTTCACGTTAATTAGATTAACGTGGCCACTAACGTGGTGGTAATTGCCATCTCCAACGTTAGTGACAAAGGTGAGTGTCACTAACGTTGGCCTATCACTCCTTGCTCCACGTTA
The DNA here is from genome assembly GCF_000816755.2 of Arachis ipaensis. NCBI lineage: Eukaryota > Viridiplantae > Streptophyta > Magnoliopsida > Fabales > Fabaceae > Arachis > Arachis ipaensis. The sequence continues at coordinate 131,300,057 of NC_029785.2, read as the reverse complement.
CCCTTCACGTTAGTGGTCTTAACGTGACCACTAACGTGGGCAATCTTGACCTGTTCCAACGTTAGTGACAAAGGTGAGTGTCACTAACGTTGGCGATCTCCTCTAATCTCCACGTTAGAGTTCACGTTAATTAGATTAACGTGGCTCTTAACGTAGCTTATGTATGGCCTTTTAGAACGTTAGTGGTGTTCACTTTTACCACTAACGTTGGAGCTCCTCTTTTCTTTCCATGTTAGCTCTCACGTTAATGTAACTAACGTGGCAACTAACGTGGGTTATGATGGCTTCGAAGGCGTTATTGCGATCACTTTTCTCATTAACGCTACAAGCTTATACCCATTCCACGTTAGTGGTCACGTTAATTAGACTAACGTGGCTACTAACGTGGCTCTTCCTTGCTTCCTTTGTCCTGAAATCAAGCAAATAAAGTTTATCAAAGCTCTATTCCAAGTCATGAGATCATGCATTATCCAATTTGTCATTCAATTCATGCATAATTCTCATGAAATCATGTAAAGTTCACAATGTTTGCTTGAATCAAAATGTAAGTGTATTTCTACCCAAAACTTGCTTATTTACTAAGAAAATGCATGAAACTACCCTAAAACAGTAAAGAAAAGGTCAATGAAACTGGCCAAAATGTCCTGGCATCACTTATTTAAATTTGGGAGTTAAACAGGTTAGCACTGGTCCATTTAAGTTTATTTTGTTTATGAGTCATAATTTTTTTAATTCAAATAATTTATTACTTATTTATTTAATTTTTATTTTATTTTTTAAAAATAATTTAACAAA
>NC_029785.2:131295849-131298817 GCF_000816755.2 Arachis ipaensis | reverse complement strand
ACATTTGAACCAGAATATTAGCCATGAGCTTCTCTAGCTGAAGCTACTTCTACCCTACCATTCTTTGTTAAGGCAAAATTTCAATTCCGAATACAAAATTTCAATTACTTCAGTATTTTCAAAAAATAAAAATACAAAGAATTAAAATTTTTAAAAACAAAGATTTAATTTAATTTTTATCTCTCAATCTGAGTCTGTCTCACTTTCACACACAACCTAATCGTTTCTATGAAAAGTTGTTAACGTTCCTTGCCTCTTCTTCAACCCAACTACCCAAGTGAGCAAATCCACCTTTAAAAGTTAGCTTAAAAGTTGAAGACAATAAGACTAACATATTCATTCTTGTAAACTACCATCCTCCTCTGTTATTCTTCTCCTTGTTTTCTCTGCAAGGCTTCTACACTATAAATTTAGTATTTTTCATATAAGAACTGTTGATGAAATACATCTAGTTGATACTCAAAATAAAATGAAAATGACTTAACTGGATATTTAACTAGAAACAGTTATTGTAAAAAACAAATGTGAACATTGACATGTAAAACATCAACCCCTAAGGGGAGAACAACATGTATTCTTTTCACCATGAGAGTAAATTCAAAAGCTACAATTTGGACGGTTTCTTTCTCCCAGCTATGAATTCCTGCATCTTTTTGAATTGCTCCTTTGTCATTCCATTGTAATAATCATGAGCTCTCTCCTGAAATTCCATATGCAAATGGACAAGTTATCTAGCTGACCAGGAAGATTGCCAAGAACAATGATGCATAAAAACCAAACATAAAGTGAATACTGAAGAATGTAACATCCAAAGCTTTTAGCAATAAGCTCTTAAGTAGATTTTTGCTCTACAATTGACGAATTCCCTGTTCTGTTTGATTAAACATTAATACAAGATGTCCCAAATGTTAACTTTTCAAGTTCACAATACTCATTACTCTAATAACTTGCTGCTACAATTTCTCCTCATCTTTCAATTCTATCCGTCTAAGAATATATAAAATTTATTTACATAGACCCATCCCAAAGTACAGCGCAATTCACATACTTTTAAATAATCATACATAAACTCATCTATGTAACATGTACTCAACAAAAAAACTCATATATATAATTCAAAAAAAAAAAAAAAAAAATTGAAAGAAAAGCGGACCTTTTCAAGCGAAAGAGCACGGCCAAGATCAAGCTTGATGCCGTCGTTTATGACCGACTTATATCTCAACACCAAGTCCTGATTGTTTTTCATTATGGCTTCTGCAATTTCTCTGCTTTTCTTCAACACTTCACTGTCCTCAACGACATGATTCACAAAACCCAATTTCTCAGCAACCTCCGCCGTCAAAGGCGTCGCCGTCAGGGACACCTCTCGTGCCTTATTGACTCCTATGATCCGCGAAAGCTTTTGAGACAATCCCCACGAAGGAAATATCCCAAACCTACCAAAAAAAGAAAGCCCCAAGATGTTTTTAAAATTTTGAAAATCGTCAAATGGCAAAGTTAATCAAATAAATTGCAAAATTTGTAAAACCTGGCGTGGGTGTCTATGAACTTGGATCCTTTGGCGGCGACCAAGATGTCACAGGCGAGTGAAATCTCGAACCCGGCGGTGATGGCGAATCCCTTGATGGCTCCGATTATGGGCTTCCGGCAGCGATCCATTTGAATAACGGGGTCGCTTTCGGGGTCCTTGACGTCGCCCTTGAAGACGTCCTCGGCGGCGGTTAGGTCGACGCCGGAGCAGAATGATCGACCGGAGCCGGTGAGTATGATGACCTTGACGGAGTGGTCTTGATCGAGGGCCTTGAAGGCCTGAGCAAGGTCCACCATCATGGGGCGGGTGAGGGAGTTCAGAGATCCGGGGCGGTTAATGGTTATGATAGCGACGCCGTTTGGTTCCCGGTTTACAAGAATTAGATTCTCCGATGAAGACCGGTCCATGGTTGAGCCGAAACCACTCTTGCACGGTTCGAATAGTGATTTTCCACAAGTTGCTATTATTTAGATTTGGATCGAGTGAATGTCTGAATGATGTGAATGGTAAAGTACATGGAGGGAGGTTGGGATGGAGTGGCAAGTTTTGAAGTGCGTGAAGCCGAGAGATGAATGTGACACGTGACATGCTATCCTTCTCGATTCTCAAACCAAACCAAATACTGGATAGAGATTCTTCAACTTTTTTTCCTCCTCTGGATAGAAAATTTTCATTTTGACATTGTTTTAAGTTTTTTTGTCGGGTCCTTTTTGTGAATTTTGGGGTTTTGGGGTTAAAGAAACAGGCCTTAGGCCCAAATAAAACTTATCTCAGGTTTTTGGTGCTTTATGTCAAGACTCTAGACCAGTTTTGTTTTTTATAAGACTCGTCTTCTCAAGGGTACCTTGTTTGGCCCATAAACCCAAAGTTCAGTTTGATATTTTTCATTGGGCTCAAGAGTATCCCGTTTAGCCCAAGAAACCCAAAGTTCGGGAAACACAAAAGAGAGAAAAAAAGCCAATACCAAAAAAAAAAAAAAGAAGAAAAAGAAGATTAAAGGAGAGAACAGAAGTGATTGAAGAGTTTTAGCCTTTAGTGTGAGAAAAACAAAATGAAAAATAGTGTTTTCTTTTTTTCTTAGATGGGAGAAGAGAGATCAGTGTATGATCTCGGTTATGGGAAAGAAGGTCATATCTTCCTCCTGTTCGTCTCTTCATCTTTGCGGTATCCTCAAAGCACTTTTCAATCAAACAAAAAGACAAAAAAATATTATCATTCTAGTCTTTGATCTCTTCTAAATTTTCAAATTTGTGTCTATGGTAAAAAATTTTAATTACCTCCGATAGATTAATGACAATCAAGCTATAACTTTTGAACTATAACAATTGTTAACTTTTTATTATCAGGTCAATTTCTAATCACTTATGATCATCGTTAACTTAGTCACCATAGATTTGACCAAATATTTATATATAAATGAAATATAATTACTGATTT
>NC_029785.2:131291892-131295797 GCF_000816755.2 Arachis ipaensis | reverse complement strand
ATGTCCATGTATAGTACTCGAATATGCATGGCCAATGGAGCTACGTGCTTATTAATTATATATATACTGTTGGCAGAAGCTTTTATATTGCACTTTTGTCTTATTTAATATTAATTATTGCAACAATTAATTAATAAAAGATAAATAAAATAAGTTCTATTCGTAATTTTTGTCTCCCTAATATTCAAGTGACATACATACGCATGCATCTTCTTATTATAAGGTTTTGGAAAAACAGTTTCAAGTGCATATTCTGTGCAATCTGCAAGTGATGCCATGTGCCTTTCATTTATGGCTGGCCTGTTAATTTAATTTAAGGTATATAACAACTCTAATATTTATATCTCATCACCTACATACTATGGCAATGATAATGTGTAGTTAACTCTAATAATAAGATGAAGGCTTAGTTTTCATGATAAAATTGTTTATTTAATCAATAATAAAATACGAATTACGTATTTGGTTCCATGAAGAGGCACTATATTGTGCATTACACTGCATGCATATGATCAAAAAGAAAACAAAAAACAAAAGAGCATTACATTTCATGCATCATATATATTAATTTATCTCACCATCTATGGTGGTGGATATCCACCACCACCACCTTCACAATAACTACCGTTGCAACCGCCAGATCCTACGTTTCCAATGTCACCCCCATGTCCACTTCCAAAGCCACTACCTCCACCAAATCCAACTCCTCCTCCACTTCCTCCTCCACCTCCTCCTCCACCTCCTCCACCTCCACCGCCACCAGATCCCCCACCGCTACCACCACCGGAACCAGCTCCAAAGCCTACACCAGAACCACCTCCAGAGCCTCCACCAGAACCTCCACCTCCCCCTCCTCCAAATCCACCACCTCCTCCAACGCCACCACCATGTCCACCTCCAAAGCCTACACCAGCACCAGCACCGGCTCCTCCTCCAATGCCACCACCATGTCCACCTCCAAAACCACCACCAGCACCACCTCCAGCTCCACCACCTCCACCACTTCCACCACCTCCACCAACACCTTTGCCAGCTCCAAAACCAACCCCGCCACCAGAACCAGCACCTCCACCCCCACCAAAACCACCACCACCACCACCACCAGCACCTAAACCAGCTCCTCCATATCCGTCAACAAGTTCGTCTTCTTTGAACCTTCGGCATTCTGCTATCCCTATCACCAAAACAAATATCATTACAAGTGCACCCACATTCTTATGTGATTGCCCCATCTTATCTTATCTTTGATTTGATTTTGGTTGTAATTACAAAGCTTCTCAAGCAGCTATATATAGAGGGAAAAAAGAACGCAGATATCTACTACCAGTCTACATACCACATGCCATTAATGCAATACTTAGACTTATAATAATGAATTTGAATCTTTTAAATTTTTATTTTAAAGAGTAGAGTGTGATTTCTTATTTTTAAATAGTTTTTTTTATTCTTTTTTATTTTATCTATGAAATAAACGGTGAAAGATCATATTTTACTTTCTAAAGTAAAATTCAAAATTTAGAGAATCAAAATCCTATAATAGTTATAAGAGAAAATTCCACTTCCCTCCCTTGCGATATGCTAAAATGACGCTCCCCTCCCTTCTATTTTATAAATGTACATTCTCTTCCTTTTTAACTTTTAAAAAATTTTCTATTTAATTCATTTTAATTTTTTTGTGTTAATTAATATTAACTTTATCCATTTTTTAAGAAAAAAAATTATTTTTTGAAAAATAACTATTAACAATGGGTATTTTTTTTAAAAATAATTTATTTTTTTTAAAAAAATAGATAAAATTAACATTAGTTAACACAAAAAGTTTAAAATGGATTAAAATATAAGTTTTTTAAAAGTTAGAAAGGAGGAGAATGTACATTTATAAAATTGAGGGGATGGGAGTGTCATTTTAGCATCTCGCAGGAGAAAAGAGTATCTCACAGGAGAAAAGAGTGTAATTTTTTCTAATTATAATTATAAAATGAATACTCGAATAAAGATTTTATAATTGTCTTCATATAAAAATTTTACTTTTTAACCTTTGAATGATGAATTATAAGGTTAGATTTTGATATATTATAAAAATGTTGTTTTTATTTAAAACGTGATAAAATAAATAAATCATACTTTTATACAAATTATACAAAATATTTGTATAAAAAGATGTTTTTGACATTTTGATTTGAGTAAGTCCTAATTATAATTATTGATAAACATCAAGTAAACTTGCATGGCCGAAAATTTCAAACTTCTATGATTATTGTTTTATTATAATTAGCCGGTGAGTTCATAATGTCATTCCCCAACCATCAACTACTTTAAGCACGATTATTAGCAAACAATCAGATTAGGTTAAAGTTATTGCCGGATGTAATTAATTTCCATCTAAAAGGAGTAGTTTTCACATCCAAATTAAATTTGATCTCGTTAAATTTTGGAAGGATGGAATACAATAAAAGTAAAGTTTCCAGAAAAATTATTTTAAGTTATATCATAGATTAGTAATATTTAAAAAAAAAAATACTATAGATTAGTAAAACGGTAGAACTAAAAAGGATTTACTTTACTTGTGAAGAAATGATAGAAAAATTCAAGAGTAATCAATCGAAATTATTATTTTTATGTCAGCATTTTTAATTATTAGTCTAATTACTTTAGATTAAAAATCTAATAATTATTGGTTAAAAACAATAGTTTCTTGAATTTCTAGTATTTCTTAACGGTAAAACTGACATATCTGCTTTTAAAGTGTAGATTACATCTGAACAGAAATTATTCTTGTGGCAGGTAAAAACATTGAATGCCGGTTGGTGGAGGTGATGGGTGAAAGTCAAGGATACAGAGCAGTTAATTAACTTTTACCCCAATTCATAGTCTGAATAAAATTGTATTAGCCATAAGATTTCCACAAGTAACTTGGAAATGCAATTAGGATTTCAGGAAGAAGGCCACATATTATAAATGCATTTGTTCTTGCATCTATAACTGGCAAGCATTATTGTCCCACCATGTGATGAAATACTTTTAATACTAAAACTATTTTTTGTAATTTTGCATGTGAGCTTTATTATTTTCAGCATCGAACGTTCACGTACAAATCAAAATAACTTTCTGTGTGTAGCTTTTTTGTGTGAAACATAGCATATTAGCATATTATCATTTCCTGTACTAAAATGTAATTTTATCAATAATAATGAATATTGTAAGATATGTTGGATAAATTATGCTGCATGGTTTCACTACTTAGAATGAATTATGAAAGCTAGCAAAGTAAATACATAGTTACATATACTAATCACTTAAGGGGGCCTCACTATTTAAGCCTTCATTTTTAAAATAAATAAAATATTAACAGATAATAATTAATGAATTAATAGCTGGACGGCAGAATCATGTGGCTAATCAACCACGAAACTCTTTGGGAGGATTTAAGCCATAACTAAGCTAGCTGTTCAGCAACGCATCGCGAGAGTTTCAACTTCCAACAACAGAATTGATAGCATCAACACGGTATACGCGAGAGTCCTCTTGGCATGAATTATTATATTGTTTTCTCATGCATACATAGTATACTATACTAAGAATACGTTATTGACGAGTTGACGAGTTTCTCATATATGCAAAGATTAGTAAAATGAAATTCTAAATGATCTACTATGAATAGAGGTATACAATAATCGTATTCTCAGCACATATGCGATGTTCTCCGGTTCAGTCACATCATATGCGACTTCCTAGTTGTGATTTTCTTACAGCATTTAATTTTAACTTGTAACTTGTAAGGCCCTTCCAGCTATGGTCAACTATTGTGGCTATATAAAGTCAATTATATAAAATAAACAATATTTATTGATATTAAATTTTAAATGTAAAATTTTAAATTTTAACTTAATTTTTACCAAGGAAAG
>NC_029785.2:131265471-131291805 GCF_000816755.2 Arachis ipaensis | reverse complement strand
TACCAAGGAAAATTTTTTAACCAATAAAATCATATAGAACGAGTTACATTTAAATTAAGACCATTTATTCTGATTATAGAACTAATCTAAAAGTAATGTGTTTATGTCTAATATAATAGAAAAATTTATTGGTATTTTTTTTTTTTTAAGAAGCTAATCTATTCCAATTGTAAATTTTCGAGAGATTATTTATCAGTGTGCTCCTAAAAATATTAATCTATGTCAAGCAGGCCAAGAAACAATAATTAGCAGACTTAGAAATATTTATCAGTTGTTAAGTGGTTTGTTTTCTATTTTTGGTCGTGAAAACTGTTTCGTTTGTATAAGACTTTTGACAAGCCCAAACATCGGAAAACACAACAAAGCCTGATGCTAGTTTCCAGACCCACTATCCAAAAACAATTTCAGACCCAAACTTCGAAACTCAAACCCTGAAAAAAAAAAAAAGAAACTCAAACCAAACATTACCCAGAAATTTGACCCGAAAAACCTCAAACCGAACAATTACCATCTCCCAACTGATTTTTGTTATATCAAATTAATTTAATTAGACTTGGTTAACAGAAAAATTTTGGATGTATAACATTATTTTTAAATTAATATCTCTAAATAAAAAATTAAGACGACTAACTTTGATATATAACTATAAACAGTTATTGGGAGAAACAAATATGAACTTCACTTGACTTGAAAGGAAGGGCTAATTTCATGTATTCTTTTCAGCATGGGAATAAGTTCATTGCAAATACAAAACCTACAATTTGGAGTCTTTCTTTCGACCTTGTATGAATTCCTGCATCTTCTTGAATTGTTCCTTCGTCATTCCATCGTAATAATGAGCTCTCTCCTTAAATTCCATATGTAAATGATCAAGTTCATCAACTTGCATAAAAGTATAAATCTAGTTGCAAAGCTACAAATATTCTTAAAAAAAAATACTAAATAAGACTTAAAGTCATGCAATCGTCCATAATTATAAAATTAAAATAATAACTAATTTTTTTAGAAAATTTTATTTAAAAAAAAATACTAAATTCATACAATGTTATTAGCTAAAATAACTTGAAATTAAAAAAAAAATATTGTTAGATCACTACAAATTTAACACCATAATAAAAAAATTACAATATTAGATATAAAACGATCTTTAACCCTTATTCTTGATCATTTTCAACATCTTCATCATCATTAAAAGTTTGCAAATCAAGATTTAAACTTGAAAATCAAAAGAAATAACAATTAACAAATTAATTGGACAATTAACTGATATAAGCCAACCGGGGGAAATTTACACCGGTCAGCCAAAACCAAAACTAGTTCATGAATCAACCAAGACACAATTCTATATAGTTCGAATTACCCTAATTTGAACTTTACTCTCAATGTAATTCGAATCACAGACACACGCACACACCCACTAATTCGAATCAGCTTGATTCGAATTAGTCTGATTCGAATTACACACGTGCAATTCAAAGTATAATTCAGGTTTAGTCTATATTTGACTGCTGAGTTTGATTATTTGTGTTTGTTGAGTTTGATTATGCTCAAGTTCAGTGCTATATTTGACTACTGTGTTTGATTATAAATTGAGTTTGATTATACATGTTTACCAAGTTTGATTATATTCAGGTTATGTGCTATATTTAATTCCTGAGTTTGATTATACGTGTTTGCTGAGTTTGAGCATAATCAAACTCAGCAAACACAAATAATCAAACTCAGCAGTCAAATATAGCACTGAACCTGAATTATACTTTGGATTGCGCGTGTGTGTAATTCGAATCAGGTTGATTTGAATTAGTGGGTGTGTGTGTGTCTGTAATTCGAATCAGTGTGATTCGAATTACATTGAGAGTGAAGTTCAAATTAGGGTAATTCAAACTATATAAAATTGTGTCTTGGTTGATCCTTCTGGAGTTGAGACATTATCCGTTGCTTGTGGAATTTCTGAAGTTGGATTAGCATTACTTTAAACTTCAATTTCATTATCATTAGGAGTAACACTGTTGCTTTGTGTATCTTCTCTAGCATTACTAGCCATGAAGTAATTTGAAAATACCTATATCAATAAAATTAAAATTAATAAAAGTATAAAAATAACATAAATCATATCATAAATGCATAAAAATTAAAATACACAATTACAAAATCAGAATAAAATTAAAATTAAAAATGCATAAAAATGATAATTCAAAACATAAATACACAAAATAATAAATACATATCTACTGATTTTTTAATATTTCTTTGTTCCTAATATAATAAGCTCACGCACCAACCTCCTGTTACCTCATGGCTTTTGCACGATCAAAATAATTAATTCCCATGTTACTATCTTTTTAAGAATTTTGATCCATTTTCTCTTTTATAACATCACATCATAGCTGCCCACTATTTGGTTTCATATCTTTTCTTGTCTCAGCATTTCATTTTTTTTGTCCTCATCCTCACATACATACCTTCCATTTACCCCCACAATTTAAATTTTGAATCAACAAAATCTTCATATTATGAACATACACATCACCACTTGCGATGTCTTTTCATTAGTATCTCATCAGTTATCACTTAGTAAAACGACACCCAAGTAGCTAGTTAGGGATCTTAATTCCTTTTTAAGCTAAATATATGAAAAAAAGAGAGAGAATTATTTCCTAAAGTTCTTCATAGTTCATACTGAATGCACAACAATTATTTATTTATAGAATAAATGATCATTTGTACCCACAAAAGATGAAAACGCTGACATATGTACTCACACTAAATCAAAACTAAATTTATATCCACGCAAGATGTCTTTTGTGTGACAAAAGTACTCTACGTGGCATTCCAACCCTCCAAAGACAGGATACTTTTGTCATATAGAGTGCATCTTGCGTAGGTACAAGTTTAGTTTTGAACTAATGTGGGTACATATATCAGCATTTTCATCTTTTATGGGTACAAATAGTCATTTATTCTTTATTTATATTATATGTCCTCGATAATTATTCAGAAACGTAGATAAAAGTTAAAGTTGTTTATCAAAATGATGAACTATATAACGATATAGTTATATACAGATTAGGATTAAGGAAGTTAATTAGGACATAAGAAGATATATAGAATAGAACAGAAAATTATTGCTTTGATCTTTATTCTTAACAAAGGAAACATAACAGTTTGTGATTTTCTTCATAATTAGAACACCATGAGCATATTTTCTTTCATAAACCAAATCATTTTGATCTTGAAGGATCCATTCAGTACTCAATGACAATTGTAAAATCAGAATAAAATCAAAATCCAAAATTTATAAGAATGATAAAGAAGCCAAAACAACTTCTGCATATAACCAATCAACAAATATATTGTTCTCTGAATCAAGCTGTTTCAACCCACCAAACCTAGTAACAAACTCAGGAAACTCCACAAAGAATCTATTATCACCCAAATCAAGAAACTAAGACTCTTACAAGAAAAAGAGTTAGGCAATGCAGGTTATAAAACATGCTCATAAAAGGAGTTTCCATGAACCCTAAGAGAAACAACTCTGTCACATAATTTCTAAATTAAAGCAGGAATCTGCCCAGTCAAAAGATTCCATGCACTAAATTTTAAAGGATCTTTTGAGCATCAAAATTAATTTTAGTTTTTGCTTAACTATTTTAACATAAAACTTAAATCATAAAAATTAACTTAAAAAGAAAAATTGAAGAAGTACAGAAGCAGTAAGTAGTGAGTGAGGAGTGCTTAGTGCTTACCAGTCACTAGAGAGACGACGAGGGATAAAGGAGGGACGACAAAGACCAGAGACCACAGATCAGAGAGGCGAGTCGGCGAGGACAGTGACGGCGAGAAGCGGGAGCGACGCTGACGTGGGATCTGGGCCCTAATTCTTTGGGTTGGTGAGCGACGGCGGCTGTGACAACGCCGACCGGCTTACTGCGACGGAACGAACTGTGACGACGAGTCGACGACTGACTGGTGGTCTGGTGTAGCTGAACCGAGGCTATGGTCGTTGGAGAAGAGCTGAAGAAGTGACAAAGAGGGTTGGGAACTAAATAGGACCCGCCACGATTTATATCCGACCAGATAGAGGGTGGAGTGGGTACCCGCGAGTACGAATACTACTGCCATCTCTAATCAAAATGCCACATAACACAATATTACTGCAAAGTTAAATGACCGAAAAGTCCATCTATAAATTAAAAAATCCAATTCAAATTATATAGTTTCTTGTATTTTGAATTTAATTTCCTTAATATGATTTCATATCCAATTTAATACAATCCAAATTTTCGAAATCAGAAGTAGTTCGGTTGAGTCAATTTTTCCCAGATATATTTAAAGTTCGGAATATCTGTCTGATCTGTCTTTTCCCTATAAACCAATGCTTTGTTGGAGTTAGTTAGAACCTTGGTGTCAATATATATAGTTGTTATTCCTTTTGCCCTTTGATATCTGTGCTTTTTATGTAGAGTAATAGAGATCAATTATTGAACTACCTTTTTTAAACAGTGATTAATGTAATATATATGCTCATTTGCTTGTCCAAAATAGTTCTCTTTAGTTTTATCTTTAAGCTAGGTGAGTGTGAGTAAAATAGTTAACCAACTTTTGAAGCTGACCATATACCTGCCCTTGTAGATTTTTGTGCGGGACAGTTTGTGCAAGAAGCATTTCCATATATTTGTTGCATCCAACCAAGTTGATGAGAAGTGACAAGCCTAGATTCTTGCTTGTGTTACTTGAAGTTGACATTGTCCCAAAGGTTTTTTTGGCTTACTTTAAGGTCTAAGGATGTTCCAATATTAATGAAAGTTTTAGCTGGCTCCAGTCCAGATCATGCAACAATAACTCCGCGTGCTGTGGAGCATTCCCTCTCTCTTTATCATGTTTTAATGTGTCGTCTTGTTTATTTCCTTGTCGGAGAATCCCACTAATTTCACTTTAAATGCTAAAACACCCTACCTATCTTAATCCTTCATTAGGCTGTCTAATTGTAAATTCCCACTACTCATGTTCTTTGATATATTCTACATGATCAGATGTGTCACCCCATTATTTTTTCTTTCATAACATCACAATATCACATACTTTAAAATATTATTAAATATTATTAAAATATTATCAAATGATCAAATATTATTAAAATGTAAATTAAGAAATTATTAAAATTATTATTAAGTGTATGTCTTATTTAATAATTTTCAATGGATTGTTTGATATTTTTAGTGTGCAGGAAGAAAAATAAAATTGTTATCTTCGCTCAAGTGATGAAAGCCCAGTTTGATTACTAAACATGCTTAGCCCAATAATAGTTGTTCTTTTCAAGTGGTTGAATATTAAAAGAGAAAAGAAACCAAAGGAATCCAAGTCTCTCAAAGCCCAATATTAATTGTTCACTTCAAGTAGTTAAAAGGCAAAGAAACTCAAAATGGCCGAAGGATTTCAAAAGCATGCTTCGTTGCTCCATGCCTTGATTATTTTTAACTCAATTAACTTTATTCCTTGGTAACCAAAAATCAATTCAATTCAATTTATTTGCATTGAAAGCTCCACGGTTACCTACTCCCTATTGTGGAATGGAATTCAAAATTCAAATGGATTAATTGCTTGCATAGCTAACTGAAACATAAAATAAATTGAGTTAATTTTATATTGAATGTTTTGTTTCTTCTCTCTCTTCACTCTTTGGTTGTTTCGGCTGTCACTTCACTCGGGAAAGAAGAGTGAACAAGTTATCAGAGAAAAGAGAAGTATAGAGAAAACAGTGAAGCTATGAAGAAAAAAAATGCTAGGTTGATTATGGCATTTGCAAAAGGAAGATTTGAAACATGGTGTGGCTAAGATCTTTGCCACTAAAGGCAAGATTTCAAGAAGAAGCTTCAAGATCTTCATGCCAAGAATAGAAGCAATTGGCCTTGGTCAGAGAAGAAGATCTCTATGGTAAAGCTCGTTTTCACTTTTGTTCATCCAAGATAGAAGGTAGCTACTGGAGCTACGTAAAGGAAGAAGCAAATATGGAAAGGAAGGAGCTGTCAAGGATCAGAGATTCATTAAGGGTCAGTGTTCTTTTTTGGAGCCAAAGTCAAGATCAAGGGCTGAGAATGAAGAAGCTTGATGAGAAGGGATGAGAGAGGTACATGCATGTTGGTTTGCTTTTCGGTTTTCCCTATCTCTTCTCTCTGTCCGAACCAATGCTGTGTGTTGGAGAAGATATTGCTGGCTTGGCTGAATCGGTTTCAACCTTGGAAGCTTTCCCTTCTATAATAAGGGTGAACAGCCAAGGGTTGAGACAAGGAGAGAAAGTGAAAGCACAGAGTTCTCATAGCTACCCAAGCTTCCTGAGTTCTTCTCCTTCAAAGATGTTCATTTTATTTTCTTTTTCTTAGTATTGTCTGTCTGAGTCTCATGGTAAAAGGCAAACATGGTGAGGTTTGTAAGAAAAAACCATTGACAGGAAAAAGACAGTGATCAATATTAGAGAAAAACTCATAGATGTCTCAGAGTTTCTTTGTACATCTGTTTGTTGTGTTTCATGATCCTGTGTGGATTCCCTTGCAAGTTGGGTTAGCACTTTGTGGTTGAAAGCTTGGTAGGTGACCAAGTCAAGTTCAGATTTGGGGATAGAATCTGGATTTGTCCCAGATAGGAATGGGTAGTTCCTAGGGAAGAATTGGCGTATGTAATCTGATGATTATAGTGAAATTTCGTCATTGTTGTGATGGAGACTGGATGTAGGCTGCATTGCACTTAGTAGCTGAACCAGGATACTTCTGGGTGTGAATCTCTCTCTCTCTTTTACTCCTATTCTGTTTCTGTTGTACTGGAGACAAAATTGAAAAATATCTCCTAATCGGTTACGAGACAAAAAGAAAATGTCTCTTGACTGGTTATGAGACAAAAAGTAGAAATATCTCCTGAAGCTATTTGAAAAAGCAGAAATTAATATACAGCAAAAAAGGGGCTAAGATTCAACCTCCTATTCTCTTAGCCACTGATTACCATCAATTGGTATCAGAGCTTGGTTTCAAAGAGATCAAGCTTTGCATCTTGGAGAAAAGATCCTGATGGCGACTAACAGTGGCTCAAATCTGGTGGCCTATACTCTGACAGAACGGTAGTCAAGCAACAGACCTCCTTTCTTCAATGGAAAGAACTACAGTTACTGGAAAGAAAGAATGAAGATATTTGTTCTATCTGTAGATTACAAATTTTGGAAGATAATTCTGGAAGGTCCACAATTTTCGACCACTACTGGAGCTGATGTTGTGGTTACTCTTAAAGGTGAAGCTGATTGGAATGACGATGACAGAAAGAAAGTAGAGCTCAACACCAAAGCGGTCAACTTGCTCAACTGTGCGGTCAGTTTTGAGGAATACCGACGGGTATCACGATGCACAACAGCAAAGAAAATCTGAGACAAACTACAAATCACTCATGAAGGCACAACCTAAGTCAAGAGATCCAGAATAGACATGCTAAATAGAGAATATGAAATGTTCTCAATGAAGGAAGGAGAGACGATAGATGAATTGTTTGAAAGATTCAACGTCATCGTCACTGGCTTGGATGCTATGGGAATCACATATTCTAAATCTGTGCTTGTGAGGAGGATATTGAGATGTCTCACAAAAGAGTGGGAAACTAAAGCAATAGTGATAGCTGAAAGTAGTAACATTGTTACTATGACCTATGATGATTTGAGAGGAAATTTTTACTTGCCTTTGAAAACATAAATTTGAAAAAAGATACAAAAAAGAAAGGAATTGCTCTCAAATCTGTTACTGAACCTCTGGAAAATAAATCCAGTGATAACTCTTCTGAAAATGAATTTGTTTTGTTTGCTAAAAAATTTAGGAAAATGGTGAAGTTGAAGGAACGAAACAAAGGAGGCAGCTCAAGGAAGCCAAAGAGGGATCTAAGCAAAGTAATCTGTTACAACTGTAAAGAATCTGGGCACTTCAAGTCTGATTGTCCAAAACTGAAGAAGGAGAACAAGCCAAAAAGAGGAAAGAATAAGGGTCTCATGGTATCTTGGGAAGACTTAAAAATGACTCTGATGAAGATGAAGAATCAGAAACCAAGTCTCAAACCTGTCTCATGGCCGATCATATAGAGTAGGTAGTATTTCTTGATCCTTCCACTAAAGACCTTCATCTTATGATTGATCATATTTCTGAAAAGATGAAATGTTTCTTAAATGAAAACCAAGATCTTAAGTCTCAAATAGAAATACTAAAAGCTGAAAATGGTTTTCTTAAAGATAAATTAAGTCGAAACTGCTATTGATCTTGTTGAAGAAAATAAGCAGTTAAAAGCTGAACTTAAGAGCTGTGAATATCTTCATTATGTGACTGCAAATCTAAAATATTTTGAGAAAAATGAGTGGCTGCATAAAGAAATAAAAAGACTTAAAGAGGACCTAGCCAGCTTTGCTCAAAGTTCTGAAAATTTAAATCAACTCTTGACTAGCCAAAAACCTCTTTATGATAAAGTTGGTTTGGATTTTCACAAATCTAAAAAATTCATTGAAAAATCTTCTTTCACAAACATGACATCCTCTTCGGATGACATAAGGTTTCAAAACCCATAAGCTTTAGAAAAACAGCAACTCATAAATTTTGTAGATTATGCAATCAGAATTGTCATTTTCCCATTCAGTGTTCCATAAGAGAAAGGATGATTGGAGATAAAGTTTACAAAATTGTTTGTGATTACAATGGCTTGGGATAAAGAAGATGGTTTGACATCAAAGGATCCAAAAAGATTTGGATACCTAAGGTTACTTAAACTTGTTTTGTAGGTTTGCCTAGCATCCAAGAGAAAAGACAACATGTGGCATATGGATAGTAGGGGCTCTAGGCATATGACCGGAAAATCAACATTCTTCATTAAGCTTGATGAGTATGATGGAGGCTTTGTTACTTTCGGTGACAATGGAAAAGGAAAAATAGTGGCCATAGGTAAAGTGGGTAAGAATTTCTCTTCTTTCATTAATGATGTTTTGCTTGTTGATGAATTAAAGCACAATCTTCTAAGCATTAGCCAATTATGTGATCTTGGTTAAGAGGTTATTTTTAGAAAATTGGATTGGTTGGTTATTTGTGAAAAATCTGGTGAAATTTTGTTTGAAACTAAGAGGTACAATAATGTGTATAGATCAACTCTAGAGGACTTAAAGGATCAAAAAGTAAACTGTTTTACTTCTCTTGAATCTGAAAAATGGCTTTGGCATAAGAAATTGGGTCATGCAAGCATGTACCAAATTTCTAAACTTGTTAAAAAAAATTTAGTTAAAGGAATTCCTAAAATTAAATTTGATAAGGATATTACTTGTGATGCTTGTCAACTAGGCAAACAAGTAAAATCATCTTTTAAACCAAAAGAAGGAATTTTCACTAAAAGGCCATTAGAAATGTTACACATTGATCTCTTTGGTCCAACTAAAACTCAAAGTAGGAGTTTGAAAATCAAGATTTTAAAAATTTTTGTGATGAACTTGGAATAGCACATAACTTTTCATACCCAAGAACACCTCAACAAAATGGGATTGTTGAAAGAAGGAATAGAAGCCTTCAAGAAATGACTAGGGCAATATTTTGTGAAAATGATGTTGCAAAATTTTTGTGGGTTGAAGCTGTAAATACAACTTGTTATATTTTGAATAGAACCATCATTCGAAAAGGTTTAAAGAAAACCCCATATGAGCTTTGGAAAGGAACCCCGCTCAATCTTAAGTATTTCCACATTTTTGGATGCAAATGCTTTGTACTCAAAAATAAAGAAAATCTTGGAAAATTTGATCCAAAATCTTACGAAGGAATGTTTGTTGGATACTCTACCACTAGCATAGCATTTAGGGTTTATCTCAAAGAACATAGAACTATTGAGGAATCTATACATGTGACTTTTTGTGATACTAATTCAATTTCCAGTGCCTCTTTAGATGATGATGCAGAAAGTGAAGCTGACGTGAACCATCAAGAAAGTCAAGAAAAATCCAAAATTGTCCCAAGTGATGAATCTGTCCGTCCAGAAATATCTCATCAAGATGGAAGAGACAATTCAGTTTTGTCTCTTGAACAAGCCAAAGAATTTAGAACAGAGCTGTCTATTGAAACTCGTCAAGACAGAAACTTTCCTCAAAAGCCACGTGAATGAAAATTCTTGAAGGATTACCCACATGAATTCATCATTGGTGATCTTTCTCAAGGCATAACCACAAGATCCTCAAGCAAGAAGCAAACCGAGTCAAGCAATGTTGTCTTCTTGTCCTAATTGGAGCCTCTCAATGTGAAGCAAGTTCTTAAAGACCCTTCATGGGTCAAAGTCATGAAAGAAGAGCTAGCCCAATTTGAAAAGAATGAGATTTGGACTCTTGTACCAAATCCAAATAGTAAGAAGGTAACCGGTACAAAATGGATTTTCAAAAATAAATTAGGTGAGGATGATAGTATTGTTTGTAACAAAGTTAGACTAGTGGCCCAAGGTTACGATCAAGAGGAAGATATTGATTTTGATGAGTCATTTGCTCCGGTAGCAAGAATGGAAGCAATTAGGTTGCTTCTTGCCTATGCTACCCACAAGGACTTTAAAATATTTCAAATGGATGTTAAATGTGCTTTCCTTAATGGTTTTATAGATAGGGAAGTATTTGTGGCTCAGCCCCCCGGTTTTGAAAGCAAAGAGTTTTCAAATCATGTTTTTAAACTCTCTAAGGCTCTTTATAGCCTTAGGCAAGCTCCAAGAGCCTGGTATGAAAGGCTTAGTGCCTTCTTGTTGGAAAATAAATTTCAAAGGGGTACCACCGATACTACTTTATTTATAAAAGAATCTAATGATGATATCTTGCTTGTTCAAGTTTATGTGGATGACATTGTGTTTGGCTCGGCCAATGAATCCTTGTGTGAAGAGTTTGGAAAACTTATTATTAGTGAGTTTGAAATGAGTTTAATGGGAGAATTAACCTTCTTTCTTGGTCTTCAAATTAAACAAACTCCTAATGGTATTTTTATTCACCAAGGTAAATATGTCAAAGAGTTAATCAAGAAACTTGGTCTTGAAAATTCTAAACCAATGGAACTCCTATGCATCCAAACACAAAACTTGACAAGGATGAAAATGGGAAGGATGTGGATGAAACAAAGTATAGAGAAATGATAGGATCCCTCATGTATCTTACATCCTCTAAACCGGATATTGTTCAAAGTCTGGGTGTGTGCTCAAGGTTTCAATCTCACCCAAAAGAATCACATCTTTTGGCCGTTAAAAAAATCATTAGATACATTAAAGGCACATGTGATTTTGGCTTGTGGTATCCTAAATCTAATAAATTGTGTGCAGTAGGGTTTTGTGATGCAGATTATGCGGGAGACCGAGTGGATAGAAGAAGCACTTCCGAAATGTGTTGCTTCTTTGGAAGCTCACTAAACATGTGGTCAAGCAAGAAGCAAGCCACAGTTGCTCTGTCCACGGCTGAAGCTGAATATATATTAGCCGTTGCATGTTGCTCTCAATTCATTTGGTTAAAAACTCAATTGGAAGATTACAAATTGAAAATCAATAGTATACCTCTGTTTTGTGATAACATGAGTGTAATAAACATTTCAAAAAATCCTGTACTGCACTCTAGAACCAAGCACATTGAGGTTCGATATCACTTTATTAGGGAACATATGCAAAAGAGTACTATTGATATCCAATTTGTTAAATTTGAAGAGCAACTTGCTGACATCTTTACTAAACCACTGTGTGAAGATAGATTTTGTTCATTGAGGAACAGTTTGGGGATGATGGATTTGAGTTTTGTTGAAAAAATATAATTTTTATGCCTCTGTTTATTTTTGTCTCGTAAGCAGCAGGGAGAAAAATCTGGACAAGTGATGAACTCTTTAAAGGAAGACTTATATAAAGCCCAGAAAATTTGTGGATTAAAAATGAAGAACTGTGCCCTATTGCCCAACATGCTGTAACCACCTTTTAGGCCTATGTAAGACAAACTTTGTTCACATGATATGGGCTCATTATCTTTAAATCATAAAACTCTTTTAATTTTTGAAATTAATTTTTCAACATACCATCACTTTACTCCATTTCAAGTCATGTCAGTTTTAATCTTTTGTCATTCCTCATGACTTGTATTTTCAGTTTTCATGTTTTTTAAAAATTCAAATTAATTTTTGAAAACCGTTTTCATTAATGATTTTGCTTTAAAAGAGAAGGTTTGTTCCTAGCATTAATGATAGTTCTTTTACTCCTAAAAAGTGGATCATATTAGAGGGTAGCTGTTTGTGACACCCTTGTTCTTTATACTGTTTTGAACTCCATTCCCATATCTTTAGCTTATGACTGTGTGAAAAGTGATAAAAGGAGTAACTTGCCATATGGTATGTTTTTGACTTGCTTGATTGAGCATTTTAATGTTAATTTGAGTAATGAGCATGTTGAGAATAAAGTGTTCTCAATCAAAGGTGGTGGTGTACCGCAACATGCTAAAGGTAAAAATGTTCTCTTGGAGTTTGCTACCATGACCAAGCAAATGGTAAAATCTAGTAAAGAAGCTAGAAAGCTTGCATTGCAAAATGAAAAGGCTTGGCTAAAATCTCCTGAAAGGGTAAACTTGCTCTTAAAGCATTTGGATTCAGTTGATGAGGACATGACTCCTTTCAAGAAAGAAGATGATGTTTTGGAATCTAATGAAGAAAATTTTGATGCCTAAGTTTGCTCCTTGTTGTTGCTGCTGCTGAATGTTCTGTTATTTTGCTCTTTGTGTATTTGACTCAGTGGAACTATTTTCATTTGTCTTGGATGACTGTACCAAACTTAACTTTGATGCTGTTTTATTTTATGCTTGAATTATTATGGACTGCATTGTTTTTCTCCATTTTTTTGCAGGTCCCTCCTTGATGACAAAAGGGGGAGAAAAAGATTAAAAAAAAGCTGAATTGAAATTGAAATTGGGGTTGCTGGTTGCTCTGATATAGCTCTGATTCAGTTTATGCTCTGTTTCATTATTTTTTAGCTGAGCTCTATTTATGCTCTGTTTTATGATCTGTTTTAAGCCCTGCTTTGATATGCTCTACTCTGTTTTCATGCTCTAATTTATTGTGTTAAGCATTTTATATTAGTGGATTAATTTCCATCTGAGCTTTGAATATAATAATCTGCTCAAGTACATGTGTGATGAATTACGGATTTATATTAAGATGTTTCGATAATCCTTTTCACTTATGAAAATCTGGTTCTGTTTTAAAAGCTCCATTTTTTTTTAAATTCTTTTTGGAACTCTTTTGAGCATGGATACAGGTGTTGCTTCCTTGATTATCTTGTTAAATTAGGTACACATTAAAGGGGAGCTTACCAAAAGGGGGAGAGATTTTGAATATTTTTAAGGAAAGTTTTCTAATCCTAATCCTTTCAATTCAATTTTAATAATGTTTGTCATCAAGGGGGAGATTGTTGAGTTTGAAAAACTTATATTTAATTAAATGATGATCAAACATTATTAAAATTATTATTAAATGTCTTATTTAATAACTTTCAATGGGTTGTTTGATATTTTTAGTGTGCAGGAAGAAAAATAAAATTGTTATCTTGGTTCAAGTGATGAAAGTCCAGTTTGGTTACTAAACATGCTTAGCCCAATAATAATTGTTCACTTCAAGTGACTGAATATTAAAAGAGAAAGGAAACCAAAAGAGCCTAAGTCTCTCAAAGCCCAATATTAATTGTTCACTTCAAGTGGCTAAAAGGCAAAGAAACTCAAAATGGCCCAAAGATTTCAAAAGCATGCTTCGTTGCTCCATGCCTTGGTTATTTTCAACTCAATTAACTTTACTCTTTGGTAACCAAAAGTCTGACACGTGACTTTATGCCTTGGTAACCAAAAATCAATTCAATTCAAATTATTTGCATTAAAAGTTTCACGGTTATCTACTTCCCATTGTGGAATAGAATTCAAAATTCAAATGGATTAATTGCTTGCATAGGTATCTGAAACATAAAATTAAATTGAGTTAATTTTACATTGAATGCTTTGTTTCTTCTCTCTCTTCCCTCTCTTATTGTTTCGGCTGTCACTTCACTCAGAAAAGAAGAGTGAACAAATTATCAGAGAAAAGAGAAGTACAGAAAAAACAGTAAAACTATGAAGAAGAAAAAGGCTAGGTTGATTATGGCATTTGCAAAAGGAAGATTTGAAGCATGGTGTGGCTAAGATCTTTGCCACTAAAAGCAAGATTTCAAGAAGAAGCTTCAAGATCTTCATACCAAGAATAGAAGCAATCGGCCTCGGTCAGAGAAGAAGATCTCTATGGTAAAGTTCGTTTCTATTTTTGTTCATCCAAGATAGAAGGTAGCTACTGGAGCTACGTAAAAGAAGAAGCAAATATAGAAAGGAAGGAGCTATCAAGGATCAGAGATTCATCAAGGGTCAATATTCTTTCTTGGAGCCAAAGTTAAGATCAAGGGCTGAGAATGAAGAAGCTTGATGAGAATGGATGAGAGAGGTACATGCATGTTGGTTTGCTTTTCGGTTTTCCCTCTCTCTTCTCTCTGTCTGAACCGCTGTTGTGTGTTGGAGAAGATGTTACTGACTTGGTTGAACTGGTTTCAACCTTGGAAGCTTCCCCTTCTATAATAAGGGTGAACGGCCAATGTGTGTTGGGAAGATGTTACTGACTTGGTTGAACCGGTTTTAACCTTAAAAACTTCCCCTTCTATAATAAGGATGAACGGCCAAGGGTTGAGACAAGAAGAGAAAGTGAAAGCACAGAGTTCTCATAGCTACCCAAGCTTCCTGAGTTCTTCTCCTTCAAAGATGTTCATTTTGTTTTCTTTTTCTTAGTATTGTCTGTCTGAGTCTCATGGTAAAAGGCAAACATGGTGAGGTTTGTAAGAAAAAGTCAATGAGAGAAAAAAGGCCGTGATCAATATTAGAGAAAAAGTCATAGATGTCTCAGAGTTTTTTTGTACACTTATTTATTGTGTTTCATGATCCTATGGGGATTCTTTTGCAAGTTGGGTTAGAACTTTGCGGTTGAAAACTTAGTATGTGACCAAATCAAGTTCAGATTTAGGGATAGAATCTTGATTTGTCCCAGATAGGAATGGGTAGTTCCTAGGAAAAAATTGGTATATGTAATCTGATGATTATAATAAAATTCCGTCATTATTGTGATGGAGACTGGATGTAGACTGCATTGCAGTTAGCAACTAAATTAGGATACTTCTGGGTGTAAATCTCTCTCTCTCTCTCTCTTCTACTTCTATTCTGTTTCTGTTGCACTGGAGATAAAATTAAAAAATATCTCCTAATCGGTTACGAGACAAAAAAAATGTCTCTTGACTGGTTATGAGACAAAAAGTAGAAATATCTCCTAAAATAATTTAAAGAAGCAGAAATTAATATACAACAAAAAAGGGGCTAAGATTCAATCCCCCTTCTCTTAGCCACTGATTACCATCTACATCCAATATTAAGAAAAGCAGTCAGCCATAGAATGTAAATGCATGCATTTGACTAAAAGTATCTATGACTATAATTATTCAATTAGTTGAAATCAAAACAGGTCAATCAAATTCTGAATAATTTTCAAATGACAATGGGATTTGGCTAAGACTAAGTAGCAATTCGTTGCTTAAGTGGATAATGATACAGATCCAACTATAGCTAACAACACTTTTATAAAGATGACAAACTTTCTTCTTCTGATCTACTAGTCAAATGAAAACTATTTTTCTTTCCCTTTTGGTTTCACTATCAGCTGTACAACTTTTAAGTAGTGGTGCAAACTTTTTGCATAGAAAGACTACATATATATTTTTTTTTTGAGGCCGTGGGAATAATCAAATCCAATTGAAAAAGACTCAGTTACAAGCATCACCACCAATGAATTGAAGAAACATTATGGTGTCACTAAAGAAAAATAAAATGACTAACCCAATCACCATCAAAAGTTTAGCAATCTCCCCATCTATTATTTTTCCAATCATTCCAGCCATCTCCCTTCATTGTAAGGTAAATGTTGATGAACAAAGAATTCAGAGCACCAATTCTAAATGATTCCAAGACCATCTCTTTGGATCAATTCATTTACTCGTTTGGTAAAGTATGTGCCAAAAATATCCTTATGCCTCGAACACACGACAAAAGAAAATAGCTCCAAGGTTGTGTCTACTGTCTAGGACTCCTTTTGGGGGCTTTCCCCTCCGGCCGATCGAGCAGCTTGGAGCTGAATGGCATACTGCCTTTGCAGCTCTCTAAGCTTCTCGAGTAGTTCCCGGAATGTTGGACGGGAAGCTGGATCACTGGTAGAAACAGATGAAGTTGTAAGTTATAATACTATTTCTTTTGGATGAGAAATAAAAATAGTTTTTTAACAAAGAGACGAGCATGCACACCGATGCCAGCAGCTCTCAATTATAGAAGCCCATCGTGGATCAACATCTTTTGGAATTTCAAGTCGCTGATCCATGAACCCCACGGCTCCAATCACCTGCAATGTTCCTAGACGAACAATTAATCTATATGCACCCAAAGTGATACACAATTCATGTGATGTCTATCATTCTAGTTTGAGTATCTATTTTTTTCAAGATACTTTCAAGGTTTACATAAGCATGAAAGCAATACCTGCATTGAGTTGAGATTATCCCAAGGGATCTTTTCGGTTGCAAGTTCCCATAATATTACTCCAAAGCTGTATACATCGGACCTGAAGTTCCCAAGGACAAGCAAAATGAGTTTTCAAGGACTCAAATTTCTTTAACAACATTTGACAGAAATCAAAGAGGACATAGGTTGGAGGACATACTTCTCATCTGAGGGTTCGTTACGAAGAACTTCTGGTGCCATCCATTGTGGCTACAAAACAGAAAAATGCTACAATCAGAAAGATGTGTTGACAATTTTTTTAGCAGCCAAAACATAAAGAGAGACAGATGAACCTACTGTGCCCCTCCCTGTCTTCGTCGTGAGAAATGTTTCATGCTTAAGACGTGAAAGACCAAAGTCACAAACCTGTAAAGACATGTGATGATATTATCTAGCTTCATTGAAGACAATGATAGAAACATGTACCCAAATAATAATAATAACAATAAAAAACAGCAATGCTAGAATCATCAAGCAATCAAGTGAAAGTTTGAAACAGTACAACCCAACATTACAGAAAATGTTGAAAAGTAGCGAGTAGCACACCTTTACAGTCCAATTCTTATCAACTAGAAGATTTGATGACTTCAAATCTCTATGGATGATAGGTGGATTGCAGTGATGAAGATAATTCACACCTCGTGCCTGCAGACAGAAAGTATTCTGTAAGCATACAACAGTACTTCAAACACAGAAATTTTCTAAGGCATCAACAAAAGTCAGGGTTCTGATGGCAAATACTATTACCGAATACTCACAATATCCAAGGCCATATGAACTCGTCGTCTCCAGTCAAGTTTCGGCGTGTTTCTGTGTAACAAGCGACACAAGCTTCCACTGGATTCAAAAAGGAATGCACAGAACACTAATCAGCCCAACTGAATACTCTTTTGACTTGCAAAACAAAAACATCATCAAAATGCTATTAAATGGGTCATAAGAGAGGTTCAGAACAAACCGTGGGAGAAACTCTGTCACGATGCAGAGACGTTGAGGTGAAGTCACTGCCCCCATAAAGAGAAGAATATTTGGGTGCCGAAGCCTTTTAATAACAGAAACCTTATTAAAAAAGAAAAGAAAAAAGATGAATAAAAACACATTTATAATCTGTGTTCTAACCAAATCAGCAAAAGAGACTACGTGAAAGCATACCTCTTGTCTGAAGGAAAGTATCACATCATCTGAATATTCTTGCTTTGAGAATACCTTGACCGCAACATCCTGAAAAATAACAATATAAGTTGTCTGTGTAGTTTCTGAATGTTTAAAAAGCTTATTCAAACATTGTCAGGTTTACAATCCTTCTAGAAATGCTGTGATCCCTTAACTTAATATTTAATAATGCTCAGTTCACACATTAAAGAACCTTCTAGTTGCAAATTCTGAATGTATGTACATGTATATATGAAAAGAAAATTGTTGTTGATATCTTAAGTTTTTCTACATTATTAAGTCCCAGAATAATGCATTATGCATGTATCAAAACCATAAACTAAAAGAAGAGAAAAATACATACTGATCCATACCACAGAGCATGATATACAGTTCCACAGGAACCTGCAATTAAAAAATAAAGTGGTAAACAGGTAAAGCATAAGAATGCAAAATGCAAGTAGGTGCTATATAAAAATGACCAGAAATCCATAAAGAATCAACCAACTCAAACATAAGAAGTCCAATTACAGCTAACATGTCAACATTCTTTCTGGTAAATACTAGTTCTTTTGTTAAAGCATGCATTACTGTCAAACGGTTTTTTTCTCAAGAGTCAAGAATGTCAAAAACTTATTCTATAACTGATTATTAACAAATAAATGCTTTAGTTAAGAGCATGACTACCTTGTCCAATTTGTTCTCCAATAGTCAGGTCTTCCCACAAAATTTCATAATCCAAGCAATCAGTGTCCACATCCACTTTATTATTGACAGCACAACTTCCGGCACTTCCACAGCTGCTGGCACTACTTGTGCTGTTAATATTGATGGACGAGGACCAGGATCCTGAAGTCTCATTGTTACTAGGGCGATTCCTTTCACCTCCTTGTCGTTCTTGCTTCTGATTAACTGACTGATTTTCTTGATGATCATTTGACAAGAAAGACACAGCAACACGGACATCCTTTGCCTCCGATCCTTCTTGATCATTTGCTTTCCATGGCCATGCCATTGTTTTCTTTTGAATCCATGCTTCAGCCCTAGACGTTATAATCTTGTGAATAGATTTTCCTTCACTATCATCGGCAGATTCTTTCAAAGTTTTTCCTTGGGATCTTTCCTCACCATGAGAAAATATACCAAAAGGGGACTGCATCACATCACCTCTGGGTGTGCTAGCTCCACTGGAATTAGCATCCTCTCTGTGGTCTGCAACACCAACTTCTGAGAAACTATGCTCAGATTGATGACTTCCTCCGTTCCCGCTTTCACGATCACCGTTATTTTCTCCGGTCCGGATTCTTGACTTAACTTTGTTACTTACCTTTGATGCCTGTTTAATGGTTCTAACATCAAGACATGCTATGCTATACTAGTATAAATTACAGAAACATGAAAGTTACAGCACTAACCAAATTCGAGAACTTGGATGCTATAGAAGTTTGGAGAGGCTGCTGAGTATCAAGGCCAAGTTTATTTGAAATGCTACTTCTAAGAGGCCTAGAGCCTGAACCTGATTCGGCATTGTTTGCACCCAAGCACGGAACTCTCGTTTCAACGAAGAGCCGCGAATCACTCGAGACACAGATAATCCCAACTAAACTTCCATCATCATCATAGAAAGGAGTATTCGTCGCCACCACCAAGAACTGCTCTCCCATCTTATTCTTGACCGGGAATTGCCCAGTCCAGCTCTCTCCCATTACGACACGGTTCACAATATCATCAGCCAAGGCAAAATCCCTGGGGTCAACAATCAGCTCAATCCCATCCTGCCCAAGAGCTTCCTCCGCAGCATAACCATACAGATTTTCGGCACTTGGGTTCCTGCAAAATCATTGCAAATCAAATCCAAGAGAGTGAAGGGGCGGAAAAAACTCTAAATGTAGGTCCCTCACTCCCCATAATTCATGCAATCAACAAGACAATACAGGACAGACCATATCAAAACCAACATGCACATCCATTTTTAGCTAAGGACTTGTCATCTCCAAAATCCAAATCATATATACACAATTCAACAACCCATAATAATACTTAACCACACCCCATTGCAACAAAATGAAAACTTCTAAACAAAAATAGAAAGACTGACCAGTAGATTATCCGAGAGGTAAGATCCAATATATGAACGGACTGTCCCATTGACTGCAAAATATTAAGATACTGTCTATCAGTAAAATTCACGGCGGAAGGACCACACTTTGCACCACCACCTCCTTCACCTTCTTTTTTGGGATCACTGCGACTCTCTCTCTGCAGAGGTGAAGATTGCTTAAAGGAACAAGAGCCTCTCTTCCATGCGGCAGCTGAGGCTCCATCGGCGGGTCCCCTCTTCGGCGGTGCACCCAATCTAGAACGCTGCGGAGAGACGGAGTGAGACCTCTGGCGATGGTGGTGGTGGTGGCTTCTGGTGGCATCAGAAAGCTTGAGCCTTGACATCTCTTGCTTGAGATGCTCGTGACCTTCCTCTAGCTGCTCGATCTTCTTCATAAGCTCTTCCGTTGGTGGCGTTCCCATTTTTTCTTTTCTTCCTTCTTCTTCTTCTCTTCACACAAATTCAACTCAATCTTTGTTTTTTAGATGTGCCTCCCACCAATAACAACATTCATTTCCATCTCACACTTCCACACACCCACACCCCATAAAGAAAAAGTCTCCAGCTTTATTATTCACTAACTCACACACACTCTCTCTCTCAGAATGCTAACAGAAACCAGAAAGAGATATGTTATGGGTTGAAATTGATTAGACAAACTTTATTTCTCATCATTTTTTTCAATTGGATGTCCTATGTCAATATCTCTGACTCTCTCTCTCTCTCTCTCTCCTCCGGTCAATAAAGCCAGACGTTATTTAAATTTTTTTTTTATTATACATATTTTTTAAAAAATGTCTCTTTTTATTGCTTGCATTTCCTGGTTTATCTGCTTCTTCTTCAACCCTGGTATTGTGTTGTGTATGAAGTTAACTGTTCTTTGGTCTTATCATTAATATATCTCAATCCAGCTATTTGGAGCAAAGCAAGAGTTAATGATATAGTAACACTTCCACGCGCCAACTCGCGCGTGTAAAGCACAGAAGCCTATAGTCCAATCTGCAGAGCGCGTCACCATTCCTAACGGCCATTAGAGAATTTGCTTCACTGTCGTAAACTTATTCTGTCTTTTTATTATAAGTTGCTTCTTTGATATTGGTTCATTCTCACATTACCAAGTTAGCACTTTTTATTTTATTATATTTATTGATTATATTTTCTCTCAGAAGGCTCCATTTTTTTTTTCTAGTTTTATTCAGTACATGATATTTCCTTTTTTTTCTCTTCAAGTTTTTCTTTTGTCTGCAAATACTTTTTTTTCCTTCCATTTTCGGGTTATGTTCATTGGACTGATATCTTCATGTTTATGGACATATTAGAAAAACAAAATACCTATATTTTTATTTCTCACATTTTTTTTTCATTTCTTTCCTCCACGGAATGTTTCAATTTTTTTACTTATAAAGATACATAGTCGCCATTTGGTCCTAGAAATCAAAAGTCTGTTGCATTAAAGCTGTCTAAATCAAATATAGTTTTGTGTCTACTGTTTTGGGTAGATAAATCTGATTATCACAAAAAGAAATGTGTCATTAAAACAGAAGAATCTATGGGATTTTTTTTTTAAGTTTTTTAACTACATATTTCAATTGATTGAAGTATTTTAAAAAAAAATATTGATTTATAAGTTATGACATAATACCTTAGTATAATTAAATTATATGGAGAGCAAAAAAAGCATATCCATATTTTAAAAGTAATATTTAAAATTTATTTTATTACCTTCATAATTAATGATGATTGTGTTACATCATATCATGAGCACGAGGTATGGACATGTTTTCTAGAAGCAAAATACTCTTTTATTATTCAAATCCTATTGTGTGTGAAAAGTGAAAACACAATACTACTTTACTTCTATTAGACTTCAATTTAACTAATTTCGTGATTACTCTTTACTCAAATATGTTTTTTTGAGTTATCAATTTAACAAAAAATTATCTGTGCTTTATAAATTTAAAATATATTGTGTATGTGTTTTATTTTTATTTTTGAAAAGTATAAATTAGTTTCTAAAAGAAATACTAATAAAATTTTTTACAATAACTGAGAGATACATTATGACTAGGATAAAAAGTCTTAATTTAAATATAACTTATTCATATTTATTATCTTATGAGATTTTATTAGTGTTTTTTTTCAATGAGACTTTATTAGTGTTTTTTTTCAATGACTAATTTGTCAAAATCTTTAAAAACGTATTTATCACTTTATTCTTATTTTAAATATTAAAAATAATTTTACCAAATACAATTTTTTTTAGTTTGTACTTATTAAAAGTCTCTGTCTTTTGTTTGTTTTAATTTACCAAATATAGTTTTTACAACTTTTAAAGAATTATATTTAAAATGTTACTTTTAATAAATAAATATTAATGTATGAATATTATTAATACTCTTAATATTTTTTATTTATTGAGTATTATGTAACATTAATAAATGACAGATGTACAATAGAATATAAAGAGGTGGCTAGTATAATAATATTTTGACTCGAAATTGATGTGGGAGCAAGTAGAGTTAGTAAGTTAATTATATTAGTTAATTGTAATAAGGGAACACAAGTTTCATATTGTTTAAAATAGTGAACTTTGTGTTATGTATTAGTCTCACATCGTCTAAGTTATGAAGGCTTTTCCTTCTTCCACTTATATAAATAACTTAAGTACCTTCTATTTATAAAATAGAATTAAACCGAATATGAAATAAATTATGTGTTTATTTTTCTCTAAAGTCTCTGAAAGTTTAGCCAACCAAAATAAATTTATGGCTAATTTTACTATAATAAAATGGTTAACCTTATTAAAATTGATAAATCTAAATTATGTCAACGTAGTACCGTCAAAAATTATTATATCTGATAACATCTCCAGAGTCACACACGCAGTCCAGCGCCACCAACAGTGTGAATGTGTGATAGAGCTCTCCACTCTCCACTCTCCTTAGTCATAGCCCAAGACCCCTCCACTCTTCGCCGGCGGAGCGACACAACAACAGTGGCATCCCGTTCAGCCCTCGCGACACAGCAACAGTGGCAGTGCGGTCGCCTTCTCGCCTTCCTCCGTTCCGTAGCCGCCGCCTCCGTTGCCTTCCTCCGTAGCCACCGTTTCCTTCCACCGTTCGCAGCGCCGTCGCCTTCTGTGCAGTTCCAGAGTCGAAACAGTTTAAAAAACCGAAAACCAAACCAAAGTGCACCGCAAACACCTCTAGTTTCGGGTTAGCCCTTTTTCTTATCCAAAAGGGAAAAAAAAATGGAAGTTATGTCTTTTTGTGTCACATTCATCAAATTTCATACATTTGCCTTTCTGAAACCAAAAGTAGCAACAACCCAAATTCAGGGCCTTTCACTACCCAATAATAGGAGCAAACATTGCAATCTTTATTCATCTTCTTCTTCATCTTCAAGAAGTATAGCAGCAACAGCAACACTATACCCTTCCACCACACAGAAGAACCGCCACTGGATGGTACTCATGGAGCCTCCACCTCACGGTGTCACTTCCAAGTCACAACTCATCGATTATTACGCCAGCACTCTCCACAAAGTCCTTGCTAGTGAGAGAGATGCTCAAATGTGTATATATGATGCTTCCTACGATACACACTTTGGTTTCTGTTGTGACATTGATCCACAAATAACCTCCCAACTCACAAGTTTACCGGGGGTCTTGTTAGTTAGGCCTGATCCGGATTTCAGTTCTTCGGAAAAGGACTATAGTCTATCAAGTGGTCAAGAAGGTCTGCTATCGAATTCAAAACTACAATTTGAAACCAACATGTTATTCTTTCTTGAGAATTCAAAGCATTGGCTTGTTAGAATTGATAAACCTGCTGTTGGGATTGTTACAAAGGCTCAGATGGTCGATTATTTTGTTCAAATATTGACCAAGGTCATGGGAAACGAGAAGGATGCTCAGATGTGCATATATCATGTTTCTTGGAAAAAAATATTTGGTTTTTGCTGTGAACTTGATGACGACTGTGCACAGGAGTTAGCTGGTGTGCCTGGTATCTTATCAGTTCAACCAGATAATAATTTTGAGTCAGAAAATAAGGATTATGAAGGTAATAACTTGGAAAACAGTTTGAGTGTGCAAAAATCTTTTGAAGCAAGTCAGGCAGCTCCCCTGCGAACGAAAAAGCTTTTTGTGACAGGACTATCGTTTTATACATCTGAGAAAACCTTACGCGCAGCATTTGAAGGCTTTGGTGATCTTGTTGAAGTCAAAATCATTATGGATAAAATTTCCAAAAGGTCCAAGGGTTATGCATTTGTTGAGTACACCACAGAGGAGGCTGCAAGCGCAGCATTGAAAGAGATGAATGGCAAGATTATTAATGGATGGATGATAGTAGTGGATGTTGCCAAGACTAACCCACCAAGGCACAACAGGGTCATGTCAGGCCATCAGTTTCACAAGCCAAAAGCCTTTTAAGGTATTAACTATTTCTAGCTCTCCGCTCTTATTTATCTCAACCTTTTTAATATCAGTCAAGATAATACAAATCGAAATACTGCAAAACATAATAGAATTATGTGCAATTGTTATAGTAAACTGTTCTCAACCTTAGGAGTCATTTCTATTTTATTTATGTTTATCCTGTCTTTTCCAGAGTTAAATCTTAATATATTAGTTGACTTGGGCTTGTATTAGCAAAAAAAATTATATTAGCTATCTTTTTATATTTTATTATAAAACTGTCATTTATTAGTATTACACAATATCCAATAAACAAAAGTAGTAAAGGTACTAATAGTATTTATACATTAATAATCTCTCTTAGTATTCATACTTTAATAATAAATTACTTTTGAAAAATCAAAATTTGACCAAATCCGGACTGAGTTTATTATAAGAGACTTTATTTAATGAATTTTATTTATTTGTTCCAAAATACTTTTGGCATCAAAGTGCTATTCAAAGTTATTAATACTAGTATTTAAATAACTTTATCACAAAAACTATATGAATAGAAAAACTACTAATATCTTCACATTTCACACACATCATTTTGTTATCTTTAAACTACCAAAATAGTTCGGGAAATTTTATATCATTGACAAAATTTATATCATGGAACAAATATCTTTTATGATTTTTTTTTAATGATTATTATCTAAGTATGATAAGAAAATAAAAAAAATGAAAGTTTCTCATAATAAATACGAATTAAACAAAATAATTATTAAAAAAAAGAGATATTCTCCATATTTATAAGCAATTTTGGCATCTAAGTTCATCCAAATAATTTTAGGTCACGCGTTTTTTTGGCTTTCTTCTTTTCTCACGCTTCTTCTCTTCTTCTTCTCTTCTCCCACGCGCTTCTTCTTCTTCTCACACTCGTTTAAGCACGGAGCGTCTTCTTCTTTGGGTTCCTCCTCCTCATTCTTCTTTTTCGCGTTCCTTCTCCTTCAAGTATTTTCTTCTTATCATCATTCTTTTGTTGTTTGTTGTTGCTGCTGTCCTCCTTCTCTCTCTAGTGAAGAAGCAGTAGAAGATGAGGAGGAAGAATTTTAAATTGTGCATAATAAAAATGAACCGAACATGTTATTATGGTGAAACAATTGTATACTACTAAATGAATAGAACATTATCCATTATATAAATTCAAATTCGAACAGCTTTCTGCATAATGAACCGAACAGAAACAATTGTATAGTACTCAATGAATGAAACATAATCCATTATATAAAATCAAATTCAAACAACTTTTTCTATAATGAACCGAACACGTACTCATGGTGAGACAATTGTATAGTACTAAATGAACGAAACATAATCCATTATATAAAATCAAATGCATAATGAACCGAACGCATACTCATGCTGAAACAATTGTATAGTACTGGATGAACGAAACATAATCCATTATATAAAATCAAATTCGAAACACCTCTGAGTACAATTTAGAGATTATCAATTCAATTCAACTCGATTCAGATTCAAAACACCTACGTCCATTCAATTCAATTCGATTGAAAAAATAATCCATTAGCAAAATGTTGGTGTTGTTGGTGATGACGATAACGAAAGAGGAGAAGAAGAAGAAGAGAAAGAGAAGGAGAAAAAGAAGAAGAAGAATATGCGTGAGCGAAGAAGAAGGAGGAGGAGGTATACGTGAATTTGAAAAAAAAAAGATGACGTATGCGCGTATTTGAAAGTACAAGAAGAAGAAGCACAGGGGAGAAGAAGAAGAAAAAGCGCACGGAGGAGAAGAAGATAAAGCGCGTGTAATGACGCTTTTTTAATGAGAGTAATTTTTGTTGGTGTTAGACCTACTTATATAAAACTTAGATGAAAAAATATTTGGATGTATAGGCCTTTAAAAAAAATCTAAAATGCAACAAATTCACTATCAATGTTAAAAAGAAATGTTTATATATTGTTAACATCTTGAGTAATGGATTAACATACAAATTTTATCCCAATTATTTA
>NC_029785.2:131257928-131264606 GCF_000816755.2 Arachis ipaensis | reverse complement strand
AGAAACATAACGAATTATATATTAAAACTAAAAAATGATCATTTATAAATAGTAAGGATAATAAAATTTTTTTTGGTGACTATAAGGATAACAAATGAAAAAGTATAAGTAACCAACAACATTTTTGAACAATATGTAAACAATGTGAATTAATAGGGTTAAAAGAGTAAATTTAATTAGTAACATTAAATTAAGGTGTAATGTATTTTTATTTGATTGATGGTTGTTCATGTTGTTCAAGATAGTCATTGTTTACCTAACACTTCCCTAAATTTGAATATATTGAAGTAATATTAGATAAATTTTCTCATATATTCATGACAGAAATGTAATCAATTCTAGAACAATCAAACAACAAATCATTAAATATAGTATAACAATTGAGTAAATGATATGGTTCATTCATAAATAAGTGGGTTAATTTACCCTAGTGCGATGCTGGAAAAGGAAAAAGAATATATAAAAAAAATCGGGCTTTATCTCCCTCTCTTTTGAGAA
The DNA here is from genome assembly GCF_000816755.2 of Arachis ipaensis. Classification (NCBI taxonomy): domain Eukaryota; kingdom Viridiplantae; phylum Streptophyta; class Magnoliopsida; order Fabales; family Fabaceae; genus Arachis; species Arachis ipaensis. The sequence goes on along the minus strand of NC_029785.2, from coordinate 131,264,108 downwards.
ACTAGGTACTTAGGTAGAGGTAGGTTTATTTAGTAGGAGTTGGTTTCGTGCACATCATCAATAAGCCATAAGGGCGTGCACGCACACAATTTTGCCAGGCTTGAAAGATACATTGATACAATGAACAAAATGGAATCTAGGTATATTTTCCTATTTTAGGTGTATCTATAATTATATTACTTTTTAAAGGGAAGTGAAGGCTGCAGTGTTCAAAACTTGAAATTTTCCCTTTGCCTTAAACAGAAAGCCTCGTTTTATGATTGTGATAGTCGCATCACTATTTCCTGCCATGGGTGATCCATCTCTAGGAGCAAACAATTGGTATTGTAAGATATGCTTAGCGGAACTGAGTTGTTATTACATCCCACAGTTAGCTTTTTCCCCTTCCCTTTCTCAAATAATGAGATTATGTACGATTAATTTAAGAGATGTTTACACAAATTAGGGTAGTTATGCCGAATCCGATGTTGCTAAAGCAGCAACAAATTATTCAATCGCTTAAAAAGTAGATTAAGAAATGTACGTGAAAATAGGTGAAGCTAGCTTTGACTTGTGGGTGCACCGTGCAGTCGTGCCACACAGAAACAACTTTATTGCAACTTACAAGATTACAATTCTTTCTTACTTGAGCATAAAGTCATAAACATACAGGTGCAAATTACAAAATAATGCGCTCGAACTTAGTGATTGCTCCTTTTTGAAGCCACAATTAGATCAGGGATCAAAGTTTTAATAAAGAAAAAAGAAAAACTTTAAAATAGACTAAATTATTTCTTAACGGAATTTTAATATAAATAACTTACAGTGGAAGATGACTAGCAAACAATAGACCGTAACACTAGTCTAACAGCACAAAAACAAAACCAAAAAGAATATATCCCTCCAGTATTATGCACTATGTCCCAGCATATTGCTGATTTAATGCATGGAGAAGTTCTTCAGTCAAACTAAATCCCCTCACTTTGTGTAAAGAACATCCTCCCATGGGTGGCGGTAGAGCGGCTGCTTCAATCTCTTTTGGTCAAACGTATGCCTGAAATTTTTAAAGAGGAACATTAACATCGTCTAACTATTTGTATATATATGTACGTGTATTCAAAAACTGCTTTGCTCTACAAGATGTTAAAATAAAAAATTGCACTTGATGAAAATTATATAGTATTGAACTAAACTCACCCAATCAGACCAATGGAACGTGCCAGAACAAAAAGCCCATTCAGATAGCCGATATCCACAATTTCATCAATCTCTTGTTTGGTGAACATTCCACTTCCAGCAAGAAGGTCCAAGAAAAGGGACCCAATTGCACCATCCACGTTTAGAACCAAGTTATTTGCCTTGGTGAGGGTGTAGTCTTCAACTTGTACAGCATATTCAATGTATTTCACAGAAGGAAAATGCGTGCGAGCAAACTTCTGTAGCAATTCGACTCTCTTATCTTTGTTATCCCTGCTCTTGATTCTATTTTGCAGACCCAAACCAAGCTTCATACATTTAGATTTTTATGGCAAAAACATAATAATTATAAATTAGCACACAAACAGGAAGTATGCATTACCTGTGCCCTATTCCTGGCACACGAATGCCTTTCTTCTTCATACTTTCTACAAACTCATAAGGTGTAAGACTCTGCAACAAGTGAAAAAAAAAAACAGAGTTATGCATGTTGAAATTCTAGATGGGTATCAAAAGCTAAAGTATACCAGCTTCATAAGAAAGGCCTATTGATCATACCCTGTCACAAGCATCCTTGAAGTAGCGAGCAGCATCATCAACAGCGCCCCCAAATCGTGGACCGATTGTAAGCAACCCTGTTTTAGAAGCACATTTCCCACCATTTAAACCAAATACTAGCATAAAGAATCACTGTCTCCTAAAGATACTAAGCATACCTCAGCTGTAAAGAGACTGAACACTGTAATACCTGATACAAGACAAGAGACAAGGTCCTTCCCAGCCCTCGCTGTCACTATGGCATTGTGAGCACCAGAAACACAAGGACCATGGTCGGCACATAGAATGATGCATATCTGTCCAATATAATACATCAGCAAACTGAGAAGCTGGAGGAAAGTATTCAATATTTTCTTCGAAAAGCGGTATCTAAATGAAAAACTGGCAGTACTATGACATACTTTAAAAAGGCTTGAGGCTAAGCACAAGCAATTGCACATGTTTTCGAGACAGATATGCCGAGAAATGAAGGGACAGAAGAAGTTTAAAGGACTGGAGCATTAGATAGTCTACCTCAATAAATTGAGTGCAATAGCGGGGAAGGCTGCGTTTGAACCACAAAAGACAGATAACATCACCCACACCAAAACCCTGTTCGATAATGGAAGACATTGGTACACCAGCATAGCACGGCTCCTCACCTAAAATATGGAAGAGAACCTTAATACAACTACCAAATCTGTGTCTAGGAGACAGAGAGACAACTCAATGTATACCTCTGTCATCAGAGATGGTGGAAACGATATGAGTTGGAGCGCGGACTTTTCCATTCCTAATTGCAATGCTAAGGTCCTCAGGGATAGGTGGAGGGGTGAACTCCTTCACTTGTGTTATATTCCCTTCTTTAACCTTCCAAGAGGAAACTCAACCATGATACTATAGCTAAGGGAAGAGAATTTTCTAAAACACTGCTCCCTTCTGGGGCTGGGGAGAAGGTAAATCTCAAAGAAAAGGAAATTTCAAAGATACAACAAGTGAACTAACCAACTTGTCATATGTTTCCTTTATTGCATCTTCAAAAGATTCATATGACGTGGGAACAACAGCTCCAGCTTCCTTTAGTGCCTGATTCTTTGCTTGAGCAGACTCCATTTCACCACCACTTTTGGCTCCCTTGATTTATGGAAATGCCAACAAATATTAGGAACTGCTCCTCTTATATACCAGTGTTTTAATTGTGAAATAGTGAAAGATAATGAAGCAGTGACGTACAGCATGACCAAATTGTACTTCAGATTTGAAGAGTCTTGCACAGGTTCCACTAACCCAGGCAACAACTGGTTTTGTTACTTTCCCTTCTTTTAGGGCTTCCACAAGAGAATACTCATCACGCCCACCAAGTTCCCCAAGTACTACCATCATTTTGACCTGAGGTTTAATGTGAATCAAGACTAATCAATGACAAGAAACTGTGGGCTCTAAATTACAAGCAGAGATTTATGATTAGTTGATATATATGCAGTACCTCCAAGATAAATGCAAAAATTTACCTGGGGAATGTTGTTAAATCGCAAAACATGATCCGAAAGTGTGGAACCCGGAAAAACATCTCCTCCGATGGCAATGCCTATAGCAACGGCAGGATATAACTCAAAACAAGCAATACAAAATACAAAATCATAAGACTAGAATTCAAACTCAGTGGCACCTTCATAAATTCCATCAGTTACACGGGCAATAGAGTTGTACAATTCATTGGACATACCACCCTGCAGTTCAAAAAGTTGTTTTCTCTCAAAACCATCAAATATGTCGTCAGAACAGGCCAAGAGAAATAAAGCTCAAACTCCGAATTTATTGTGACTATAACTACCAGTTGGTATAGAAACAATTCAGTTATAAAATCTATGCATCAGCGAATATCTTGGACACCTTTTGCACCTTGTTAACACCATCTGAAAAAGGTTTTTCCCCCACACAGGAGAAAGATGAAAATGTATATTTAACAGAAAAATGATTATAGACATACAGATTTAGAAACAAATCCGACAGATCCAGGCCTGTAGAGCTTGCAATGAATTATATTGTCGATTGTTCCAGCTGTGTCACCTATCTTAAAAGCACCGGCTTGAATGCCTCCAACAGTGGCTGGGCCAATAACAACCTAATATATCAACATTAGCTCAAAATAAGTATTCCAGGATAATCTATTCAACTATTAGGTAGGTTTGAATTTTCATTTCTTCTCTAACCTTGTTGTTTGTCCGGGCATATGCAATTAATTCCTTAGTGTCTAACTCAGGTACACCTTCGGCAATAATAGCAACAACTCTGATTGTTGGCTGCTTCAGAGCAGACAAGGATGATGCTGCGGCACTGCAAGTATATCAAACTTCACGTTTACTGTGCAAGAACAAACCCAGAAAGGCCTCGAATCAAATCAAAACAGCAACACCACCACTTACCTTCTAAATGATGCAAAATTGATGAACACATCAGCAGTAGGATGCGCAGCACAAGCTGCTTCAATGCTGCAAAAGAAGAAAAACATACTGCTATGAACACATTGCACTACGACAAACAACAGGTTATATAAGCAAAATCTGAAGCAGGGAAGAGGAATCTTTAAATTATGCATGAACTATTCATACGTAGAATGAACTGGGATGGCGATTTCCTGTTGACCAAAAAAGAGCTTCTGAAATCCCTCAGAACCAGGATTAATTATTCCAGCAACTGATGGTGTTTCCCTGCCTATAAATAAAAAATTGGAGCTTCCATTAAAATTGAAAACTAAACAATGATCAGTGTGTAGTCATATAACTCGTTAATGTTTGTGTGGAGGAATATGATGAAAGAGTCGACACAAACCACAAAGAAAGTCAAAATCAAGCATCCGCTGGATGGGTAGTTGCTTGTAGTTGTAGAATAAAGCCTGTGTGTTACTGGAGAATAATTGTCCTGTCGCCATGACAAAGATATACCTGGTGACATACGAGTGAATTACTTTCTAGTTGCAGCAGAAACCCGAAACAGTAAAAATATAAAATTTAATAATATATCCTGTATAACAGTCAAATCACAGACAGAGGTAAGGTTGATATTTAAACTTAAACATTAGTAAACTAATACCCTTAATAATATTATAGAAAATCATTCCGAATTCCATGATATAAAATCTGAATAGAAAAACAAAGCAGACGCGGGAGTTAGAATGCAGGAAAAAACAAAACAGGAAGAGAACAAACCAGAATGTGAGGCCTCTTTAGCTTGAAATAAAGGGAGGAAATGAATTCAAAACATACATTGACGAAGAAAAATGGACCCTACCCTATCACTCACATTCTCGCAATCGCAATCAAATGAACCATAATAATAATAACAAGAAAATTTTTTTTTCAACAAAACAGATCCAAACCGGGACAAATATTAAACTATACCAAATATTAAACTAACAAGTTACCCCAACGAAACGGACGTGACGATAGGCTTTACTAATTACGCATTAAATTAAACCAACTAAAATCTAACGTTCATCCAACACATGAAAAGCAAAGCTCAGCTACCACCAAATCGAAGCGTAACGCATTTAAGATCCAAACAATGAACGCAAATACAAAATTCCGAATCCGGCATTTCAAATGAAGGAGTAATGAAACATGCATGAAAGATCTAGCGAATACGAATGCGAATGCTCACGAATAGCATGTGGAATGGAAGTGGCTAAACGTGAACCCACACACATGACAGGGAATCGGAAACAACAGCAGAGGAAGGAGGGAGATCTGAGATTGGAAACGAAACGAAGAAGACGGAGAGAGAAAGAGAGAGAGAGTACCTGGTCTTGGCTTGGTGTGGGGAATAGAGTGGGAAGAGAAATGCATGAAAATGGGAGGGAGGGGATTTATATGGCAATGGCAGTGAAAAGGATTGAGTGTGTCACGTGGCGCGTGGCTGTTAGTTAGCTCACGAGTCACGACCTATGAGTCTATTATGCATTTATAACTGTAACTGCTCTTATCGTTCAATCGCAGACACTGCCCATGTCTCAACAGATACATGAACTACGGACGCTCTGGGACATATTTCACACGAGGCATTGACACGTGGGTTTTTTGTGTTTAAAATAAACCAGTTTCACTACGAATCCCAAGTATTTTAATCAAAATTCAACAAAAATGAAAATGAAAAGGAAAATCAATGAATGATTTTAGGTGGAAGTATTTAATTTTGTTAGTTATTACTAATTATGAAGATAGTTTTGGGTTTATTGATCTATTGGTACTCAAAATAAAAAATATCATACATCGGAATTGGCATGTTGACTTTCGTTTAATTATGAGAAATGTAAACACGGTGGTAGATACTATGACAAAGATGGCGATGAAGTTACAACTTTTTCATATGAAGCTTGCTTCACATTAGGAGGAATTTAAAAGTAGTCTTAAAAAGAATTATCCTTCTATTTAAGAATATTTTTTTTAAAGTTTTTTTTTTTTTAGTTTA
>NC_029785.2:131251812-131256748 GCF_000816755.2 Arachis ipaensis | reverse complement strand
TTAATTGTAATATAAACAGTTTTTTAATTTTAATATTAAAATTTTATGTTATAAAAAGCTAATTTTGGATTCACCAAGGTTTGAACCCTTGACCTTCCAGATCTGGAATTCATATACCATGTCTTGAAACCACTCATCCCAAAAACATAACTTGACAGGACAATGTAACACTAATAATAATATCTCTAATACTTTCTAAACCTTCATTGTACACATTATACGCTTAGGTATACTTTCTCAATTTTTTAATGGTGATACGAAAATTTTTCTAATTTTGATATCAAAATTTTTTAACCATGATACAAGAGTTTTTTAACCGTATTATTTTTAACTAAATAATATACTTTTCTTATCATTGAACTAGTTGAGTGATATTAAACTCATATATAAGAGGTCTAGTCATTTTTGTATCAACAAATTGATGAATTTTTTAGTTTCAAATACACATTTGAATGTATTTTGTTGGTTCAATGAGTTTAGATTTTGGACTTGTAATTATTTAAAGATTTCTTATGTCATTTACCAAAAATTACTGTATTAATTTTAACTAAAATGATGTGTTTTCACTATCACTAAATTGATTGTGTGATATTGAACTAATATATAAGAACTTCACCCATTCATATATCATTTACAATAATTTGATGTGTCTTTTGAATTTAAAACATATTTAAATATATTTTGTTAGTTGATTGAGTTGGTTTTGGATTTGTGATCTTTTAAAAAATTTTTGTACCATTCACCAAAAATTTATATGCATTTATCAGAAATATCTTATCATTTATAATTAAATAATGTGCTTTTGTTATTATTAAACTAATTATGTTATATTTGACTAAGAAAAAGAAGAAAAAAAATTATGATCATGATAACAATAAAAGAGGAGGAAAAAAAAAAGAAAACATCAAATGAGAAAAAAAGAAAGCTAGAGGAAAAATTACCAAAAGTACCCATGAAGTTTACGAACGCTGACAAAAGTACGCATAAACTAAGGAAATTAACGTTGTACCCATGAAAGACGGGTTCCGTATGACAAAAGTATCCAAATCTTAATTTTTGTTGATTTTTTAATAAAATTCCTAAACTACCCTACACTCAACCTAAACTCACTTTTTTAACCTTTCATAACTCAATTTGCACCAACTCTTGCCATGGAATCCAAAATTACTCCTACAACAAACCAGACCGAAATCAATGATAGTGGTGGTGGTGGTAGAGGATCGGACATCAACCGATTCACTCATAAGTTTATAATCCATACCCAAACCAAATTTCAAACACCAAAAAATACTCAAAACATAAAAATTTTTAAATCTATTCATCCAATTTCAATTCACTTTAGCAAAACTAGAAATAGAAAAAGCCATCAACTATAAAAAATCAACAAATTCATTCATCCAATTTGAAATTTATTTCAGCAAAAATTAGAAGTAGAAGTAGCCATCAACTGAATCTTCTGTAAATCAATCTCAGCATTCATAAAAAATAGAAGCAGATTTTAAAAAAATAAAATAGTATCATTTTAGTAGTAACTAAATCAATTTCTGAAAAAAAGAAAAATAAAATAAAAATATTAAAAAAAAAAGAAATACTTTTTTCTTCGCCGGCCGACTGTAACATCGTCAATGGCAGAACCTCCATCCACAGTGCCGCCTCCCTTTCTTCTCTGATTTCTCTTTACCGAACCCGCTTTCTGCATGCAAGAGTACCACAGCCCCTCTCTCTTCTCAGGTGTGCGACGACAGTGTTCTCCTCGACTGGGTCAGACGCGCCACGGCAACATTCTCTTCAGGTTGGGTCACATGTGTGCGATGAAGGTGTTGTAGTCACCTTAATAGTGAGAGGGAGAAGCAATGAGAGGGGAAGAGATTGGCGGTAATGGAGTAGGTGGGTAGCGGACGGCAATGAGGAGGTAGGAGGAGAGTTTCTGTGACTCTGTGAGGGTTTTTGAGGGATAAGTAAAGAGAGAGGAAGAAGAGAAGAGAGAGAGTGACGGTAGAATGGGGTTAGATAGGGCTGGCAATTCATACCCTACCCGCACCTCAAATATAACACATATTTTATAAAAATTAGGTATATAGTGAAGGAAGTGAGAGTTAAATCCACAACCTCTCTTATGTAATGACTTACAATAAGTGAACAACCACTAAACTAGTTAGTTAATTTAGTAATTTAGAGCATTAGTTTGTTATTTTTTATGTTATTAATATGTATAAAATTTGAAATGATTGAATTTTATATTTACTTTAAAAAAATTTGATATTTCTGTGGGTAAGGTAGGGTAGGGTAGGGTTTAGAACTTTAGGGTGCGGGTAGGGTTAGGGTTGAGAGATTCTCAACCCGCGGGTAGAGTAGGGTAGAGTTTTAATAGAATTTTCAATCCGCAGGTAGGGTTAGGGTAGGGTCCAAACCCTACCCTACCCTACCCATTGCCAGCCCTAGGGTTAGGGTAGGGTAGTTTAGGAATTTTATTAAAAAATCAACAAAAAAATTAGGATTTGGATATTTTTGTTATACGGAACCCATCTTTCATGGGTACAACGTTAATTTCCTTAGTTTATGGGTACTTTGTTAGCGTTCGTAATCTTTATGGGTACTTTTGGTAGTTTTTCCAAAGCTAGAGAAGAATGATTGCTGAGGAGAAGGAGAAAATAACATTAGTGGTGGTGACAACGATAACAAAAAAAAAAGGAAAAAAAAACTAAAGAGAAGAAGTTGAAGAACATGAAAAAAAAAAATCCATATACTTAATAAGAAGAAGAAAGCTGGTATAAAAAAGACAAAAAAAAATTATGCACATTAATTTAATTGGATTTGGTTAAAAAATTATTTGGTTATCAAACTTTTTTAAAAATAAATATGTTTTTTTGATTCATTTGGTATTAATTTTCTCCGTTTCAACTGAAAAATAATTTTTCAACTATGAATATTATGAAAAAGGACTCATAAAAAAAATGAAAGATAAATTTATTGCTAATTGTCTTTTAATTATATTGAAAAGAAAATTGCTGAAAAATTTGACACAGATTCTATTATCGATGAATTTTATGATACGAAGAATCAACCACTTCGTCAGTAAAAAATACACACATGTTTTTTACACTTTAAAATATATTCTCTATCAGTATATTTTTGTAATACATCTTACATTATATTTTTTTGTATAATTTTTTAATATTGTATATGTTATTGGCCCCATAATAATATTTTTGGATCCTTTCCTAGGTGCTTTGAAAGTAAAATAAAAGAGATAAGTAATGTTTTGATCACTAAGGTCTGAGATCAAAATTAAAATCGTCCCTAACATTTTTTTTATTTAAAATGGTCCTCAAGGTTCCATTTCAAATTAAAATCGTCCTTTTAAAATTTTTGGGACAAAAATACCGTTATCTTTATTCCGACTCCAATTCCATCACCTACCACCACTATTGCCCTTACCACCACCACCATCATTCTTACTCCCACTAAATACAAGTATTCAAAATTAAGAGCATAACATTCAACAACAACAATACAACATTCAAATTCAAACAATTATCTATTTTATCAATCACCAACAATAACACAGCTCAAATTCAAGAATAAAATTAGCAAAAAATATCATCCATTACAATCTAATTCTTCAAATTTAACAACAACAACAACACGGCATTCATATTTTTTTTAAACAAAAAAGAAAAAATTAGGACAGTGAGAGACAAGAAAACAAAGAAAAAAGGAGAGTTGGGTAATGATAATGATAGAATTCGCCGCTACTGCCACTGGTTAGGTCACTGAAAAGAGAGACTGAGAAGAGAGGAAAAATGATGAAAAGAGAGAAAGAGCGAGGGCTTGCCAGAAAGGGGAAGAGGAGGAGATCTAAGATCTGTCCTCTTCCTCTACGTCTGCTGCCACCACTGTTGAAATCGCTGCTGTTCTCCGAAACTACCACCACTCTCATTTCATTCCTCTGCATTTCATTAGAAACGAAGCAAATACACAGTTAAATATTCATCTTTCTTTGATGTTCACTACTTTTTCTTAAAAAAAAAAAACAATAATGTCGCTGATTCCAAGCTTTTTCGGAACAAGGCAAAAGATTAACATCTTTGACTCATTGTCCCTCGACGTCTAGGATCTATTTCAAGACTTTTCCTCCGTTGTACTCTCCATTCTTCACTTTGAATTTGTCAAGAAAACTACCGCCATCTCCAACACCCGCAATCCCGCATTGATTAGAAGAAGATACCTGAGGCACACGTGTTCAACGTTGATCTTCTGAGACTCAAAAAAGAGGAAGTGAAGGTCGAGATTGAAAAAAAGAAGGTGCTTCAAATTAGAGGTGAGAGGAGCAAGGAGAAGGAGAAAATTGACAGAGATATAATTTAATAGAGATAAAAAAAGATTATGAAAGTGAAGATAAAATAGTCAAAAAGATAATTTTAAAAACAATTTTAAGTTTTTAACATTGATAATCATTTTAAATAAAAAAAATGTCACGAACGATTTTATTTTAGATCACAGATTTTAGGAATCAAAACAGTACTTATCTCAAAATAAGATAATCTATTTTCTTCAATTATTTGTCACATATACTAAAGTGACTATTATAGACTCTCATTAATAACTTGTCATTTAATTAATATTATCACTGTAAGAGTTATAAATCGCACTGATAGTTCCTAATATTTTTTTCTAATATTATATCACAATATTTTATATGAGTGCAACAATAATCATGTTTCATCAATCGAGTAAAAGGTAAAAATTATTATATAGTTGAAATATCATAAAACTTATTTCACTATCCTTTTTAAATAATTTATAAACTCAACAAAAAATAATTTTTTATTTTTTGTGTAAAGTAAAATAAAATAAAATACATAAATCAAATAGATACAAATATAAAAATTCTAAAATTTTATTAACAATCTTTTTTATAAAGTTATCACTTATA
>NC_029785.2:131248449-131251735 GCF_000816755.2 Arachis ipaensis | reverse complement strand
GAAAAATAAAAATTTAAAAGAATTAAAAGGATATAATACTCTTATTATTTTAAATTTTTTTAAATTTAAATAAAAGTACACATATTATTTTAATAAGTATTGTTCCGGGGCTTACCTAGAACCGGACAGTGGTTGGGCTTGTTTGTGAGGCCCAAGCGCATGAGGAGTGTGGTCTCCGACTTGGTTTATATTTGGGAGCCGCCTCCGAGTTGTGTGTTCCAAGAGATGGGGGGTGGTACCTGCAAAGACACTCCGATACCTAAGTCAGCATGGGGTTAAGGAGGTTTAGAGTGTATTGGAACTTAGAGATACCTGAGAGGTGTCAGTGTATTTATAGTGGTGAACCAATAACCACCGTTGAAGTAGTGCCACTTTTTAAGGGGAATAACCGTCCCTTTATCTTAGGGTGGTTGAGATATGGCTCATGAAAGTGGTTAGAGAGATTCTAGGGGCAGTTATCCTCTTGAGGGAGAGTTTATCTGCCAGCTGATCCTCGTACCGACTTCTTTAGAGCAAGTCGTGAAGATAGCCGACTTCGTGGCATCTGGTTTGTGTAGTGTGAGGCTCAACTCCTTTGGGTTGGGCCTTTTTACTTGGATCCTAGGCCTTAGCATTGGGTCAGGGTATGATCAGTGCCCCTACTCGAGCCCAATTTCTTTTAAGATTTTGGGTTCGAGTATTCTACTCGGGGATGTAGCCGACTGGGGAGGGAACCGACGTGTTTGTTTGGAACCGACGTGACTTTCGTGACTTTTGATTTTTCACAGTTACGTCTAATCAAACGTCGCGTCTGTTAGATGTTCGCGTAGGTATTGATTACCTTGGTAATGGTGCACCCCTTAATGACTACCCGTTTTTACAATTATGCCCCTAACGTGTTTATAAATACTTTCCCTCTCTTTCATTGTTTCGTTTCTGCGATTTTTCAAATTTCCTCTCCACCTGTTCGTGAAGCATTCTTGTGTTTGAAGGCTTTCATTTCCTCCAACCTTTTTCGGATAAAGGTTATATTTTTCTTCCTCTTCTTTTGTAACATGCTTACTGTTTGCATGCTTTTATTTTGCGGATGGATAGGTTGATTCGTAGGTTTCTGTTTGATTCCGTACTTCCCCTTAGAGACCATGTTTTTTGATTTTCTTTTCTTTTTCCTTTGTAGGTTTTACCAAAACCCTTTTAAAAGAAAGAAAATGTCTTCTGTTGAAAGTCTTGCTCAGTGGGTCGATGTTACGGTCCTGGGGGAGGAACCTTTGGTTGACACTGATTTTTTTACTGATCTTCGCACTCGCCACCGGCTCTGCACCTCTGATGAGGATGAGGGGAAGTATGAACTACTTGCCCCGGGTCCAGAAGACCGGGTCTGCTTTGGGAGGGCTTCGGAGGCAGCCCCTCATTTCTTTTTTATGTATGAGAGCATGCTTACCCGCCTGGGCATTTTCCTTCCTTTTTCTGACTTTGAGATGGAAATTTTATGCCACTACCGTGTTGCACCTACCCAGCTTCATCCCAATTCTTGGGGTTTTCTGAAAATTTATCAATTTGTCAGCCATGCTTTAGAATTTCCGACTTCCTTGAGGATTTTCTTTTTTCTCTTCCATATGACTAAATCCTTCAGTGGGCAAAATAATAAACAACAATGAGTGTCCTTCCGGGCTATACAAGGTCGGAGGGTCTTCACCCTTTTTGATGAATCTTTTCATGACTTCAAAAATTATTTTTTCAAAGTGCAAGCTGTAGAGGGTCACCACCCCTTTTTCCTGGATTCGAATTCTGCCCCTCGCTTTCCTCTGTATTGGTTGGAGGCCTCCCCCTGTGAGAAATATGGTCTGGACGACCTGAATGAGGTGGAGGCAGCCATTGTGGGGTTCCTCCGAGAAGTATGGGGGAGGGCCCCATATCTGGATACTAAAAAATTTCTCCAAGGGTCTCCGACCTTTGTCCAAACACAATTAGGTAGCTTTTATTTGTTTTCTTGGATTTTCGATTTGTCTGACTATCTTTTTTCGACTTGTCTGACCTCTTGGCTACTACTTGTTTTTACAGAGATGGCGAGGAGGAATTCGAATGAGTCTTACTAGAGGGTCCAGGAGGCTAGGGCAAGGTCCCGGGCCAGGACTGGTGGTGCCAGGGTAGCTATCCCTCCCCCTCCTCCTCCTCGAAATTTGGGGACTCCTTCTGAACCTATTGTTATCTCTTCTTCTGCTCCTTCTCAGTCGTCCCCTCCTCCTCGATCCTCCCCTGAGCCTGAAAGGAAGAAGTGCAAGGCTTTAGAGCCTAGTTCTTCTTTCGAGGGTGAAGCCAAGGTGGACGCCCCTGAATTTATCCGGAAGTACATCTATCCCCATGCCCGTATAGGCTTGGATGATGTTTCTATCCGGAATCACCTTACTATTCTGGCTCAGGAGAGTATCAGGGCGGCGGCGGTGTGCACCAAGTTTCTTGATATTTTTGAGAAGACTCCTCTTAGCTCTCTTGGTTCGTCCTCGAGGGCCAAAGAGTTGGAGGAGAGACTTCTTTTATATCAAGAACATGAGAAGAAGTTGAAGGAGGAGGTCGCCAAACTAGAGGAGGAGAGGAAGGATCTCTAGGAGAGGAAGAGCAAGTTGCAGGCCCAGTTTGTACCTTTAAAATATTTTTTCCTAAAATTTTTTAGTCCAACACAAATTTAAGGTAATATTTGACTAAAAGAATTAATATATTAGACTAAATGAAATAATCATAGAATAATTATAACCTTTTTTAAAATTCTACAATTGTCTATAATGATGATATACTTAGTGGTCCAAAACAATATTTACAATATATATTTTTTATTTTAAGATAAATAATAAAAATTTTACTAAAAAAAGATAGAATACAATTTATATTTATCCTTTATGCATAAGCACCATTGTAAATATATAATTGCTTATAATTCCTACAAAAAAGAAGGTAAGCAAAAAAGACGAAGAAAAAGATGCATAATAGCTGCTTCCATCGATGTTATTTTATCACTTAATCTCTTAAATTAAAAATAAAATTAAGAATGTAAAAAAATATAATTTAAACATTCAGAAGATTCAACATGCGAAGATTTATGCCAATGAGTTATAACTCAAATGACATAATCTCCCCATACTCAATTAAGAGGTTGTGAGTTCGAGTCTCCTATCTTTGGTAAAAAAAAAAACATGCGAAAATTTATGATAAATTGACTTTTATAGGATATATAAAAATAACAAATTTTATAATAAAAAATTATAAAAACTTAAATAACTAAGAACAAAATAAAAGAAATAGAAGTTACATA
>NC_029785.2:131196448-131248390 GCF_000816755.2 Arachis ipaensis | reverse complement strand
TCAAGCCTTTTTGAGGACCTTGTGGTTGTGAAAAAAGATCTGCTGAATGCTCGGACTGCCTACACCGAGTTGGAGGACTCTATTGTCGAGGGATCTGAAGAGGCCTGGAGGATTTTTAAGGAGCAAGTCGGAGTCATTGCTCCTGGCTTGGATCTCTCTCCTTTAGATCCTGACAAGGTCGTTATTAATGGTGCTATAGTGACTCCTCCTGCCCCCGAAGTTGTTTCTGAGTCCGACTTGAAGACTCGGGGGCAGAGAATTATTGAGTCCCCTCCTCGCTCATAGGATGCTCCGAGCTCTTCCAAGGTTCCTCCGACTTCCTCTCTGTCTCCTATGGATGCCTCTCTCCCTGGTCCTGACGCTGCTCCGATTATTCTTCCTGGTTCTGGTGGTGATCCGTCTACTCCTCTAAAAAAATAACTTTATTGGCTATATGGGGGCCCGGCCTGTGGGTCCCCCTTTTTTAAACTCTTTTATATTTGTTTGTTGGTGGTGGTGGTGACTGAACAATTTGCTCTGGCCTTTTAAGGCTGTAAACAAAAAGTATTTATAAATACTCTTTTTTGGATAAGGGTTTTAGTTTTTAAAGAAATACCATTTTTGGATAAGGGTTTTAGTTACCTTCTGTGTGTGCATGCTTTTTTGTTTTTTGTTTTTTTTTTTGAAAAAACCTCTTTTTGATCTTTTTAGTTTTGGAAACCTTTTTCCTGGCTGTCTGTCCTTTTGAGTTCCTCTTCTCTTTAAGGACATCTTTTATGCTTTTTTCTAGGTTTTTCGATCTCTTTTTTATTATTCCTTACACTCAACTTTGTTTTATTGAGCTTCTATGACTTAGGTTATTTTTGCGGACAATTTACCTAAATAAAATAGTTGGGAGAAATATTTACTCAAATGCAACAATTGTAATTCCTTTACTTGCATCTCCTGATTTATTATTATGTAAACCGTGGTAAGTTACCACATTTTACTTTTTACACATAAACCGTGGTAGGTAAGCACGGTTTATGAAGTGACCAAGATGAGCATAAACTGTGGTAATTAAACACGATTTATGAAGAGAGAACTTTGATCATAAAACTTTGTTACTTCCCACGGTTTATGAAGGGATATGTAAATGCAAAAACCTTTGTTACTTGCCACGGTTTATGAAGAGAAAAATTCTATATATAAGTGAGATTCAAGCTGTTGAAGAGAAGTATTTACAATGGCAAGTGAGAAAGAGAGTTTTCTAAATAATAAGGACAAATCACACTATTAAACTAGAATGGAGAAGAAATTACATGATTCAACCAAAGCAAAAAATATAAACAGTAATTCGAAGTTGATCAATTCGAAATATGCAGACAAAATTCGTACGTAATTTGAACATATCTGATTCGAATTATGCATGCAGGTTGATCCAGTTCGAATTACACTCATTCGAATTATAACAGATGCAATTCGAATTACACTACAAAAATAAAATTATCTAGAATATTGGATCAGCTCAATGTTAATCAGATTTTTTATTTCTATTATAAAATATAAAAAAATTAATTCTAAAAAAAAATCATGTTATTTTTTAAGATTTAATTTTTTTATTGTATTTTCATAATGTTTGCACAAAATTCACCTATCACATTAACTAAACTTATTTATTTACGTAAAGTTTGTTTATGGACTCAGCAAACTTCTTTACGTTTTAATACGATTTAAATTGTATTAGTATTATGACTTAGGTTATTTTTGCGACGCGTTTTCTTTTCTACTCGGTTTTGTATTTCGACTTATAAGTCGGCATATCCCCGAGTTTCTCACGATCAACTTTTATATCCTCTTTACACCGACTTGTACCTCGTCGTTTTATCCTGACGACCATCTAGGTCGGTTCATGGGATTTTCACGTTTTGTCGAGCTTAAGTCGGCGCGTTTCGTAGGAAAAAAATAAACGAGAAGGAATTTATAAGAGATATTGAAAAAGATCTTTATTTATTGAGGAGGTACCTTTTTGCTACTAAGGGTTTTTGAAAGCCTATTTTCCCTTAGCCTCTACTATGATGCCTCGTTAAAAACCCTTCTCCAGAAAAAACCCTTTACTTTCGGGAAAAAATTATGAAGTTGGGAAAAGAGTACATCAGGGAGTAGGGTTCGCTTTTAACTGTAGTACCTTTTCATATTACAAGCATGCCACGACCTTGGTAACTCGGTGCCGTTCAGGTCAGTCACCTTATAATAACCTTTTCCTAAGACCTCATTGATTTTGTATGGTCCCTTCCAATTGGCAACGAGTTTTCCTTCCCCCGATTTGTTGACCCCAATGTCGTTTCTGATCAAGACCAAGTCGTTCAGGGCGAAGGTTCTTTGAATGACTTTTTTGTTGTATCTTGTAGTCATCCTTTGCTTCAACGCTGCTTCTCTTATCTGGGCTTCTTCTCGGACTTCGGACAGCAAGTCGAGCTCCTCTTTGTGCCCCTGTATGTTTCCGATCTCGTCATGGAGAATCACCCTTGGGCTTTGTTCATTGATTTCTATGGGTATCATGGCTTCTACGCCATAGACTAGTCGGAAGGGCGTTTCTCCAGTGGTGGATTGGGGCGTTGTCCTGTAAGCCCATAGCACTTGTGGGAGCTCCTCGGCCCAGGCTCCTTTTGCATCTTGTAGCCTTTTCTTCAGTCCTGCCAGTATGACTTTGTTGGCTACCTCGGCTTGTCCATTTTCTTGTGGATGTTCCACCGAGGTGAACTGGTGTTTAATCTTCATACTGGTTACAAGGCTTCGAAAGGTAGAGTCGGTGAACTGGGTTCCATTATCTGTGGTGATGGAATATGGTATCCCATATCTTGTGATGATATTCTTGTAGAGGAACTTCCGACTTTTCTGGGCTGTGATGGAGGCTAGTGGTTCTGCTTCTATCCACTTTGTGAAGTAGTCGATTCCCACGATCAGGTATTTGACTTGTCCCGGGGCCTGGAAAAAAGGGCCTAACAAGTCCATTCCCCATTTTGCAAAGGGCCATGGAGAAGTTATACTGATTAGCTCCTCGGGGGGAGCCACGTGGAAGTTTGCATGCATTTGGCATGGTTGACATTTTTTCACAAATTATGAGGCATCTTTCTGCAAGGTCGGCCAGTAGAATCCAGCTCGGATTACTTTCCTGGCTAGTGACTTTGCTCCGAGATGATTTCCACAGATCCTACTGTGAACCTCCTCTAATACCTCCGTGGTTCTCGAGGTCGGTACGCACTTTAACAATGGTGTTGATATTCCTCTTCTATAGAGAATATTCTTTACCAGAGTGTAGTGTTGTGCTTCCCTCCATATTTTCTTAGCCTCTTTTTCCTCCTTGGGGAGGATGTCGAATTTCATATATTCGACCAAGGGGTTCATCCATCCGAGGTTTAGTCTGGTTATCTCAAGGATTACTTGCGTTTCCTCTATCTTTACCACGGAGGGTTCCTGGAGAGTTTCCTGGATCAGGCTTCTGTTATTCCCTCCTGGCTTGGTACTTGCTAACTTGGATAGGGCGTCCGCTCTGCTATTCAGATCTCGAGTTATATGTTTGACCTCGGTTTCTGCAAAGCGCCCAAGGTGTTCCAGAGTTTTTTCCAAGTACCTTTTCATATTCGGGTCCTTTGCCTGATACTCTCCACTTATTTGGGAGGTCACCACTTGTGAGTCGCTGTATATCATCACCTTTGTAGCACCGACTTCTTCTGCCAGCTTCAATCCAGCAATCAGGGCCTCATGCTCTGCCTAATTATTTAAGGCTGGGAATTCGAACTTGTGGGAAACCTCTATTTGGGTTCCTCTTTCATCCGCCAATATTATGCCTGCACCGCTTCCTGTTTTATTTGAGGATCCATCTACGTAAAGTTTCCATGTAGTTGGCTTTTCCTCTTGATCTCCTGCGTATTCTGCTATAAAGTCGGCGAGGCATTGGGCTTTAATTGCCGTCCGAGTTTCATACCTCAAGTCGAACTCGGAGAGCTCTATTACCCATTGAACCATTCTCCCTGCAACATCCATCTTTTGGAGGATTTGCTTCATGGGTTGGTTCGTGCGGACTCTTATTGTGTGAGCTTGGAAGTAAGGCCGTAGCCTTCGTGAGGCTACTACTAAGGAGTAGGCAAACTTCTCTAGTTTGTGGCACCTTAGTTCGGGGCCTTGTAGAACTTTGCTGATGAAATACACTGGGTGCTGACCGACCTCATCTTCTCTTATCAGGGCTGACGCGACAGCCTTGTCTGCTACAGCTAAGTATAGGACGAGGTCTTCCCCAGCTATAGGTCGGGTCAAAATCAGAGGTTGACTCAAGAATCTTTTGAATTCCTGGAACGCCTCTTCGCATTCAGGAGTCCACTTGAACTGACATCCCTTTCTTAATAAGGAGAACCGTGGAAGGGATTTTAGTGCTGATCCCGCCAAGAATCTGGAGAGGGCTGCAAGTCGGCCGTTTAGCTGCTGGACCTCTCTTAAGCAAGTCGGGCTTTTCATTTCTAGAATAGCTCTACACTTATCGGGATTTGCTTCGATCCCTCTTTGCGTCAGCATAAACCCTAGAAATTTTCCAGCTTCCACTGCGAAGGTACACTTTGTAGGATTCAGTCTCATCCCGTGTGACCTTATGGTGTCAAATACTTACGAGAGGTCTGCTAAGAGGTCGGCCTCTTTTTCAGTTTTTACCAGCATGTCGTCTACATAAACTTCCATTAGGCTCCCAAGGTGGGGAGTGAACACCTTATTCATCAGCCTCTGATATGTGGCCCCTGCATTTTTCAATCCAAATGGCATGACCACATAGCAGAAGTTGGCTCTGGGTGTGATGAAAGATGTCTTCTCTTGATCTGGCTCATACATCGGGATTTGGTTATATCCCGAGTAGGCATCTATGAATGACAAGTATTGATACCCCGAGCTAGAGTCTACAAGGGTGTCAATGCTTGGGAGTATATAAGGGTCCTTAGGACATGCCTTATTTAGGTCGGTGTAGCCGACACACATTCTCCACTTGCTGTTTTGCTTTTTGTCTAGCACTACATTGGCTAGCCATGTTGGATATTTAACTTCTCTGATGAAGCCGACTTCTAGGAGTGCCTGCACTTGCTCTTCTATTACTAGGGCTCGTTCTGGGCCGAGCTTGCGTCTTCTCTGTTGTACAGGTCGAGTCCCTGGGTATACCGAGAGCTTGTGGGACATAAGCTCGGGGTCTATCCCGGGTATGTCGGAGGCTTTCCAGGCAAAGAGGTCGGAATTGTCTCTTAGGAGCTTAATCAACCCTTGCTTTAGGGCTTCCCCCAGGTTGGCTCATATGTTGGTGTTTTTTTCTTCCTCTTCGCCAACCTGTATTTCCTCAGTTTTTCCTCCCGGCTGTGGTCGCAGCTCTTCTCGGGCCCTTGCACCGTCGAGCTCTATGGTGTGGACTTCTCTGCTCTTTCCTCTTAGATTCAGGCTTTCATTGTAGCATTTCCTTGCCAATTTCTGATCTCCCCTCACCGTCGCTATTCTCGCTGAGGTTGGGAATTTCATGCAAAGGTGGGGAGTGGATACCACCGCTCCGAGTCGATTAAGAGAAGCTATGCCGATTAAAGCATTATATGCTGACCCTACGTCGATGACTATGAAGTCTATACTCAGAGTCTTGGATTTTTTCCCTTTTCCAAAAGTGGTGTGGAGGGGCAAAAATCTCAGTGGTTTTATTGGCGTGTCGCCTAGTCCGTACAAGGTGTCGAGGTAGGCTCTTAATTCTTTCTCATCCAACCCTAGTTTGTCAAAAGCGGGCTTGAAAAGGATGTCCGCTGAGCTTCCTTGGTCTACTAGGGTTCTATGGAGATGGGCATTGGCTAGGATCATAGTAATTACCACTGGGTCATCATGCCCAGGGATTATTCCTTGCCCATCTTCTCTTGTGAATGAAATGGTGGGAAGGTCGGCTGACTCTCCTCCGACCTGGTAGACTCGCTTGAGATGTCTTTTGCGAGAGGACTTGGTGAGTCCCCCTCCCGCGAATCCTCCTGAGATCATATGGATATGTCTCTCTGGGATCTGCGGTGGTGGGTCTCTTCTATCCACATCGTCTCGTTTTCTCTTCCCATGACCGTCTGATCTTTCTATGAGATATCTGTCGAGCCGACCTTCTCTAGCCAGCTTTTCTATCACATTTTTAAGGTCGTAACAGTCATTTGTCGAGTGACCATATATTTTATGGTACTCACAGTAGTCGCTGCGACTACCCCCTTTTTTATTTTTAATAGGTCTGGGAGGAGGCAGTCTTTCAGTATTGCAAATCTCTCTGTATACGTCCACTATGGAAACCTTTAGAGGAGTATAAGAGTGATATTTTCTTGGTCTATCGAGACCGAGTTCTTCCTTCTTCTTGGGTTCCCTCTCCCTCTCTTTTGTTGAGGGGAGATGCCCAGGTCGCCAGCTCGAATCTCTTAGTCTAGCATTTTCCTCCATGTTAATGTACTTTTCCGCTCTTTCTTGTACATCACTTAAAGAGGTGGGGTGTCTTTTTGATATGGACTGTGAGAAGGAACCTTCTCTAAGCCCATTGACTGCCTCGGTGGGCAAGTCTTGGATTTCTAAACATGCTTTATTGAACCTTTCCATATAGGTTCGTAAGGATTCTCCGACCTCCTGCTTTATCCCCAGGAGGCTTGGTGCATGTTTTACTTTGTCTTTCTGGATAGAGAACCTCATCAAGAATTTTCTTGAGAGGTCTTCAAAGCTGGTGACTGACCTCGGGGGGAGGCTGTCGAACCACTTCATCGCTGCTTTCGATAAGGTGGTCGGGAAAGCTTTGCAGCGCGTCGCGTCAGAAGCATCAGCCAAATAGATCCGATTTTTAAAGTTGCTTAAATGATGCTTTGGATCTGTGGTTCCGTCATAGAGGTCCATATCGGGGCTTTTAAAGTTTCTTGGAACTTTTGCCCTCATTATGTCCTCACTAAAAGGATCCTCCCCTCCTGGGGGCGACTCTTCTCTATCGTCACGGGAGTTCCGACCTTTGAGGGAGGATTCTAACTTTAAGAGTTTTTTCTCTAACTCTTTTCGTCGATCCATCTCCTCTCTTAGGTGCTTTTCTATCTCCTTTTGTCGCTCCCGTTCCTGTTCTAGTTGTTCCAAGCGACTTTGGTGGACATGGACTAATCCCATAAGTTCGGTTGCGTGGGACTGTCCGTCTTTCTCCGAATTGCGCCCTTCTGAGGAATTTACCTTCGGAGTTTTGACTCCGGAGGTACCCTCTCTATGTTGATCGTTGGTTCCCTGGTGGAGGGTTAGGTCTACGTCATTATTTCCGGTGTCCAGATTCTCTTGTTCGGAATCTGTCTCCACATGACCCTCCTCAGGGGATCTGTCCGCCATCACTGGTATTTAAATTTTAAATTACAAACTAATACAAATTTTATAATTTAAAAATCTAATTATTTAAATAAAATTAAATTGATTAAAATTTATAAAAATATACTAATACAATTCAAATCGTATTAAAATGTAAACAAGTTTGTTGAGTCCGTAAACAAGTTTGTTGAGTTCATAAACAAACTTTACGTAAATAAATAAGTTTAGTCAATGTGATAGATCAATTTTGTATCAATATTAC
This sequence comes from Arachis ipaensis, assembly GCF_000816755.2. Taxonomy (NCBI): domain Eukaryota; kingdom Viridiplantae; phylum Streptophyta; class Magnoliopsida; order Fabales; family Fabaceae; genus Arachis; species Arachis ipaensis. Next base: position 131,240,808 of record NC_029785.2, on the reverse strand, counting down.
TCCACGCATAAACCGAGTAACTTAGGGAGTTTTATAATCACACAGACTACTCATAAACCGTGGAAACCTAGCACACTCATATTATTCATACATAATCCGTGTTTACTTTTCGCGATTTATGCTCATTTTGTATCATTCGTAAACCGTGCTTATCTACCACGGTTTATGTGTAAAAAGTAAAACGTGGTAACTTATCTAGCAAAGAAAAGTGAGCCATTGGATGAAAGCTCACACCAATTTCACACAATTAAAACCATCATTGATGGCTACTTGATGGCTACAAATCACAAAAATTGCTGGCCCCCTAGCATTCCTCTTAAAAAAATATAGAAACCTAATTAAAAATTTAGTGAAATTATAAAGATGGATAGAGTAATTAAACAAAAAATAATGCAAATGAAAACAAAATCAATTCATTTATTTTAGTCAAATTAAATAATTAATATAATTAATTAATTATAGTTAATGTGTTCAAATAAAATTTAATATTTATTTCAATCAAATTAAATAAATAAATAATTAATTAACATATTTAAATGAATTTGATAAAATAAATCAAAAAAAATATTTTTTAAAAATACATCACCTAAGCTACGGTATTAATTGAAAAAAAAAATCTGATTTTAATAACAAATAAATAATAGATTTTATAGCCAAACATGTACTATGCAAATAACTGATATATACTGATGTTTTGTTTAGTTGTCTCGCGATTTGTAGTCAGAGCTTGTGACCAAGGGAGTAAGGGATTCATATTCCCTTTTTTCTTATTATTTGTTAAAAAAGAAAATTCTGCGGTGAAAAATTGTCATCACACGAATGCATATATTTTTTTTTATTGGAGCGGTATATCCAGATGCGAATATAATGAAGCCTGGACGAAAATTGAAGAGATAATATTCAATTTGGTTCTTGAACTTATACGCGAGTCTCAATTTAGTCCTTAAAGTTTCAATTACCTTTATTTAGTCCCCAAATTTTGTGAACATAACTCATGTTAGTCCTTGAAACAATTTTTAATGTACAAACATTAACGGAATACTGTTGTGACAGCCGGATGCCACACTAAACTTTGTAAAATAATGTTGTTTTGGTTTTAGCACTCAAATAACCTAAAAACAACATCCTAAATGATGTTTATTAAAATTTTACCTAACAAAATAAGTAATACAATGTCGTTTTTGAGCTATTTAAATGTCAAAACCAAAACTGCATCATTTTACAAGTTTTAACGTGACATGTGATAGTCTACAACAGCACTCTATGAATGTTTTTATACTAAAAATGATCTCACGGACTAATATGAGGCACGTTTATAAACTTTAGGGACTAAATAGAGGCAATTAAAACCTCAGAAACTAAATTGAGACTCGCGTATAAGTTTAGGGACCAAATTGAGTATTATCTCAAAATTGAAATGGTGAATATTTATCTTCAGTTCTACTCCTAGAAGGCTAACAAGCGTAGCAAGCAGCAGTCTTAATTAAAGTTATTACTATTGCCTGATTACTAGTTATAGGACGTGAAGGTTTAGGTAGGGATAATTTGACTAATTTCGCTTCAGGCTTAGCTTACGTACACATTTTAATTCTTCGATATACCGCGGCCTCCAGCCGCAGCCTTCAACTAAATAGTCTAAACTAATAAATCAAACTTTAAATGCTTGTACTATTTTGCGTGTTGGACCCGCTGGCGGGACTCAAAGTCAAATTAAAATAGATCATCAGTTTGGTGGATTAAATTCCTATTTTAATTTTTGAGATTCACACTATTACTCATTTTGGTGGATTAAATTATCAATTTGGTTACATAATTATTCAATTTGATATTCAAAATTTAAAATTACTTATAATGATTTTCGAGATTTAGATTTAGACATAAATGTGGTCCCTCAACCTTTTCTAGTAATAACTCAGCAAATGGAGTGTCATAATGGTATCCTTTCTGCTATGCTGGATCCTGCAATGGCTAGCTAATGTTAGCGTAGCAGAGAGGGTGCCACCATGACACTCCATCACATTGGTGTTCGAATCTAAATCTAGAGGACCATTATAGATAATTTTAAATCTCAAAGATCAAAATGAGTAATCGTGTGAATCTCAAATACCAAAATGGGGATTTAGTCCAATTTGGTGCAATTACAGCCTCAGGGCGCCATATCCTTCCTGCTACCTTTTTTTGGTTTGTATCAGGATATCCATCAGATCGAAAACTCAATGACTAATTCCTCGAATATTGCAAAGGCACAAAGTAGACGACCCTTCCAAGCAAACAAGCTCCATTCTCATTCTCCAGTGAGTATCGAACTCGGAAAGATAATTAAGAAATACGGACCCTCATCCATCTGTCTACTTTTTAGTTTTAGATCGAGTAATGATAATTTATAACTCCGAATAAATTATTGAGTAATTGTTATAAGTTGTTTAACAATTTTTTTCACGGTTCTTTCACTGACTAATAAATTATTGTATATACAAAATAATATTCAAATTTTGAACTCTTGTTTAAACAGACAAATAAGTTAATCACTCGACTAACTTAAATTGGTTGATTTCGCAGTTTTTTTTTTGTTTTGCTAATTTTCAATTTCTAATAAGTTATTTAACACTTTGAATTATATAAATAGTACATAATACTTGTTCTAGACAATTTCTATAAGTCTAATACTAAGAACTAGATTCAAAAGTACGAAAAATTTTAAGAAATCTATTTGATAATTAAGAACTTTTTAGAATTTTAAAAAATATATTATAACGAGGGTACTAACTCTTCATTACTCATTTTATTTTTTAATAACTCAATTTTATGAGTATAATATTATTTATATAAGAGCCTCAAATCATGAATAAAATATCTTATGAAGGAGAAAAAAAATACTTTAGTAATGTTAGGAAGACAAAACATAATCAGTCCCAACAATCTAAATTTACTTTATTTAGTATTTGTTTATTATAGGGTGTATTAGCCAAATATAGTAAGTTTTGCTAAATTTTGACTAATTTTTTATGTTAACAAATATTTTTGCTTATGAAAAGGATAATTCATAAAAAGAACAACCTATCTAAGAGAAACTTATAACATCATAAAAGAAGTAAAGTATCTTTTTTGTCCCAAACGTTTGGGGTAAGTTCTATTTGTATCCCTAACGTTTAAATCGTCATATTTGTATCCCTAATGTTTATAAAAGTGATTCAATGTTATCCTACTATCAATTATACTAACAAATCATATTATATTTTTCAATTAGTCTCACTTGAATGTATTCATTTTCAATTAGGTCTCACTTGGATGTGTTCGATTTTAATATTATACCCACTATTTATGTTTAGATTCAATTATGTCCCTAGAAAAGTGAATTATGTAAATGTTGTAGGAATTAGTTTCAACATTTGATGAGCTATTTTTCGGAGTATATCATCGATTCTATCCCAGACATTTGTATTCTAACTTCAAGAAGAGATTTTTAAAACTTAAACTAAAGCGTTCATGATGTGTAATTGACAGTAGAATAACATTGAATCACTTTTACAAACGTTAGGATACAAATAGAATGATTTAAACGTTAGAGACACAAATAAGACTTACCCTAAACGTTGGGGACAAAAACAATACTTTACTCCATCATAAAATTATAATATATGCACTATTTTAAATACGTGTACTCAAATATAATTTCTATCTTAATCCCTATTGTGATTCATGCTAATTTAAGTATTAGAGTCTTATAAGTACACTTCCATCATAAAAATGACGGAATTTAAAACATTAAAAATTTGGAATAAAAGAGCAGTGACAATATCATGTCTCTAATTCACTTCTTTTACAAATTTGTTCGAGTAACCCCTAAATTAAAAAAAAAATTTGAATAAAAATACTGTTTTATATATATATAAAATAAACTATCAAAGTGTAGGTTTAAGTATCCATAAATGATTTGTTCGAAATCACTTACTCACATAAACACTTCAACAACAATACAATGTAATTTTAATATAAGTTTCTCTCAACAATAACATAACGCTATATTAAGAAGAAAAATAACACTATAACATTAAGACATATCTATATTTTCTATGAATTCTCCTAATAAAGAGAAAACAAAAACTCTCGCTGAAAATCTATAATAACTTATGAATTTTACTTAAGAACTATATCATATACAAATCTCTATTTATAAGTAAATATAAGTACCTGTGCCTACATCCTTAATATTTAATTTAAGAATAGATTTGATTGTGGATAACTTATATTTGCTGCTTGCTTTTCAATTCTTGAAGGTTCCATATTTTTCAATGTTTGTCAAAATTTACAACTCATGTTTCACTTTAGATTAAGTTAGCTTTTTCTACTTAATTCTTCTTCCTTCTAGTATTCATCAGGTGGTGCTTTTCACTCAATAGAGTTCAAATTAATCAAAACCATAAAATGACAATTGAATAAATTTTTACTTGTCAAACATATATATCAATTTGTATAATCTTGTTCTTGTGCAATTTGATGAATTCAGTTTGTCACATTCTTTTGGACATTTGAATGAGTTACCATATTAAAATTTTTATAATCTTTTAACAATTTGATTATGATAAGATCTTTTAATTTCTAATAAATGATACTAAAAAATTTGTGTCGCTAATAAAATAACTAATATACAAAAAAATCAGAGTAAAATTGGATCTCTTGAATTAAAAAAACTTGATGATTCACAATTATTTAAAAAAAAATCACTTTGATATAAAATTACTCATTTTATGAATGAACATATCTCGGAAACGCCTCAGAATGATGATGATGATGGAGATCCTCGGAATGACAATGCTTCACCTGAGGGCGAGGACGATGAGCTTGATAATTCTACAAGACTGTTCACAGCCGACATCATGAATTACCAACTTCCCAGACAATTCACCTTACCGACGACTCTAACCCCGTACGATGGGCTAGGAGATCCTAAGCAGCACATCAAAAAATTCCGATCTATTATGATCGTCAACGGTGCATCTGATCCTATTTTATGTCGTTGTTTTCCGTCTTTTCTAGATGGTCCTGCACTTGACTGGTTTTGCTCTTTGCCTGCAGATTCTATCTCACGTTTCCAAGAACTGGCGAAGCAATTCGAAGATCACTTTGCGGCATCAGCAATATATTTGCATGATTCCGATTATCTGACTACCATTAAGCAAGGTCCGCAAGAAAGTCTGAAGGACTACATTACCCGATTCACGAAGATAGCGATGAGGATCCCCGACCTTCACCCTGAAGTCCACTTGCATGCCATTAAAAGCGGCCTTCGCCCAGGCAAATTCCAGGAAGCCATCGCAGTGGCCAAACCAAAGACTTTGGCCGAGTTTCGGGAGAAGGCGAAGGGACAGATTGACATTGAAGAGCTCCGCCAGGCACGGAGGGCTAAAAAGTCGGCAGTCAACAAGGACGACGATAAATCTCGGGAATACGTCGACGATATGGTCGCCAAGACAAAAGCCGACCACTCTCACATTGATGATCTTACTGAAATCTTCGGCCAAATCCGAGCTTATAACATGCGGCTTAATCCTGAAAAGTGCGCCTTCGGTGTACGAGGAGGAAAATTCCTCGGTTTCATACTTACCAGCCGAGGAATTGAGGCAAACCCCGAAAAATGTCAAGCAATCCTCGACATGAATAGTCCGACAACGATCAAAGAGGTTCAGCGATTAACAGGGAGATTAGCGGCGTTGTCGAGATTTCTGCCGTGCTTGGCATCTAAATCCTCTAACTTTTTTCAGTGTTTGAGGAAAAATACAACTTTTCAATGGGATGAAAACTGTGAAGCTGCATTTACAAGTTTAAAAGAAATTCTTCTAAACCACCTGTTTTACAAAAACCTAAGATCGGCGAGCCATTATATTTGTACTTATCAATTACTAATATGGCAATTAGTTCAAGTCAAATGATCTCCTTTGTATGGAAGAGTATAATTTGTAGATTTGGTTTACCTCGACATATCATCACTGATAATGGTCGCCAGTTTACCGACCATAATTTCAAAGCTTTTTTGCAGAATTTGCAAATAAAACAACACTTTTCGTCAGTAGAGCATCCACAGTCAAACGGATTAGCAGAGGCGGCAAATAAAGTTCTCCAACAAGCATTAAGAAAAAAGGTTGATGATGCCAAAGGCTTATGGGCCGAGCTTATTCCCGAAATACTGTGGGGATATAACACTACAGTGCATTCAACAACTAAAGAAACACCATTTCGTTTGGTATATGGTTCAGAAGCAATACTACCAATTGAAGTCTCACATGGCTCCTTCCGAACAGAAGCCGTAGAGCATGAACAAGCTCGGCAATCCGAGCTTGATTTGTTAACTACGTCAAATTCTTTTTTAAGCTTACTCAAGACAGACTCTTTTGATTCCAACTGCCCTTTGAGCACATCACTCTCTGCAGCAGTCCGTAGCATTTTTCTATGCTTTTTCTCCTGACTCCGGCCTATGCTGACCAGCCGAAACCCTAATACCTGGTGCACAAACACAACTCACATAATAAATATCATAGCTACTACATATTCCTGAGTAAAATGTGCAGCAAGCAAGCCTCACCTGCATGAATTGATCAATACCCACATCCCCAACCTCATCAATACGAGACACATCAGAAGCAGCCTGAACAACTTCGTCGGCCACAACATTAAAAGGAAAATTTCTATCCCATACAGACAAGCCGTCCCTCCCGTCTTCAAAAACATGAAGTCTTTCTTGCTTCACAGTGAAACTCGATAATTCATCAAGTTGAATTGCCTTATCCTTTTCTTCTGCATCCACGATAACTACCTCAGACTTCCTCTTTTTGAAAACAATACCTTTCTTTTTCGGTGGCGGTTGGTTAACCTCAGCCTCACCTTCCATTTTTTCCAGATTTGATGAAGACCCTTCGAAATTTTTTACTTTGAAACGGGCCCTCAGACTTGATGCTGAAACCCCGGGATACTTCCCAGCTGCAAAAACAAAGTACAGTTAGTACGATAAATAAGTACATCATCAAAATCTATTGAGATAAATTACGATCCCTCACCAAAATAATTCTTGACTGAAGCTCTATTTTCATCCCAGGGAAGCAAATGTGAAACAGATATTAAACCACCCTTGCTGACCATTTTCATAAGGAAAGCTAATATACATTCATTCCTAGGAGTTATAAGCTCAGGGCCTAATATGTGCTGGGGTTGACAGCACCAATAAATCAGAAATTTCTCACCTAAGTGTTCATCCAAATAAAATGGAAATTCTTCGTCAACCGTTTTTACTTTAAGAAACATTTCCTTAAAATATTTGAAAGAGGATTTGTATAACTTGAAAACAGAAAATCCAGGGGTGCTGTTCAGATTAACCCAGAGCCCCTTCCAGACCCCTTTGGCTTGAAAAAGGCTAAAGAAAAGTTCAATTTCTGGTTCAATTTCAAGAAACTGCATCAAAACTTGAAAACATTTTAAAAATGCCCACCCATTCGGATGAATTTGGGAGGGTGCACAGTTCATCTGTTTTAATACATCACACCCTGTATTTTTTTTTAATTTAATTTGTGTACAAATTTCCACCGCCTCTACAAATAAAATACAGGAGAAAGTTTTGAATGATATGGATAGAGGAGATACAACATGTTTTGGAACATTTTCGGCAGAAGAAGATTAAGAATAGAAGAAGAATGCGGGACGCGTTTAGGGATTAGGGATTAGTAGGAAGAATAATTGAGAATAAGAGAGATAAGCTAGCTAATATTGTCTATTTAATTTACAAATTAAATAATAATGTTGTGTTAAGTTAAATATGAAATTAGTTTTTCTTGATAATTCTAATATTGTCAGTCCTCTTTGCTAATTAAGGTCTCTTAACTAGTCTTCAGTACTAATTAATTTTGATTTAAAAAAATAAAATAAAATAAAAAATAAAATACATAAAAAAAATCCTTAATCCCTTAAAATGAATTAGTTACTTCTATGTAAATCAAATTTTAAAAACTCAGATTTATGTCTCAATCTATTCAATTTGATTTATCATAAACAGTAATAAATCAAATTAAGAAATTTTGAATTAGGATTGTTCCTGTGTGAAAATGGATTCCGAGGTATAGCTTGTTCTGCTGATGTTTGAACTGGCTTTCCTCAAAATACAGAGTGAGGAACGTCGTCTTCTTCTGGGGAGGTGGCGTTGGGTACCTGAAAAGGGACTCCAACGCTCAAGTAAGTAGGGGTACGAGAGAGTTCAGAAGAAAACTTAGAGTGAAGTACGTACCCTTAGCTTAGTAGTTTGTTGGTATTTATAGTGGGTTATTTGAATGGTTTGTTACGCGTATCTTGCTTGTGGGTTTGACGGGGTCTGGATTTTGTTACTGTCCGGATTTGTTGGGATGATACTGTTCTGAGTGGGGAGGTTGTTGGAAAAAGTATATCTGCCAGCTATGCCAGATTCCGAGTTTATAGTAGGTGTGGGTCATAACTGAGTAACAGATCATAGCCCCCAAGCTTGACCTATTTTTCTGAGTCAAGATATAATAGGTCGAGCTTAGTGTATAGCTCGGAATCGGGTATAGTGATAGCCCCCAAGATCGACGTGTTATAGCGTGTGTGTTTCGAAAAATGGTTCAAACTGGTTGTTTTGGCAGTAAATTGAATATATATTTGGATGAGAGAGAAATTTTCGGGAATCGTGCGTGGTGCTTTAAATTTTTATTAAGAATAGGGATAGTTTTTTATCAGGGGCGTTGGTTTTGGAAACGGTAATCAAAATCAATGGTTAGGGTTTGTTTGGATAATTTTGATTTTTAACCTGAAAGTTAGGTTAATGGGCTTGTGGATTTGGTAGGCTCTTGGGTTACTGCTACTATTTTTACTTCATCTTCGCGATTTTCTGGAAATGAGCAGAAAAGATTAGTGTCTTCCACTTCTGTTTGTATTCTGTTTCGTTGCTTATGAATAAGGGAAAAAGTGTAGTTGACAAGAAGGTTAAGGGAAAGAAAAAGAAGGGGGTGGTGGATGACGTCGACAAGATTGTTGAGGAAGTTTTCGTTTGGGATCTCGCAGATCCTTATGGGTGGGTTGCTGAGTCTATTAAGGGTTGGGTGTCTGTGTTTGATGATGATCGGAGTGTTTCACAATTGGGTTCACCTTCTTCTTGGGTTAGGGCTGGGAGTGAGGTTAACTTAAGGTTTTTGTCATGTAGTGCGTCTGATCGTGTCTTCCATCGTAGTGAAGGTTTTGAGTGTTTTTACATGTATAGTGCTGTCTTTGTAGAATTAGGGGTTAGGTTTCCCTTTTCTGAATTTGAGTGTGGGGTGTTGATGCAGTTAAAATGTGCGCCATCACAATTACATCCGAACTCGTGGGCGTTTGTTAGGGCTTTTGAAATTTTGATGAGTGTGCTGGAGGTGGAGGCATCGTTGGAGGTTTTCTTTGCTTTGTTTCAGTGTAAGGGGGTAAAAAGGGGGTGCTGGCTGAACCTTGCTAGTGCTCCGGGCCGCGCTATATTTAGTTTGTATCGTTCTTCTTTCAAAGGCTTTAAGTCTATGTTTCTGAGGGTTGGGGTTGCTAAAAACGATTTTCCGTGGTATATCGATGATTGTTTGTTGGAGAAGTTTTCTTTGTATTGGGTTCCGAGACCTAGGCAGATTCTTGATATGGATAGGATGGAGTATGAGAACGAGATGGTTGTTGAGTTTCTTGTCAATCATGTATCCTCGTCTTTTCTTCTTTCTGTTGTTGATATGTTAGATCTTGAGGCTGATAAGGATGCCTTATCTGAATATATAGGTAAAGGAGTTGTTTGTGTTGTTTATTTTTGTAAGTTTTTGTTTGTTTGTTGATTGTTTTGATTCTGTGCCGTTGAGAAGGCTCTTAAGGTTACATCTAGTAGCTTGCGGGCATTCTTTCGAAATAAGAATGTCAAGAAGCAGGGGTCTAGCAGTCGGACTGGGGTTGATAAGGGAGGGGAAGTGAATCAACCTTCTCCTATCAAGAAGGTTAGCTATAAGCGGAAGAGGATGGATGCCAAGGACTGTGGGAATGTAGCTGAGGAGAAAGGTGATATGAGGGAGGTTAATCTGGACCAAGTAAAAAAGTTTACTGAGAATCAGAAAGTTCTGCATGGCTACAGGGGTGACGAGGACTTGACGTCATTGTGGAGTGAGTATTTTCCCTTTACTGTGTTGGCCGATGAGCATGTTCAGAGTCCAGCCAATGTGAAACTTATTCATGATGTTGGAGATGTTACCGTGGCTCAATATTTGCAGGTATTTGTTGTGTTATGTATAGATGTACTGATCAATTTATTGTTGTATTGATTTTGGTTTCTATATTGTTGTTTTGTAGGTTATTGGTGCTCGGTTGATGTGTGTTGGTCGGACGGAGGAGTTGAGGCTTTCAAGGGCTATTTTGATAGGGCTGCTATGGATCAACTAATGCGGGAGAATTTGGAGAAGGGGAATAAACTCCGCGATGCTTTGAATTTGGTGAACCAGTTGGGAGAGAAGTTGGCGACTGCTGAAGCTTCTGTGAAAAAGTGTGGTGAAGAGAAGACAGCTCTTGAGGCGAGATTGATTGTGCTTGGGGTAGAAAAGAAACAAGCTGAGGATGAGAAAGAAAATCATGGTCTGGAGATGTTTTCGGCTGGGTTTGAGAGGGCTGTTGAGCAGATCAAGCTGTTGGTACCTGCTGCTGATTTGTCGAAGATGGATCCTTGTAAGGTGGTCGTTGGGGATGAATTGGTAGATGATGAGGATGGTGTTGAGGGTGAGGGCAAGAATCCTGGTGCTTAATTGTTGACATTTTAGTTTGTCTTTTGCTGAACTTATTTGACGCATAGTTGCTTGACTTTTTGTGATGAACTGCTGGCTTTTAGCTTAAAATATAAAGTATTTGATGTTTTGATTTTGTTCATATAGTAGTTTGAAAGATATTTTGGTATATTATTTGTATGTTTGCTTGTGACGATCGGTCGGTTAGGATAGCGTATAGCACGTGTGTTTGTAGCGGTCTTACGTTCATAAGACTATTGGGGAGTATATGCACTATTTAGTGCTATTTGTAGAAGATTGGATGCGCTTTATTCGTCGTTTTAGGGAGATGTTGATATGGTTAGGACTGGGTTTGATAAGCTTGTTAGGCGTTTGATTAGTTTTGCGATATTTTGAATTTATCATAAACTTAATATTGCTTGCTTGAGTTTAGCTGCGCAGATGGTATGGGAGATAGGAACTAAAAAATTGTGTTTGTTTGGTTTGTAATATGGTTGGTAAGAAAGAGTGCGGGGTGGTGTGCCTCATTAAAACCTCTCCAGCAAAATCCTCCTTAGGGATAAAATCTGGTAGTAGGAAAAAGAGTGCATCACCATGTCCGACTTATAGACTAACTGTAGTACATTTTGAGAGAGGATATGTTCCAAGTGTTTGGTAGTATAGCTCCGTCGAGCCTTTGTATTTTGTATGCGCCCTTGCCGACGACTCTATGTACTTTGAATGGTCCTTCCTAATTTGCGCTTAGCTTGCCATGTCCTTGTGGCTTTCGTATGGCTTCGACTTTTCTTAGTACAAGGTCACCTTTCGAAAATGTTCTTTGTTTGAGTTTCCTGTTGTATTTTCGAGCTATAGCTCATTTTGCCGCTGTTTGTTGTAGTGCGGCTTTGTCACGAGTTTCGTCTATGAGGTCGAGTTCAACTCTTCTGCTTTCCATATTGTTGCTTTCGTTTGTTAGTGTGGTTTTGGTGTTTTGTAGGGATACCTAAATTGGTATCATTGCGTCACTTTCGTAAACTAGCCTGAATGGCGTTTCCTTTGTTGTTGTGTGTTCGGTTGTGTTGTAGCTCCATAAGATTTCGGGAATAAGCTCGGCCCATTCTTCTTTTGATTCATTGAGCTTCTTTTTTAGTCCTTGCAAAATGATCTTATTGGCGGCTTCAGCTAAGCCGTTAGTTTGTGGATGTTCGACAGAAGAGAATTGTTGAACTATTTTGAAATTTTGTAAAAAGGTTGTGAATTTTTTATCTATAAATTGTCTACCATTTTCGGTGATGATGGATTGAGGAATACCAAACCGGCATAGTATGTTTTTTCATACGAAAGAAATCATTTTTTCAGAAGTGATTTTTGCCAGTGGTGTAGCCTCTATCCATTTTGTGAAGTAATCTATGGCGACAATTAAAAACTTAACCTGGCCTGGAGCGGGTGGGAATGGTCCGAGGATATCTAGCCCCCATTTGTTGAATGGCCAGCATATGTCGGATGCATGTAGTTGTTCAGCCGGGGTATGAATGATCGGTGCGTGGCGTTGGCAGTGGTCGCAATGTTTGACTTTATTCATGCAGTCTTGTTGTAACGTCGGCCAGTAGTAACCAACTCGGAGGATCTTGGCAGCTAGACTTCGGCCGCCGATGTGTGTACCACAAACTCCTTTATGGACTTCATCTATTGTCAATTTGGCCTCTGCTGTGTTTAAGCATCTTAGCAGGGGTCTTGTGAATCCTCTTTTGTATAAGTCGGCTTCGAGCATTGTGTAGAAACTTGCTCTTCGTTTGAACTTTCGTTGATTTTGGACGTTGCTAGGGATGTTCCCTGTTTGCAAGTAAGTGATGAAGGGTGATCTCCAGTCATCTTCCTGCGAAATACTCGATATTGATGTTAGTATAACACTAGGTTCTTCGAGTGTTAGTTGGGATAAAATGGATGGTGTAGTTTGACTTCTTATTGTTGCTAGTTTTGAGAAAATATCTGCTCTGTCATTCTGTTCCCGAGGTATATGAGATATGTTGAATTTTTGAACATTTTTGACGAGGTTGCTGACGATGACATTGTATTTTTCTAGCAACGGGTCTTTTACCTGGAAAATACCTGTTACCTGTTGTACTACCAGCAGAGAGTCGCACTTGACGTTTAAATATGTTATTCCCATTGTTTGAGCTAGTCGGAGTCCTGCAATTAGAGTTTCGTACTCTGCTTGGTTGTTGCTTGCATGAAAAGTAAATTGCAGGGATTGCTCGAATTGCGCCCCGTGTTTGTCTTCGAGGAGTATTCCTGCTCCGGAGCCTTTGCTGTTTGAGGCTCCGTCGACGTATAGTGTCCATGTGTTGTTTTTAGGATCTTGTTCCTCTGCAGTGAGTTCTGCAATGAAGTCGGCTAGTGCTTGGGATTTGATGGCTCCTCTGGATTGGTATTGAATGTCGTATTCTGACAGCTCGATCGACCATTTGATTAGCCTTCTTGCTAGCTCGGGCTTCGTCAGTATTTGTCTTAAAAGTTGTTCTATTCGGACCACGATGGTGTGACTTTGGAAGTAGTGTCGTAGGCGTCTAGCTGTTGTGACCAGGGCTAGAGCTAGTTTCTCTAATTTTGGGTAACAGATCTCGGCATTTTGTAGTGATTTACTGACAAAGTATACTGAGTGTTGCTGCTTTTCTGCTTCTGTTACTAAGACAAAACTGATAGCATGGTCAGTAATAGATAAATATAGATAGAATGGTTTACCTACTTCTGGAGTTTGGAGGATTGGGGGAGCTGAAAGTATGGCCTTGAGCTCGGTGAAAGCTTTTTCGCATTCCTCGGTCCAGTGAAACTCCTGTTGTTTTCTTAGATTTTTGAAAAAATGGTGTGATCTGTGGGCTATCCGAGGCAGAAATCGGGCTAGGGCTGCCAGTCGGCCGGTTAGTTGATGGATCTCCTTGACTGTCTTTGGACTTCGCATGTTCAAGACTGCCCGACACTTCTCTAGATTTGCCTCTATACCTCGGCAAGTGAGTATGAAGCCGAGGAACTTGCCACTTTGTACTCCGAAAGCACATTTATCAGGGTTAAGCTTCATATTGTATTTTAGAAGTTGTTGGAATATTTCTGGTAGGTCTTTGACGTAGTTTGCTTCGGCAAACCTGGTCATGTAGTCTTTTAGGCTCTCGTTTGGTCCCTGCTTAATGGTGGTTAGGTAATTAGAGTTATGGACGTATATTTTGGATGCGGCGAAGTGATTGACAACCTGGTCTGCTAGCTCGTCCAAGTTAGAGATGGAGCTTTAAGGGAGATTGGAGAACCAAATCAGAGCGGCTTCGTCTAAGAAAGTAGGGAACTTGCCACTTTGTACTCCGAAAGCACATTTATCAGGGTTAAGCTTCATATTGTATTTTAGAAGTTGTTGGAATATTTCTGGTAGGTCTTTGACGTAGTTTGCTTCGGCAAACCTGGTCATGTAGTCCTTTAGGCTTTCGTTCGGTCCTTGTTTAATGGTGCGCTTAGGTAGTCAGAGTTATGGACGTATATTTTGGACGCGGTGAAGTGGTTAATGAACTGGTCAGCTAGTTTGTCGAAGTTTGAAATGGAACCTTCAGGGAGGTTGGAAAACCAAATCAAGGTGGCTCCGTCTAGGAAAGTTGGGAAGGTACGACATAAGATCGGGTCGGAATCTTTATTCATGAACATCATGGCTTGGAACTTGGTGACGTGGACGTTCGGATCTCCTATTCCATTGTAAGGTTTTAGGGTTAATGGTAGGGTGAAGTTTTGGGGCATTTCGAAGTTCATGACTTCTTTGGCGAAGGGGTTGGTTCTCTTTTTGGTAGTCATTTTGGTGGTTTTGGGAATGGCGTGTCTGGTTTCCGAGGTGTGCTCGTCATCGTTATACCTGTTTTCGGTACTTTTGTGTTCTCCTTTGCTCCGATCATGCCCCATCTGTCGTAGGAGCTCAGCCATTTTTTTATTCTCGGCCCTGAGGGCCCCATTAATTGCCAAAATTTCCGCTTGGTTGATGGAGGGAGTGTGACTGTGCTCGTCTGCCATCTGTTGTGTCCTGCAAAAGGAAATGAAGGGATATACAAAATACAGAAAAGGCGGGGTTAGATTAAAATCGTGGCCCCACGGTGGGTGCCAAATATTCCTGTGTGAAAATGGACTCCGAGGTATAGCTTGTTCTGCTGATGCTTGAACTGGCTTTCCTCAGAATACAGAGTGGGGAACGTCCTCTTCTTCTGGGGAGGTGGCGTTGGATACCTGAAAAGGGACTCCAACGCTCAAGTAAGTAGGGGTATGAGAGAGTTCAAAAGAAAACTTAGAGTGAAGTACGTACCCTTAGCTTAGTAGTTTGTTGGTATTTGTAGTGGGTTATTTGAATGGTTTGTTACGCGTATCTTGCTTGTGGGTTTGACGGGGTCTGAGTTTTGTTACTGTCCGGATTTGTTGGGATGATACTGTTCTGAGTGGGGAGATTGTTGGGGAAAGTGTATCTGCCAGCTATGCCAGATTCCGAATTTATAGTAAGTGTGGGTCATAACTGAGTAACGGATCAAGGATACATGTAATAAATTGAAGCGAATAATTTCGGTTTACTAGTGAAGTCATGTTAAAAAGTTACATTCCATAATAAATCGAAGAAAGTTGTTTCAATTTACTTCGAATAACTAAAAGTGTTAAGTACGATTTTGGTCTCTAACGTAGAAGTCAAAAATTTATTTCGTCCATGCCGTTGTTGTTACTCCTTGCTGCCGCTGCTGCTTCTTTCTTCCTCATCACATACACTAACGGCAAAATAAGAGAGAGCAGTGGGAGAGAGAAAGAGAAGAAAGGAACGAAGCCTTCCACAGCGTCGCCGACCACCACAGTGCCCTCTTCGTGGTGATTTGTAGCCCGCCAACACCGCATCGCCGTTCACCGCCGCAGCCCCCCTCCCCACCACCGCCGTCCACCGCAATCCTTTCCCTCTGTTTTAATTTTTTATTCCTTTTTTCTTTAATTTTTCAAATTTAAAAGATTTCATTGTTGTTGTTGTTGATGCTTCTGGTTGCTTCTGTTTATTCCTTTTATTCCATTGTTGTTGTTCATGCGTTGGTTGCTTCTGCTTCTGTCAGCTTCTGTTTTTACTTTTTCTTTTGGTTCTATTTTTATTGTTGTTCTGATTTCATTATCCATTGTTATTGTTGTTGTTGTTTTGCTGATTGTTGTTGTTTGATTGTTGTTATTCTGCTTCTGATTTCTACTTTTGCCTGCTTCTATTTTTGTGTTTGTGCTTCTACTTCTATTTCTAGTTAATGTTGAGGAAGAAGATTGAGAAAAAAGAGAGATATTTTCGTGCAAAGACGATTTTAAAACTAAATTAAACTATTGAGACCATTTTATAGAAAAAAAAGTCAAAAACAAAATAAATTTTCAACGTATGTTGAGACTAAAATCATATTTAACCTAACTAAAATTAACGGGTCCTACACATTCGACTTACCAATACAAACGAGGATAGTTAAATAATCGAATTATCTTAATAGAAAAAACTGTTAAATTATATTTTTGTGGTATCAAAATAACTTGTTGAAGAAACCTATTGATAGATCTAGCGCAATAGTTCAACCAATGACAAAAGATTTAAACTACAAAATCTAATTAATAATGCTTGACCGTTACATTGAGTTTAAGCGTTCCTCTGAGCTTAGCTAAATCCTTGAAAACCGTTTCCATAACCCCATACCCTTTGACGAACCGAAAATAACCGGTCCCAGAAACAACACCAAATTCTCGTTCCTTCATTCCGAATATATCAGAGCCTTGAATCTCCAACGTGCTTCCTTTGAACTTTCCATCGGTGAATATCACCGAGAATGCCATGTGCAACCCTTTTCCGTCAAGCTGCGAGTTTATGTAAAGTCCCTGGGCCCTTCCGATGACTTTTGAGTCGACGCTGGGTCCCACTGTTACTGGGTCATCCACCACTGCAACGGTGCCGAAGTGGAAGATGTTGGAGGTGGGGCCTGCCTTTCCGGCCACGGTTGCCGCGGTTGTGTCTTCGCCAGTGAAGTGTTCGTGGACGTAGAATGCAAGGTTTGTTTGATTTGGTTGGAGCTTGGGAAAGGTGTAGGCTACGTAGATGATTGTAACGGTGAAGATGAAGAAAAAGAAGTTGGAAGTGAGGTTCATTGGGGTGGCCATGGCTGCTCTCTAATGGTTTGAGCTATGGCTATTGCTATTATTGCTGTTGCGCATGTTATGTTAAATTTCACTGTTAGCGTTGATATAATTATGATTATTTGCGTTGATGATGATGACGAAGATGCTTATGTCTTGATTAGTTGATATTCGTCGCGGGAAGCGACAAAAGATTATGTTATAAGGTGGCAGCTCAATAATAGGAAAAGCATCTTTTTAAAATGAAGAAAATTGGTAAGATAATAAAATAAATGAATATTTAATTACATTAAATTTATAACCTTATATTTCATGATGTAAAATTTATTACTTTAATTTAAAAATAATTAGAATATTGTTTTCTGTTTTTGTGGAGGTTGACTGCTGTATAGCTCGTTTGCCGATAAGTATTTGCAAGCTTTTTTTTGGGATGAGTTATACTTCGGCAATGAGAAAACAAGAGAGTAGACAGTTGAAAAGACACTCCGTCACTCAAGTTAATAAGTAAATAGTATATACGTAATTTGTTAGATTTAAAAAAGTGGTAATACTAGGGAAACAAAAAAACAGTCAGAACTTACCTTATTTAACATTCATTAATTGTCGCAACAATTAATAAATGTTAAATAAGACAAGTTATGACTGTTTTTGGCTAATTTTCTTTAGTTATCAAATATTTCTGTTAAAAAATATATACACACAAGTTCTATTATTTCCACTAAAATTCGAAGTAAAGTGCTTACACAAGTAAGAGAAAAATTAATTTTTGGGTAATGTTAGGGGACTAAAAAAATAGCCAAAATTTGTCTTATTTAATATTCATTAATTGTTACAACAATTAATGAATACTAAATAAAATAAGAGTACTACTATGCATACAAGTCATTTTGGCATACAAGTCATACAAGTTAATCCTAACTCAACAAAATCCACTTGCATAACGCGCATGTGAAAATCACGTTTCTCTTTATATCTCGCGTTCCTCCTTCTCCTCCTTCTTCCTCTTCCTTCTTCTTCTCCTTCTTCTTTTGCGTTTTTTCTCCTTTTTCTTTGGTGTTTCATCTTCATCGTCGTTTTTTTATTGTTGTTGTTGTTGCTGCATTTTTTTTCCTCTTCCTCTTTCTATTGATTTTGCAACATTATGTATTTTTTTTTCTTTATTTGAGTTTTTCCTCCAAGAAGAATTATGAGAATATGAAATAAGAAAATGAAGAAGAAGAAGCAGCAGAAGATGATGAGGAGGAAGAGGAAGAGTTTTGAATTATGTAGAACTTATCAGCACACATACACCGAAAATTTTTAAACAATACACTCAAATATCTTCGTGTTACACCCAAATATTTTCGTGTTACACCCAAATTTGCTGCAAATACAGAAAAATATTTCCTCTAATGCTGCATTTTTTTCCTTCTTCTTTTTTTTTCCTTATTTCTTTCTTTCTTTTAGTTGAATGAATGTAAGTTCATCATTTTTCAAGTAATTTTGCAGCATTATGTGTTTCTTCTTCTTCTTTGTTTGATTTTTTTGTTTTTATTCTTGTTAAGAGAGTAAACCAAGAAGAAACTTGAGAAGGTAAAACAAGAAGAAGAAGAGTTTTGAATTATGCAAAACTTATCAGCACACATACACTGAAAATTCTTAAACAATACACTCAAATATCTTCGTGTTACACCTACATATCTTCGTGTTACACCCAAATTTGCTGCAAATACAGAAAAATATTTTCTTTAATGCATAACTTTTACATTATATTCAATTCAAACTATCAACGATGAAACATTATTCACCTCAAGAATCATAAACTACTAACAAAAATATTAACTAGAATCGAACAACACCTCAACCACTTGATTGGATTTAAAACAATAATCAATTTTGTTCTAGTTCAATTGATAATCTGAACTTGAATTATTCATTATCTTCAATAGCGAGATAACTGCTGATGGAGGAGAAGGAGAAGGAGGCAAAGAAAGGAGGAGAAAAAATTCCAATGAAAAAAGAATGAAAAAAGAAGGAGGAGAAGAAGGAAGCGATGTTGGTGACGACGATAACGAAAGAGAAGAAGAAGAAGAAGAAGAAGAAGAAGAAGAACAACAACAACAACAACATGCAGCAAGAAGAATAAGAGTAAACTACCATTTCTACTCATAAAAGTTGAAAACGCTGACATATCTACCCATAGAAAACGAAAATTACCATTTGTACCCATAAAAAATAGTTTTTACAAGCAAAATTATCCAAACCCTAAAAAATTAAATAAAATTCCTAAACTACCATTCTCTCCACCACTACCACTATCATCTCCTCCCTCCTCCTGTCTCTCTCAATGTTCTGAGCGACCCAATCCCAACATCAACCACATTACTGCTCAATACTACCGTCTCACCCTCCTCCTCAGCCGTCACCCTAACCCTTTCGACCGCACACTCCCCCATCGATGTCGATCGCGACTCAACAGCACCACCACCACCATCACCATCAGCCATCATTGCTGTTAACTTCACCACCTGAATGGATTGGGTTTTTTCTGCACACACATTCAAATGCTGCGACTTTTTTAAGGGTTAATCGAAAACACTCATCAGCAAGGTTAAGATCTATGACTCTAACCCTGAATCCTCCAAACTTTTACCATTGATTTCATTGTCTCCCTCGAGAACTCCCGCGTCGCCAACATCAGCTCTGACATTTCCACTGCACACTCCTGGCTCTCCATCCGCATCCTCCCCTTCCTGCCCGCCATATCCGTCGTCGCCATCACCGTTGGCAACGAGTACCTCACCACCACCGTTGACACGAGTATGGCGGCGCCGGCGCTAATAGAACATTTGAGTGGCTGTGCGAAGTGAGGATCGTCGATGGGGTCCATGGAGGCGCACTTGCGTTTGAGGGTGGAGTTCCAGTGGTTCTTAATGGCATTGTCGGTTCTGCCGAAAAAGAGTAGGGCTATGGTGGCCCACTTGTTGTCGAACCGAGCGTGAGCTCTGATTATGGTGCCATTCTCTTCGGGGGTGAAAGCCCGATGCTCCACCTGTGGAGAGAGCTGATTGCACCATCAGAGCCTGCAAGATTTGCCCTAGCAGAACATTGAGAGAGAGAGAAAGAGAGAGAGAGAGAGAGATGATAGTGGTAGTGGTGGAGAGAAGGGTAGTTTAGGAATTTTATTTAATTTTTTAGGGTTTGGATAATTTTGCTTGTAAAAATCATTTTTTTTTATGGGTACAAATGGTAATTTTTGTTTTTTATAGGTAGATATGTCAGCATTTTCAACTTTTATGGGTAGAAATAGTAGTTTACTCGAAGAATAATAAAAAAAAGAACGTGTAGTAATGACAGAAAGAAAAACGTGCGCGCGTGAATATAAATGACTTGTATAAAAAAAATGACTTATATATAAAGAATAATTGATAAAACAAATTCTGATTATTTTTGGCTAATTTATTTTGATTACAAGATATTTCTAAATTCCTTTATACTATCTTTGTGCTATAGCAAAATGACTACATAAATGCTTACACTATTTGCTAATTATATTGAAAAGGTGAAGTTAAGAAGGTAACCATTTAAAATTATTTTATTTAATTTATTAATATACATAGTTGTTCATACCCTGGCCCAACACTAAGGCCCAGGATCCAAGAAAAAAGGCCCAACCCAAAAGAGTTGAGCCTTTCACTACACCGACCAGATACCAAGAAGTCGGCTATCTTCACGACTTGCTCTAAAGAAGTCGGTACGAGGATTAGCTGGCAGATAAACCCTCCTTCAAGAGGATAACTGCCCCTAGAATCTCTCTAACCACTTCCAGGAGCCATATCTTAACCTCCCTAAGATAAAGGGACGGTTATCCACCTAAAAAGGTGGTACTACTCCAACGGTGGTTATTGGATCACCACTATAAATACCCTGACGCTCCTCAGGTATCTCAAGTTCCAATACTCTCTAGACCTGTTTTGCTCCCTTTGCTGACTTTGGCATCGGAGTGTCTTTGCAGGTACCACCCCCCTCACTTCTCACGAACAAGTCGGGCGGAGGCCCCCAAGGTGTCAACCCACTTGCAGGTCTCCTCTCTCATACGTTTGGGCCAACCAATACCATCTAGCCCATTAATCTCCGATTACCCATCGTAACATTGGCACCGTTGCCGGGGACCCGAGAGATCAACCAGTGATGGCGGACAGATTCCCTGAGGAGGGTCATGTGGAAACAGATTCCGAATAAGAGAATCTGGATACCGGAAATAATGACGCGGACCTAACCCTCCGCCAGGAAACCAACGATCAACACAGAGAGGGTACCTCCGAAGTCAAAACCCCGAAGGTGAATTCCTCTGAAGGCCGTGAGTCGGAGAAGGACGGACAGTCTCACGCAACTGAACTCATGGGATTAGTCCATGTCCACCAAAGTCGCCTGGAACAGCTAGAACTGGAACGGGAACGACAAAGGGAGATAGAAAAGCACCTAAGAGAGGAGATGGATCGACGAAAAGAGTTAGAGAAAAAACTCTTAAAGTTAGAATCCTCCCTCAAAGGTCGGAACTCCCGTGACGATAGAGAAGAGTCGCCCCTAGGAGGGGATGATCCTTTTAGTGAGGACATAATGAGGGCAAAGGTTCCAAGAAACTTTAAAAGCCCCGATATGGACCTCTATGATGGAACCACAGATCCAAAGCATCACTTAAGCAACTTTAAAAGTCGGATGTATCTGGCTGATGCTTTTGATGCTACGCAATGCAAAGCTTTCCCGACAACCTTGTCGAAAGTGGCGATGAAATGGTTCGACAGCCTCCCCCCGAGGTCGGTCACCAGTTTTGAAGAACTCTCAAGGAAGTTCTTGATGAGGTTCTCTATCCAGAAAGACAAAGTAAAACATGCGCCAAGCCTCCTAGGGATAAAGCAGGAGGTCAGAGAATCCTTGCGAGCCTACATGGAAAGGTTCAACAAAGCATGTTTGGAAATCCAAGACCTGCCCACTGAGGCAGTCATAATGGGGTTAGTCAATGGGCTTAGAGAAGGTCCCTTCTCACAGTCCATATCAAAAAGACACCCCACCTCCTTAAGTGATGTACAGGAAAGAGCTGAAAAGTACATCAACATGGAGGAGAATGCTAGGCTGAGAGATTTGAGTTGGCAACCTGGGCATCTCCCCTCAACAAAAGAGAGGGAGAGGGAACCCAAAAAGAAGGAAGAACTCGGTCTCGATAGACCAAGAAAATATCACTCTTATACTCCTCTAAAGGTCTCTATAGTAGATGTATACAGAGAGATTTGTAATACTGAAAGGCTGCCACCCCCCAGACCCATTAAAAATAAAAAAGGGGGGAGCCGCAGCGACTACTGTGAGTACCATAAAATATATGGTCACTCCACAAACGACTGCTACAACCTTAAAAATGTGATAGAAAAGCTGGCTAGAGAAGGTCGGCTTGACAGATATCTCATAGAAAGGTCGGACAGTCATGGGAAGAGAAAGCGAGATAATATGGATAGAAGAGACCCACCACCGCAGACTCCGGAGAGACATATCCATATGATCTCAGGAGGGTTTGCGGGAGGGGGACTCACCAAATCCTCTCGCAAAAGGCATCTTAAGAGAGTCTACCAGGTTGGAGGAGAGTCATCCGACCTCCCTACTATTTCATTCACAAAAGAAGACGGGCAAGGAATAATCCCTGGACACGATGATCCAGTGGTAATAACTATGATCCTAGCAAATTCCCATCTCCATAGAACCCTAGTAGACCAAGGAAGCTCGGCGGACATTCTTTTCAAACCCGCTTTCGACAAACTAGGGTTGGATGAAAAAGAGTTAAGAGCCTACCCCGACACCTTGTACGGATTAGGTGACACGCCAATAAAGCCACTGGGATTTTTGTCCCTCCACACCACTTTTGGAAAAAGGAAAAAATCAAAAACTCTGAGTATAGACTTTATAGTCATCGATGTAGGGTCAGCATATAATGCTTTAATCGGCAGAGCTACCCTTAATCGACTCGGAGCGGTGGTATCCACTCCCCACCTTTGTATGAAATTCCCGACCTCAGCGGGGATAGCAACGGTAAGGGGAGACCAGAAATTGGCAAGGAAATGCTACAATGAAAGCCTAAACCTGAGAAGAAAAGGCCGAGAAGTCCACACAATAGAGCTCGGAGGTGCAAGGGCTAGAGAAGAGCTGCGACCACAGCCGGGAGGAAAAACCCAGGAGATACAGGTAGGCGAAGAGGAAGGGAAAATTACTCACATAGGAGCCAACCTAGGGGAAACCCTAAAACAAGGGTTGGCTAAGATCCTAAGAGATAACTCCGATCTCTTCGCCTGCAAGGCCTCCGACATGCCTGGGATAGACCCCGAGCTCATGTCCCACAAGCTTTCGGTCTACCCGGGGTCCCGACCTGTGCAGCAGAGAAGGCGTAAGCTCGGCCCAGAACGAGCTCTAGTAGTGGAAGAGCAAGTGCAGGCACTCTTAGAAGCCGGCTTCATCAGATAAGTTAAATACCCAACATGGCTAGCCAATGTAGTGCTAGTCAAAAAACAAAATGGCAAATGGAGAATGTGTGTCGACTATACCGACTTAAATAAGGCCTGTCCCAAGGACCCTTATCCACTGCCAAGTATTGACACCCCAGTAGACTCCAGCTCGGGGTATCAATACTTGTCGTTCATGGACGCCTACTCGGGGTATAACCAAATCCCGATGTATGAGCCAGACCAGGAGAAGACGTCATTCATCACACCCAGAGCTAATTTCTGCTACGTGGTCATGCCATTTGGATTGAAAAATGCAGGAGCCATGACAAACCCCATTTGTAGGGTTTATCTTGTGCTTGATTTAGGGGATTTTATCACCTTTTACCCACATTTATTCAATGAATTAGCATGGTTTTACATATTCTCCTTTAATTGTGCTTAAGAGTGAAAACATGCTTTTTAGGACTTAAAATAGCTAAATTTAATTCACCTTGATTCTATTAGATGCCTTGATGTGTTTGTCAAGTGATTTCAGATTTAGGAGGCAAGGATTGGATCAAGGGAATGAAGGAAAAGCATGTAAAAATGGAGAACTCATGAAGAAATGAGGGAATCGCAAAAGCTGTCAAACCGACCTCTTCGCACTTAAACGACCATAACTTGAGCTACAGAGGTCCAATTGATGCGGTTCCAGTTGGGTTGGAAAGCTAACATCCGGGGCTTCGAAACGATATAAGATTTGCCATAGTTGCATCGCGCATAGGGGCGCGCACGCGCACGGTACGCGGACGCGCCGATGGTGGCACATGACCCACTTAATGCAAACGTGGCCAGCGATTTTAGAAGCCTTGTGGGCCCAATCCAACTCATTTCTGATGCTATTTAAGCCAAGGATTGAAGGGGAATCAACATACTTTTCATACTTTTCATACTTTTCATACTTTTTCATACTTTTCATACTTTACTTACTTTTGACCATTAGTTTAGTTTAGTTTAGTTTAGTAGTGAGAGTTAGTTTCTAGAGAGAGAAGCTCTCTCTTCTCTCTAGAATTAGGATTAGAATTAGGTTTAGTTTTTAGATCTAGGTTTTAATCTTTGCTTTCTTCCACTTCTATCTCTCAATTCTTTGTTGCTACATTCAATCTTCTTCTATTCCTTTGTTGTAATTTCCTTTATGTTGTTCTTATACTTTGTTGTAGATCTAGTATTGTTCTTTCTACATTCTTCCAATTCAATAAGAGGTAATTCATAATAAATGTGTCTTCTTTGCTTTTCTATTGTTGATCTCTTGTTTTTGTAGTTGTAGATTCCTTTAATTCTTGCATTTAATAATGTTTACTCTTCTTGCACTTTATGTGTTTGTTGAAATGTCTCTTTTAGTTTTAGTGTAGATTTTGTTCCTCTTGGCCTAGGTAGAGTAATTAGTGACACTTGAGTTATCTAATTCCTTTGTTGATTGATAATTGGAGAGATTGCTAATTGGTTTGGAGTGCACTAAAGCTAGTTTTTCCTTGGGAGTTGGCTAGGACTTGTGGCTCAAGTCAATTCATCCACTTGACTTTCCTTTAATTAGTAAGGGTTAACTAAGTGGTAGCAATGAATAATTCTCATCACAATTGAGAAGGATAACTACGATAGGACTTCTAGTTCTCACACCTTGCCAAGAGCCTTTTATAGTTGTTAGTTTATTTTCATTGCCATATACTTTTCATGCTTCTTATCCAAAACCCCAAAATAACTCATAACCAATAACAAGACACTTTATTGTAATTCCTAGGGAGAACGACCCGAGGTCCAATACTTCGGTTTATAAATTTTAGGGGTTTGTACTAGTGACAAACAACTTTTTGTATGAAAGGATTAGTGATTGGTTTAGAAACTATACTTGCAACGAGAATTCATTTGTGAAATTCTATACCATCAAAAATCCATTCATCAAGCCACATACCAGAGGTTGATGAATAAGGTGTTCGCCTCTCACCTTGGAAGCCTAATTGAAGTATACGTCGACGACATGCTGGTAAAAACCGAAAAAGAAGTCGACCTCTTGTCAGATCTCTCACGAGTCTTTGACACCATAAGGTTACACGGGATGAGATTAAATCCCGCAAAGTGTCCCTTCGTGGTAGAGGCAGGAAAATTTCTAGGATTTATGCTGACACAAAGAGGGATCGAAGCAAATCCTGATAAGTGTAGAGCTATCCTGGAGATGAAAAGCCCGACTTGTTTAAGAGAGGTCCAACAACTGAATGGCCGACTTGCAGCCCTCTCCAGATTTTTGGCAGGATCAGCACTAAAATCCCTTCCACTGTTCTCGCAGGGAGAATGGTTCAATGGGCAATAGAGCTCTCCGAGTTCGACTTGAAGTATGAAACTCGGACGGCGATTAAAGCCCAGTGCCTCACCGACTTCATTGCAGAATATGCAGGAGACCAAGAGGAAAAACCAACTACATGGGAACTCTACTTAGATGGATCCTCAAACAAAACAGGAAGCGGTGCAGGCATAATATTGGTGGATGAAAGAGGAACCCAGATAGAGGTTTCCCTCAAATTTGAATTCCCAGCTTCAAATAATCAGGCAGAGTATGAAGCCTTGATTGCTGGATTGAAGCTGGCGGAAGAAGTCGGTGCTACAAAGGTGATGATATACAGCGACTCGCAAGTGGTGACCTCCCAGATAAGTGGAGAGTATCAGGCAAAGGACCCAAATATGAAGAGGTACTTGGAAAAAACTCTGGAACACATTGGGCGCTTTGCAGAAACCGAGGTCAAACACATAACTCGGGATCTAAATAGCAGAGCAGACGCCATATCCAAGTTAGCAAGTACCAAGCCAGGAGGGAATAACAGAAGCCTGATCCAGGAAACTCTCTAGGAACCCTCCGTACTAAAAGAAAAAGACAAACAAGAGGTCCTCGAGGTAGTCAGATTAAGCCTCGGATGGATGAACCCCTTGGTCGAATACATGAAATTCAACATCCTTCCGAAGGAGGAAAAAGAGGCTAAGAAAATCCGGAGGGAAGCACAACACTACACCTTGGTGAAAAATATTCTCTACAGGAGGGGGATATCAACACCATTGTTAAAGTGCGTACCGACCTCAAAAACCACCGAGGTGTTAGAGGAAGTCCATAGTGGGATCTGCGGAAATCATTTCAGAGCAAGGTCATTAGCCAGGAAAGTGGTCCGAGCTGGATTCTACTAGCCGACCTTGCAGAAAGATGCGACCGAATTTGTGAAAAAGTGTCAACCATGCCAGATGCATGCAAATTTCCACGTGGCTCCCCCGGAGGAGCTCATCAGCATCACTTCTCCATGGCCCTTTGCGAAATGGGAAATGGATTTGTTAGGTCATTTTTCCCAGGCGCCAGGACATGTCAAATACCTGATCGTGAGAATAGATTACTTCACAAAATGGATAGAAGCAGAACCATTGGCCACCATCACCGCACAGAGAAGTCGGAGGTTCTTCTACAAAAATATCATCACAAGATATGGGATACCCTATTCCATTACTTCAGATAATGGAACCCAGTTCATCGACTCTACCTTTAGAAGCCTAGTAGCCAGTATGAAAATCAAACACCAGTTCACCTCGGTGGAGCACCCGCAAGCCAATGGGCAAGCCGAGGCAGCCAACAAAGTCATACTGGCAGGGCTGAAGAAAAGATTACAAGATGCAAAAGGAGCCTGGGCCGAAGAGCTCCCACAAGTGCTATGGGCTTACAGGACAATCCCCCCGTCCGCCACTGGAGAAACGCCTTTCCGACTAGTCTATGGTGTATAAGCCATGATACCAATAGAAGTCAACGAACAAATCCCAAGAGTAATTTTCCATGACGAGATCGGAAACATACAGGGGCACAAAGAGGAGCTCGACTTGCTCCCCGAAGTCCGAGAAGAAGCCCAGATAAGAGAAGCAGCATTGAAGCAAAGGATGACTACAAGGTACAACAAAAAAGTCATTCGAAGAACATTCGCCCCGAATGACTTGGTCTTGATCAGAAACGACATTGGAGTCAACAAATCAGGGGAAGGAAAACTCGCTGCAAATTGGAAGGGACCATACAAAGTCAATGAGGTCTTAGGAAAAGGTTATTATAAAATAACCGACCTGAACGGAACCGAGTTACCGAGGTCGTGGCATGCTTGTAATATGAAAAGGTACTACAGTTAAAAGTGAACTCTACTCCCTGATGTACTCTTTTCCCAACTTCATGATTTTTTCCCAAAAATCAAAGGGTTTTTTCTGGAGAAGGGTTTTTAACGAGGCATCATAGTAGAGGCTAAGGGAAATAGATTGTCAATAACCCTTAGTAGCAATAAGGTACCTCCCCAATTAATAAAGATCTTTTTCATCTTACAAATATCTCTTATAAATTCCTTCTTCGTTTTCTCTTTCTTTCGACGAAACGCGCCAACTTAAACTCGACAAAACGTGAAAATCCCATGAACCGACCTAGATGGTCGTCAGGATAAAACGACGAGGTACAAGTCGGTGTAAAGAGGTTACAGAGGTTGATCATGATAAACTCGGAAACATTCCGACTCATAAGTCGAAATGGGAAACCGAGTAAAACAAAAATGAATCACAAAAGTAGTCTAAGTCATAAAAACTCAATAAAACAAAATTGAGTACGAGGAATAACAAAAGAGATCGAAAAAACCCAGGAAAAGATTAGAAAGCTGTCCTAAAAATCCTTAAAACAAAAAGGTTCAGAAAGACAGACAAGCCAAAGAAAAGGTTTTTCAGAAAAGATCAAGGGGAGTTCGAAAAATCAATATCAAAAAGGCATGCACGCATAAGGTAACTTAAACCCTTATCCAAAAAAGGGTATTTATCAACATTAAACCCTTATCCAAGAAGGGGTATTTATTTTTTGTTAATTTAAACCCTTATTAAAAAAGGGTATTTTAAATGTTTTGTTTACGGCCTTATAAGGCCAAAAGTAAATCGTTCAAACACCACCAAACACAAATAAAAAGTTTAAAAAAGGGGGAACCCACAGGCCGGGCTCCCAAATAGCCAACAAATTACTTTTTCGGAAGAGGAGTAGACGGATCACCACCACCAGAGTCAGGAAGAGCGCCACCAGGACCAGGGAGAGAGACATCCATAGGAGACGAAGAGGAAGTCGGAGGAACTGCTGAAGTGCTCGGAGCGTCCTTTGGGTGAGGAGGGGACTCAATGATCCTCTGCCCCCGAGTCTTCAATTCTGACTCGAAAACGATCACGGGAGCAGGGGGATCAACTATGGCACCGTCAATGACGACTTTGTCAGGATCCAAAGGAGAAAGATCCAAGTCAGGAGCAATGACTCCAACTTGCTCCCTAAAGATCCTCCAAGCCTCCTCGGCAGCCTCAGCAATAGAGTCCTCCAACTCGGTATATGCCTTCCGAGAATTCAGCAAATCATTCTTCACAGACATAAGATCCTCAAATAAACTTTGGTAGCTGTCCTGCGCTGTCTTCCTCAAGCCCACCTCCATGTTGCATTGGGCTTGCAACTTCCTCTCCTTCTCCCGAAGGCCATCTCTCTCCTCCCTCAGCTTGGCGACCTCCTCCTTCAACCCCCTCTCATGCTCTTGATATATAAGAAGTCTTCCTTCCAGCTCCTCAACCCTCGAGGTTGAACCCAAAGAACTGAGAGGAGCCTTCTCAAAAATATCTAAGAGTTTACCACAAACACCCGCCGCCCTGAGACTCTCCTCAACCAAAGTGGTAAGGTGATTCCTAACAGTTACATCATCCATACTTATACGAGCATGGGGGTAGATGTACTTTTGGACGAATGCAAGGGCATCCGCCTTAACCTCACCTTCAAAAGAAGAGCCAGACTCTAAAGTCTTGCGTTTCTTCTTCTCAGGCTCAGGAGAAGGTCGGACGGAAGGGAGCGGCTGAGAGGAAGCTGAAGAAGAAATCACAATGGGCTGGGAAGGAGTCCCAACATTCCGAGGAGGAGGAGAGATAACCGCCTTGGAGCCACCAGTCCTGGCTTGAGACCTTGCTTTGGCCTCCTGGACTCTCTGGTAAGATTCCTGAGCATTCTTCTTCGCCATCTCTACAAAAACAAGAAGTAATTAAACAAGTCGGTACAAGAAATCACAAGTCGGAAGTAAATTAGAAAAACAAAAGCTACCTAGTTGCGCCTGGATAAAAGTCGGAGACCCCTGGAGGAATTTCTTAGTATCCAGATATGGGGCCCTCCCCCACACTTCTCGGAGGAACCCCACAACGGCCGCCTCAACTTCATCTAGGTCATCCAGACCATATTTCTCACAGGGGGAGGCCTCCAACCAGTACAGGAAAAAGCGAGGAGAAGAAGTATCATCCAGAAAAAAGGGGTGGTGACCCTCTACAGCTTGCACTTTGAAAAAATAATTTTTAAAGTCATGGAAGGATTCGTCAAAAAGGGTGAAAACTCTCCGACCCTGTATGGCTCGGAAAGACACCCACTGTTGCTTATTATTTAACCCACTAAAGGGTTTGGTCATATGAAAAAGATAGAAAAAAATCTTCAAAGAGGCCGGGAACTCCAAAGCTTGGCTGATAAGTTGATAAATTTTCAAAAAACCCCAAGAGTTGGGGTGAAGCTGAGTAGGGGCAACTCGGCAGTGATGCAAAACAGACATCTCAAAATTTGAAAAAGGAAGAAAAACACCCAAACGGGTGATCATACACTCATACATAAAGAAAAAATGAGGGGCCGCTTCATTGGCCCTCCCTAAGCAAACCCGGTCTTCTGGACCCGAGGCTACCAACTCATACTTCGGCTCGTCCTCCTTAGAAGTACAAATTCTGTGGCGAGTACGAAGGTGGGTGATAAACCCAGTATCGACCGAAGGTTCCTCCCCTAGGACCGTGACATCAACCCACTGAGAAAGAACATCTACGGAAGCCATTTTTTTTTCTTGAAAAGGTGACAAAAACCTACAAGGGAAAAAGAAAAGGAAAATCAAAAAACACGGTCTCTAAAGGGAGGGAATACGGAACTAAACGAAAGTCTACAAACCAACCTATCTATCTACAAAATAAAGGCATGCAAATAGAAAAGCATGTTACAGAAGGAGAAAAAACTAACCTTTATCTGAAAATGAGGGTTGGAGGAAGTAAAAGCCTTCGAACACAAGAGTGTAGCACGAACAGATGAAGAGGAAATTTGAAAAATCGCAGAAACAAAACAAGGAAAGAGAGGGAAGGTATTTATAAGTACGTTAGGGGCACAATGGTAAAAACGGGGCAGTCATTAATAAAGACGCACCGTTACCAAGACCATCAATTCCTGCGCACATCCCTAACGGACGCGACGCTTGATTAGACGTAACTGTCAGAACCAAAAGGTCACGAAAAGTCACGTCGGTTACAGACCGTCACGTCGATTCTCCAACAAGTCGGCTACGACCCCGAGTAGAATACTCGAACCCAAATCTTGAAGAGAAGTTGGGCTCGAGTAGGGGCACTGTTCATACCCTGACCCAACACTAAGGCCCAGGATCCAAGAAAAAAGGCCCAACCCAAAAGAGTTGAGCCTTTCACTACACCGACCAGATACCAAGAAGTCGGCTATCTTCACGACTTGCTCTAAAGAAGTCGGTACGAGGATTAGCTGGCAGATAAACCCTCCTTCAAGAGGATAACTGCCCCTAGAATCTCTCTAACCACTTCCAGGAGTTTTAATATTTTCCAAAATATAGAAGGGTGATTTCTAAAAAATCAAAATGGTAGGAGTGATTTGTAAATTTTTTAAACCAAGTTTTACTGCCTTCAAACCAAGTTTCACTGCAATGAAGACGAAAAAGAAGTCGTCCTGTGTATATATGTTGAGTTGTTGCATTAAAGCAATTCTTAACGTAGGGGGCTTAACGTTTAAACAATAAAGAATAAACCATTACCCGTTATTGGATCGGAACTTCTCCCATCGAACAACGCTCTTGCCGGATAAATAAAGAAAAGAAAAGAAAAAGCAAAAAAGGCACAGAAATAATTAATACACAATCATAGGAAAGTTAATTAAAAAAGAAACATCGTTGTTTTGCTCCTCGCTTTATTAATTATTCACCGACTTCCTCTGAAGAATTTACGCGTTAATTTCCCTTCAATTTTCTCACTTGTAACTTGTCCTCTGTCTCAGTTTCTTCTCTACCAAGCAGCTTCTTCTTCTCTCCAGCAATGAGGCCTCATTCTCGGTACCCGTTTTCTCTCATCATTTTCTCCATCATCTTAATCTTAATCACAACCACAAGAACTGAAGAACCAGCTGCGAAATCCTTCTTAATCTCATGCGGTTCTTCCACCGGTGGAACAGATTCTAACGGAAGAACATGGTTGCCAGATTCCAAGTACTTCACAACACCTTCTTCCATTGACACAAAGAATTCAACAGCAAAACAACAAGACCCTTCTCTTCCTTCACAAATACCATACATGTCTGCAAGGATCTTCACTTCTTCTTCATCAACTTTCCGGTTCCCTGTTTCATCAAACACACGACACTATATCCGACTCCACTTTTACCCTTCCGCCTACGATTCTTCTCTTGATCCAAACAACTCATACTTCTCCGTCGACGCAAATGGCTTCACTCTGCTCAACAATTTCAGTGCCTACCTCACAGCAAAAGCTCTCACAAAAGCCTACTTCATCAAGGAGTATTCTCTCGTCGCTGCAGAATCAGGTAAACTCAGCATCACGTTCACACCGTGTTCCAAACGCCATGGATCATACGCTTTCATCAATGGCATTGAAGTTATTGCTATCCCTGACTTGTTCACTCAACCACCACCTCTGGTTTCAACTCACCAATCGATTTCTGTTGCCAACTCGTCGTTGCAAACCATGATTCGGTTGAACGTTGGTGGACAATACATTTCACCCGACAGAGATTCCGGTGGTCTTAGCAGAACATGGTACGATGATTCAACTTACTTGTTCGCCGCAGCCTTAGGTGTCACTGCTGTGGCGGATAAGAATCTTACGATTCAATACTATTCCGATCTTCCAGAATACATTGCTCCTAAGGATGTTTACGCCACCGCAAGAACAATGGGTCCTGATAATCGAGTGAATCTGAATTATAACCTCAGTTGGGTTTTTCAGGTTGATGCAAATTTCACCTACATTGTGAGGCTCCATTTTTGTGAGCTGTTTTTCACCCGAAATAATCAAAGAAAGTTTAACATTTACGTTAACAACCAAACTGCACTGGAGGGTGCTGATGTTTATGAGTGGACTCAATCCAAAGGTGCTCCCATTTATCAAGATTTTGCCACTTTTGTTGTGGATGTACCTGGTGTTGATGATCAAGAATTGTGGGTGGAATTGCATCCCGCTGTCAAAACAAAGCCACAGTATTATGATGCAATTCTTAATGGATTGGAGATATTCAAGATCAATGACAGCAATGGAAACTTGGCAGGGAAAAATCCTACGCCATCAAAGTTGCTTCTTGATTCCGAAGCTAAGAAAGGTAACAAAAAACATAATAATCTTGCTGCAATCATTGCTACTGGATTGGTTCTTCTTGTTGCAGCTTTATGCTTACTTGTTTACCTTAGAAAGAAGAGAAAGGGTGATAGAAATGAAACTGTTCTTGGTAATTGGTTGGCCATACATGACTCGCCGAACACAACAACTGAATGTGGCCACCATAAGAGTGGTGCTGGTTGTAGTATTTCAACACAAGGCTTATTATGCGAAAACTTTTCAATGGAGGAGATTAAACTCGCTACAAACAACTTCGATGAATCAAAGGTCATTGGTGTTGGTGGATTTGGGAAGGTTTACAAGGGTGTCATACGAGGAGTGAAAGAAGTTGCTGTGAAAAGATCTAACCCATCTTCAAATCAAGGAATCAACGAGTTTCAGAATGAAATTTACATGCTTTCAAAGCTAAGACACAGGCATTTAGTCTCTCTAATTGGTTTTTGCCAAGAAGATGGCGAAATGATTCTAATTTATGATTACATGGCCAATGGAACTCTTCAGCAACACCTCTATAAGAGTAACAAGCCATCTTTGCCATGGAATCAAAGGCTTGAAATATGTATTGGAGCGGCCAGAGGGCTTCACTACCTTCACACCGGTGCCAAGTTCACCATAATTCACCGTGATGTTAAAACAACAAATATCCTTTTGGATGAAAGTTGGGTAGCAAAAGTATCTGATTTTGGTTTATCCAAAACTGGTCCAAACATGAATCAAACCCATGTCAGCACAATGGTGAAAGGTAGTTTCGGTTACTTTGATCCTGAATACTTCCGCAGGCAACAACTGACAGAGAAATCTGATGTTTACTCTTTTGGGGTGGTTCTGTTTGAGGTGTTATGTGGAAGACAAGCTCTTGATCCTACGTTGCCAACAGAGCAAGTTAGTTTAGCTGATTGGGCTTTGATGAACCTAGAGAAAGGTTCACTTGAAGATATCATTGACACTCGTCTGCAAGGGAAGATTAGCATTGATTGTTTGAATAAGTTTGCTGAGATTGCTGAGAAGTGTTTATCTGATAATGGGCTTGAACGTCCTTCAATGGGTGATGTACTGTGGACACTTGAGCTTGCACTTCAGCTGCAGAAGAATGCTGATGCGGGAAAACTTGAAGAAAAGAAAAAAGAGAAGGCAAATGATGACTCATGCATCTTGTTTGATGACTCAAATTATTTTCACAATAAAATTGCTATGGCAACAGGAAGATAAGAAGTGGTACTTGTGTTAGTTTCTGAAGATTAATCTTCTTAGTTTTGAGTTCCTTTTGTTTGTGTCTCTGTGTTTGTGTGTGTGTGTGTTAGACTTTGAATTAATTAGGAGCAATGAGTAATGTAGAAAGAAACTCAGGATTATGCGTAATATATACTTACTTTCAAGAATGGTACTTTTACTTTCATCTCTTTAAAAGAATGTGTATTTTCTTTTTGCTACTCCAACTTCCCTAAGAAGGCTTATGATTGAGTCATGATATTGGTGTTGCAGTTTTTTTCCCCTCAAAGGCTTGTTGTTCAAAAATTGTTTCTAAAAAGTACAAATTACAACTTACAATAATACTATCTGCTACAATTATTTTTAAAAAAAAAAATTTGCACACAAGGATTCTCCGATGAGCCATCGTTGGTGAGTATAAGCTTTTCCATATGTTTGGCCCAAGAAAACTGGAACACATGAGTTATTCTTTTTACACTATCAGAGTTTAGGGATATTTATTTTGTAAATATATCTAGAGAAGGCAATAGATGTGTCGATTGTTTAGTGCATAAAAACTTAAATTTCGAGCGAAAACTACACTTTGGAATACTTTTAGTAAGGTAGTTAGCACTTTAAGGCTGCGTTTGTTTTTTTGGGAAGACCGAGATGGGGAGACTGAAATTGAGTATTATGTTTGGTGACTGGAACTAAAATTTTAGCCCCGATATACAAAATTTTAGTCTAGCGTTTGTTTTGAGGTACTAAGACAGAGACTGGGAGATTGAGACTCGGTATCATGTTTGTTAATTCAGAGACTGGTACTAAAATTTCTGTCTCTATCTCTATCTCCAAAATTTCAATATTTCAGTATTTCCAAAAAGTAGGGACACATGGGACTAAAATTTTTAGAGATAGAGACTGAAACTTTAATAACGTTTTATACATAAAATACCTCCATTTCAATTAATTAATTCCAATTTTATCCTTTGTACAAATTAAATTAAAATTTTATTCTTGTTTCAATTTCTGTCTCTCACTTTGCACCAAACAAAATACTGAAATTTATTTCAATCTCTGTCTCTTAGTCTCTATCTCTCAGTCTCAGTCTTTTCGTCTCTGTCTCTCCAACAAACGCTACCTTATATTTCAAGAAGGTTGAAACACAAGGGACTGAAATTTTGAGGGACGGAAATTAAAATTTTAATAACATTTTTTTCTTCAAAAATACTTTCATACTTCATATAACTTTTTAAATTTCAAATATATTCGTTAGTATCATATTTATCTTAAATTAAATATGATATTGAGACATAACTCAGTTCTATACATTTTCACTAAACATAACATATAGACTTAATTTAGTTTCTGTCTCTCAATTTCAATCTCTCTTCCCTTATCTAGTTGGTATCTAGTTTGTCTTTCTTTAAATTTTAGTCCCGTTTTAATAATAAAAAATTAAGAATAATATACTTAAATATTTAATTTTCTCATACCAACATAGATCGATTAAGTGATAAGTTTATTTGTTCACCTAAGTAAGTATCAAAATTTCGAATTATACCTTGCATATATAACAACTTATAAGTTAAGGTGTTTATTTTTACGTAATTGAATGCACATGTAAAATTGTTTTACAATTACAGTACATCAAAATTATATAATTTTTTTGAAGTTAATAATTGATTTTAACTATCTAATAATTTAACCAATATGATCTTTTTCTTTAAAAAAAAAAGTTAAATGGTAGAGTATGTTTATGTTACTTTCAAAATAATGTACGAGGATCAAATTCGCTCCTAAAGATGCAATTGAAATGTCTATTTTACTTTTGCCCTTAATGAACAATATTCGGCAACAACTCAAATTAGTGATTAAAAAGGCCACTTTCTTTTTTCCCTTTTTCTCTTTTGTCTGTTGACAAAAACAGAGACAAAATTTGACGTTTTGGCTATTCCATGCGTCCCTTTCTGGCAGAATTTGAGACATCGACTTTATAAGGAAAACATACATTGAGAAGCTTGCAGAATTTACGTGACTCAAATAATGCTTAATTTCAATATGTTCAATTTACGGAACCTCCGTTCATACATAATAAGCCCTGTTCATCAATACCGCTAGAATAAAAACGAAAATTAAAAAAAGAAAAAAGAAAAAAGGACAACTCAATTATTCTGCACCTAGAACGCACTTGCTGCAGCATGAGCAAATTTTTAAACTCTCCATGCAACATGCAACCACAACCCCACAACAGAAGCATTTTATGTTGGAAAGTCTAATATAAATATAATCATAACAACTTAATTGTTTCCATTGAGAGAGATACAATTGTAAGATTACTCTACCAAAATGCCATATTTTCACTTGTTTGAAACAAATATGGATTAAACATTTTTAGATGAATTCATTTTATACGTGATACTGTGTCAATACATCTATGATCTACCACTAAAGAGAATATGGACCTTATTGAAGTAATAAAGTCATGATAAATCATAGATGAGTCGGCACAATGTTCCATACAAAAATGAGTACACCTAACATTTTTCTAAACTTCCTTTATTTTAATTTTTTGTTGGGTGTCTTTTACTTGGGAGTTGAGCAAAATTTAGCAGACTTGAAAGCAAGAGGATACAAGAAGGAGTTGGAGTAAGTGAATCTAATGATCTGACTAAAGGCTAAAGGCTTTCCTCCATTAACCAAACAATCATCATAAGAGAGCCTCTTGAACAATCTTGGGTTGATTACTCTTGCAGAAGCAAACCAGCCACAGCGAAGGTGAATATCATATGGAGCACATTCAGAAACACATGTATTCACAATTTGCACAATGTACTCTGGAATTCCGGAAGCAGATTCTCTACTTTGTGAGATGCTTATGTCTTTGTTTGTGCATGAACCTGGATGAGAACATTTTTATGTTAGCCTTGTTAGTTACAATAATAAACTCAAATTTTACAAACAGTGAAGTATGTGTAAAATACCATGCATTAAAAATTTTCTTGATGTAGAGAGTGTCTGTTCTGCTTTCACCGTCACGGTTGTCAAGTTTCTTTCTTCATAGAAAGAGTGCAGAATCTGGGTTGACCGACCTGCTAAAACTATGACAAAAATAAGCTTCAGGGAAGGATTATAAAGAAAACTAACAAGGTTTATCTATCTTTGTGTACCTGAATGCATTTCAACATCACAAAATACAAAGGGCAATGTGAAGCAAAGGAAGAACATAAGGCAGTAGTGGTTCATAATGGTTATGTTTCTTTGTAATCACACAGAAATGCTATGAGGGTGAAAAAACTGAAGACACTTGAAGGGGAGTGGAGGGAGTTTAAGTGCCTAAGAGAAGTGTGAGGTCATCAGCTGATTCTAACAGTCTTATAAAATTTCACTTTTATATGCATACTTGTGTACAAAAGTTTATAGACTAAAAATTCAATACATAAAATGTAAACAAGAATGCGTATTTTGGATGTTCAATTTACCGTGTTGTTGCTTAGTTAAAAAGGAAGACAACAGCCAATGAATGCACAATGGCAAAATGCCAAAACTGTTTCCTACCACTGTAAAATCCAAACTCCAAAGGACAAACAAGCACAAGCTTTTTCGGTTAGAAGTTATGTTAAAATATTTTACCCTTGTACTAAATTTTATACTACTAATCTAGAGTTTTACGTGAAAATAAATAATTGAAGGATTCTACAGAACTTCATGTACAACAATATCACCTAACGAGTTATTGAAAGAATTGATGAAAATTAACATGATCAAAGATTGACTCCAATCTTCTTCCGAGAAAAATCCTTGTGCTGATGAGCGAATTAAAAAAATTGGTAGAACAAACGTGTTCATTCCCGGCGGAAATCGAATCATTCATCAGTTTTACCTT
Organism: Arachis ipaensis; assembly: GCF_000816755.2. Lineage (NCBI taxonomy): Eukaryota > Viridiplantae > Streptophyta > Magnoliopsida > Fabales > Fabaceae > Arachis > Arachis ipaensis. The sequence goes on along the minus strand of NC_029785.2, from coordinate 131,202,886 downwards.
TTTCTTTCTCTGATAAGCATAATCTTCTGGCTCCCTGTCTTCTTTACATTCCGATCGATGGAACTAGCATCCACAGATAGTACTACAGAACACCGTGCGTGACTTGTGAAATCTAAGGTGAAAGTTACAGGGGAGCAATGGCAGCCTTTATTCATGAAAAAGAGAGCACAGTTACATGGACTTGTACGATTGAATAGCCTCTAATTATGATTCGATGCATTTCCATATTTGTTTCGCCCTACATGTTATAGATCTATTCTGACTTTAAGAAGAGGTAAATTTCCATCATGTAAACAATTCATGAATGGCATATGCATAGATACATGTACTTATTGCTGACACGATTGCATGCATCATACTTTCATCAATCATCAGCAATATGCGGTAAGAAATGTCTGTCGTCACAAGAAGTTAATCAAAATATACACGAGATAATAATTATGAATTGACATGTTCAAAAACATTATTATTAAATATTAATAGATACGTTCAGTTTTATGTAAAATAACAAGTTGAATGAACGAATGACGAATTGCTCAGCGGGAAAAAAAAAGAAAGAAAGACTCCCATTGAACTTTCGGTCGTACATGTTTTGTCATGATTGGCATATTTTGATATTCGATCGAGGAACTGGCCGTGTGTAGAGGTAAAAAAGTGTCAGAAAGGTGGTAAACTAACATGTAATCATCAATGAAACGCATTGAAATTTCAAAGTACAGAATTGCGTATGCTACATGCACATACACTTTCTACGTAATTATTACTAGCTAGTTCTAAAGAATTAGACTAAATACTTTTCCATACTTTTATTTTGAATCCATGCTCCACCAAGTTACGTTGTCTGCTTACTATAGAAAATTGTAAAATTAAAGTTGAAAAGTCATGGAAAGTTAATGATAGACGAAAATAGTTAGATAATAATTTAGTTAAATCTGTCAAATAATTTAATAATTTTTAACTGTCTGCATAAAAACAACTGCATAGCATTGACTAAACTTAAAAGCCTATGTTAGAAGAAAATAACCAGAGTAATGAAATACAAAATATCAAATTTAAATATGATAGGCAAAAGGTTTATTATTTATTAGCTTTGATTTTAATTGGTGGCCAAATTTTAAAAGGTGGCTACTCCAATGAAGATTTAATGATTATCATCATGTGAAGATACATCATTTTGACCATTGGATGATAGATTGTAGGGCTTGATTTGATTTGAAGTAAAAGTGTTACTTTTATTTAAAATGTTGCTAAATAAATAAGTTACACTTTTTGAACAAGGATCATCATGAGAAGATGTTTTTGCCATCTTCATGGGAGTAGTTGCCATTTTAAAATATTTCTTAGCTTCCTGTCTCCGTTTTTTTCATCCAAATACTATATAAGCTGATCTGGTCATTATAACTTAGCGACTACAAACCATAATTTGGATATTAGATCAAGACATTAGGATTTTTATGATTCACAAATTATTAATATATAACTCGGTTGTTATATCTATAACTCAGTCGTTATATCTTAAACTCAGCCTACAGTTTGGTTCATTCTTTATTATTCGGTAACTGCCACCTATTACTCAAAGAACAAGTCTTGATCCATTACTTATAACTCAGCCAATGAAACTTATATCTCGGCCCAAATTTACCTATTGATCTATTAGCTATATCTCGATTCAAATTTACCTCTTGATCTGTTAGCTACAACTCGACTAATTATACCTATAAATTAAAATTCAAGTTAAATAATAAAAGTGACTTATCTTCAGTTAGAGAAAATCTTGGCTATAATAGAATCATCTAAATATGTTCAGGAGCAATTACCACAAAATCAGGCTAACATCCTTAACAGTTTCGCAATACTAGGTCTGCTGAGTAACCACCTACAACACAATATCTCTATAAATACCAAATCTTAATTACGTGAAAGGTACGCTATTCACTCTGAATAACTTATACCTCATCTTATACTTTTTCTTACTTGAACGTTGGAGTCTCTTTGCAGGTCCCAACCCCTCCGGTGTTCCTTAACAACTGAAGTATAACTCGACGTCTATGTTCTTAGGACAGAAAACTCCATATAAATAGAAGAAGGAGTTATACCTCGACACTAGAAGGAGTTATACCTCGACTCAAATTATTGTGCAGAAACATTTAACGCCCACTATGGGGCCGAGTTTACTTAACTCCACTACCATCTTTCTACCCGATTATTTACCCTATTTTGCCGTTTATAATCAATGGCCGATGAGCAAACTCCACCACCTCCTCTACCAATTCAGGCTGAGTTATTAGCTAAGAACGCTGCGCTCGAGATTGAGGCCTAGAGGTTAACTGAGTTGTTAACACAACGGCAAAAGAACCTAAATAGCAAGTAAGACCACAAGGATGCTCATAATGATGATCAGCTAGCATGTGTCAGGAACTCATACTCTGGTATCACACATTCAAAGGTGTTGAAAAGACGTATAAACCCTTTTTCCAAGGAAATCATGAAGTTTTAGATGTCGAAGAACTTCACCCTATCAACTACTTTAAAGCCATACGAGGGGATTGAGACCCGAGCATACATGTCACTAAGTTCCACTCAATGATGTTTCTTAACGATGCTTCTGACTCAATATTATGTCGTTCTTTCTCCACATTTTTAGATGGTGCTGCTTTATCCTGGTTTTCATCTGTACTTGCAGGTTCTATCTCTACTTTTCAGAAATTGGTCGACCTCTTCACCAACAATTTTGCAGCATCCAAGATTTATGTTCATGATTCTGACTACATGACGAGGTTCAATAAGATAGCAATGGAAATTTCCAACCTCAACCCTGATTTCCACTTCCATGCTCTTAAGAGTGGTCTTCATCCTAGCAAGTTCCACGAGACTATTACTGTCACCAAGCCAAAGACTTTAGCAGAATTTCGAGAAAAAGCAGTTTGACAGATGAAAATAGAAGAACTTAGACAAGTTCGGCGGATCAATAAACCAACTCAATCAAAAGAAGATGATCAGAAGGACCTTTGTAAATCAAAAATTGATCGGCAAGGAACTTATACCCTTCAAGCACTACTAGGCAAAGAACTATGACTCGAAGATGCACTATATTTTTTTCACTCACAAGATTTTTTCTACATCGGATTTTGCTTGGAGGGATTTTAATGAGACACTTCATCCTATACCTTTAATGTTAAAAGGGTAATCCTCAATAAATAGTACATTATTTTTAACTTCATCATTCTTTATTTTTATTCATGTCTTTAGTTCGACTACTGTTTTTCCTACGCTCTACACATATTATAGCAAACCAATATTAAAGTCGGCATACAAAAACAAACTGACAGTTATAAGTCAGAACCAATCCAACAAAGTGGCAACCATAAGTCGGAATCAATACAACAAACGAGCAACAATAAGTCAGAATCAATCCAAAAAAAACCGATACCTATAAGTCGGAATCACTTCAAACATTGATAATTATAAGTTTGAATCAGCTAAAGCAAACCAACACCTATAAGTCGGCGTCAGTCTGACAAACAATCACCTATAAGCTCGTTCAAAAATATATTGAAATAAGCAACACATTTTCCAATGACAAGTTTGTCCAATTTTATTTTCAAGATTATCAAGTTGATCTTGGGGGCTAATCCTCATATCTCTGAATTATAACACAACCGCATCTCTTCTATATCTTGCCGAGTTATAAATCAATTTTCATAAAAGTTCAACCTGCTTCTCTTAAAAATAAATAGGTCAAACTTGGGGACTGTGATCGGATCATTATAACTCGGCGACTACAAGCTGTAATTCGGATATTAGGTAAAGACATTAGGATTTTCATGACTCACAAATTACCAACATATAGCTCGGTCGTTATACCTCAAACTCGGTCTACAGTCTGGTCCATTCCGTATTACTCGGTAACTGCCACCTATTACTCAAAGAACAAGTCTTGATCTATTACCTATAACTCGGCCAATGAAACCTATACTTCGACCCAAATTTACCCATTGATCTATTAGCTATAACTCAGCCCAAATTTACCTCTTGATCCGTTAGCTACAGCTCGACTAATTATACCTATAAATCAAAATTCAAGTAAAATAATAAAGGTGACTTATCCTCGATTAGAGAAAATCTTGGCTATAATAGAATCATTTGAATATGTTTAGGAGCAGTTACCACAAAATCAGGCTAATATCCTTAACAGCTCCGCAATACTAGGCCTGTTGAGTAACTAGGCATCGGATTCGATGGTCCTAGAACATTTGGACCATTAAATGGTCGCAGAACAAAACATGTTTTTAAATTTTTTTTAATAACTCCTAAATAGTCCTTATCTAATTTTAATTATAAATTAATCCCATATATTTTATTTAATCACAAAAACTATTTTTTATTTTATAAATTATTATTTTATCATTAATCTATTATGTTTATTAACAATAAAAAACAAAACAATAACGAATTAGATCTTCCATTGATCGTAATAAACTTTTTGGTTATTCCAATTGATTAAAAGATTATATTTGATCCGTGACGTTCGTCCAAAACTGTGAAATCGTGTTTCTTTGAAAATCAATCGATTGGATTATCAAAACAATCGATTGAATTTCAAGTTTCCCATAACTCAATCGATTGGACTACAGGTTGTTATCACAAAACAATCGATTGAAAATTGCAAGGCAGCATGGTTTTCGCAAAAATCAATCGATTGGTCATATTACCCAATCAATTGAACGATGACTAAAATGTGGGTTTTTTATAATTCAATCAATTGTTTATACTACCCAATCGATTGAATGCTTCAAAACAACCTGAGGTCTCACAATTCAATCGATTGGTTGTATTACCCAATCGATTGAATTCATCAAAACAATATGGATTTGCCAAATTCAATCGATTGGTTGTGCTACCCAATCGATTGAAGTGTGTACTACGCCTATTTCAATTTTGTTATCGTTTTTATAAATTATTATCTTATTATTCATCTATCTTATCTTTAAAATTCTATCTTCAATTTTTAAGGTTTTATTTTAATTTAGATACTCTAATCTTATCTTTTCTTCAAATGAATGTGAAAGAGTAGCACACCGGTCTCTATAACCGTTCTATGTATGAAAAGAGGAGATTAATAGCTATGTTGATACCCATTTTATTCCTAAACTGTGGAGTATTGCAGTGCTTTGATAACTAGTTGGAACTTGATATTAATGGAAAGAATTGAGGCTGATATTAATCTCCTCTTTTCATACATAGAACGGTTATAGAGACCGTAGTGCTACTCTTTCACGTTCATTTAAAGAAAAGATAAGATTAGAGTATCTAAATCAAAATAAAACTTTAAAAATTGAAGATAGAATTTTAAAGATAAGATAGATGAATAATAAGATAATAATTTATAAAAACGATAACAAAATTGAAATAGGCTTAGTACACACTTCAATCGATTAGGTAGCACAACCAATCGATTGAATTCGACAAATCCATATTGTTTTGATGACTTCAATCGACTGGGTAACACAACCAATTGATTGAATTGTGAGACCTCAGGTTGTTTTGAAGCATTCAATCGATTGGGTAGTATAAGCAATCGATTGAATTATTAAAAACCCACATTTTAGTCATCGTTCAATCGATTGGGTAATATGACCAATCGATTGATTTTTGCGAAAACCATGCTGCCTTGCAATCTTCAATCGATTGTTTTGTGATAACAACCTGTAGTCCAATCGATTGAGTTATGGGAAACCTGAAATTCAATCGATTGTTTTGATAATCCAATCAATTGATTTTCAAAGAAACACGATTTCACAGCCCTGGACGAACGTCACGAATCAAATATAATCTTTTAATCGATTGGAATTGCCAAAAAGTTTATTACGATCAATGGAAGATCTAATTCGTTATTGTTTTTGTTTTTTATTGTTAATAAATATAATAGATTAATGATAAAATAATAATTTATAAAATAAAAAATAGTTTTTATGATTTAATAAAATATATGGGATTAATTTGTAATTAAAATTAGATAAGAACTATTTAGTAGTTATTAAAAAAACTTAAAAAACATGTTTTGTTCTGGGACCATTTAATGGTCTAAACGTTCTGAGACCATCAAATCCTTTGCTGAGTAACTACCTAGGCTTGCTGAGTAACTACTTACAACACAACATCTCTATAAATACAAAACTCTAACTACGTGAAAGGTACGATATTTACTCTGAATAACTTATACCTCATCTTATACTTTTTTTTATTTGAGCATTGTAGTAGTCTCTTTGCAAGTTTCAACCTCCTCCGATGTTCTTCGACAACTGAAGTATAATTCGATGTCTGTGCTCTTAGAACAAAAAATTCTATATAAATTATTCCTCAGCACTGAAAAGAATCATATCTCGACTCAGATTATTATGCAGGAATATAAGCTAAAAAAAAAAAATACTCTGTGTA
>NC_029785.2:131189726-131196394 GCF_000816755.2 Arachis ipaensis | reverse complement strand
CCGTAAAAATTAATGAAAAAAAATAGTAACGACTCTTAAAAAATTTTAATTATATAAAAGAAATTCAATATTAAATTGAGAAATATGTAAATTGGATTGATATAGATAAAAAAATAAATAAAATATTAATATTATATGCATTTTTTAATAGTTAATAAATGAATATATTTTATATATACACAATTTTTGGAAAAAAAAATTACATTTTAATATATTAAATATATTTAAAAGACTTTTATTAAGGATACTAGTTAAAAATAAAATTAGTATTTTCTATAAAACAAGTGAGGTAAAAATGTGTTCATCCTCTTGCATATCTGTGTGTCTGAGAAATCACAAACATAAACACACATGCCAATGATGATCCCACACGTGTCACTAAAATCTGCACTTTGGATGAAGTCTCAGCCACAAAAGTCCTCCAGCAACGTGGATAAATGTCATACCAGTTTATAAACACAGTACGAAACTACGAAAATGCCCCCTTTTTTCAACTATAAAATGATATTAAAACATCAAGCACGCATCATGACCATGTCTAAAATAGTAAACTTACAAATGCTCCCTTCATCCTCCACCTTCGACCTCACATTTCCTTCGTATAGTAAAACACAAAAACAGTTTAATCCGTTAACCCAGAAATGAACGCTTTTCCTTCCCCATCATCTTCATCTTCTTCTAACTTCAATCTCTTCACTCAGCCCAAGCACAACAACTACTACCACTTCAAGTTCAGCATCAAAATTCCAGTTTTGCCCTCTCCGCCATGTTGCTCTCTCAGAGACTCTTCCTCATCCACCACTACTGTACTGGACAAAAATGCCATTTCCTCCCAACAGAGTCCCAGTTCCAATGTAGTTTTGCCGAAAGACGCCAACTATGAGGGAGGGCTCGTGGTTCGCCGGCCGGTGATGGAGGTTTCCGGCGATGAGGAGGAGGACGGAGGGAAGGACGCGACCGATGACGATGAAGCGAATGGTTCTGCTTCTGCGATCGATGCCGGACTCACGAAGTTCGCGAAGAAGATGCCCATGTTTGAGCCCGAAAGGGTGGAATCGAATCCCAAAGAGAAGCCGCTAACTGTGAACTTGGACTTGGCACTGTACAGGGCCAAGGTCTTGGCTAGAAAATTTCTCTATGAAGAAGCAGAAGCTATACTTCAGAAGGTGTGTTTCATTATCATTCCATAACCTTCTCTGTTTAACTATCAATATTATAAAGTTTAGTGTTGGAAATGGCGACTAATCACATGGAATTGTTTAGAATAATTGTGAGGATAATAGCTGTGACTCGTGTTATGTCAACCATCTAAGTGAGAGTAGCTACCGTTAGAAATTGCCAAAATTGAGAGTGTTTCTAATTCTTTATTCTTTATTATTGTTATAATTTTCGAATGGGAATGAAGTGTATATACTTTTGGCCGGAAGATGGTCGAGCTTATGTGGCACTTGGGAAAATTTTGAGCAAGCAATCAAAGACAGGTAAAGCGAGAGAGGTGTACGAGAAGGGTTGCCAGGCTACTCAGGGTGAAAATGCTTACATTTGGCAGGTTAGTCTTTCTTCTTTCTTTCTTCTTTAATGTGTGATCGCTGATTCCTCTCTTGTATGTTGAGTTTGGGTTTAACTTCTTTTTTATTAGTGTTGGGCTGTTCTAGAAAATAAAATGGGAAATATGAGGAGGGCAAAAGAGTTATTCGACGCTGCCACGGTTGCTGATAAGAAGCATGTTGCTGCTTGGCATGGATGGGCAGTTCTAGAGTTAAAGCAGGGAAATATCAAGAAGGCAAGGAGTTTGTTAGTGAAAGGTCTTAAGTATTGTGGACAGAATGAGTATATTTACCAAACACTGGCATTGCTTGAAGTTAAAGCAAATCGGTATCAGCAAGCTCGATATTTATTCAGTCAGGCCACGAACTGTAATCCTAACAGCTGCGCTAGTTGGCTTGTAAGTTGATCGTCCGAGGGATAATGTTTCTGTAACATTTCTATTTTTGTGCATGGTATCTTAAGGAAAATATGAATTGATTTTGTTCTTGGAAACAGGCTTGGGCACAAATGGAGGTGGGACAGGAAAACTACCGTGCTGCTAGGAAATTGTTTGAGGTATGAATTTGACAATCAATCAACATTTCTTTGACATTTACTTCTACTAATTATGATTAATAAATTATGAATGACTTGTGCTTCTTTTGTTCCTTTGTAATTTAATAGAAAGCAGTACAGGCAAGTCCTAAAAATAGGTTTGCTTGGCATGTGTGGGGAATCTTTGAATCTAAAACGGGCAACATTGACAAGGGAAGAAAACTTCTAAAGATAGGCCATGCTCTAAATCCGAGGGATCCTGTTCTCCTTCAGTCTCTTGCATTGTTAGAATACAAGCACTCAACGGCAAACCTTGCTCGGGTCTTGTTCAGGAGAGCATCTGAATTGGATCCAAGGCATCAACCTGTTTGGTTTGTAAGAATTTCTCCACTTGGATCAAATATGCATTGTTGGTTTGTGTCAATTTCAGAAGTTCCTATAATATATATTTTCAGAAGTTCCTAGCTACAATTTTGATTTGCTGGTGGCTTTTGGAGTTTCTTCTTTGGTTTGTAATTCTGTGAAAAAGAGAACGAGTAATCAGATATTTGGGAATATGCAGGCTTGGGGTTGGATGGAGTGGAAGGAAGGAAACTTGAATAAAGCTAGAGAGTTATATCAAAAGTCCTTATCAATTGATTCAAACAGTGAGAGTGCTGCTAGGTGTCTTCAGGTGATAAATTTATATGAATGCATAAAATGTAGGGACATATTAATCCTAAAAAGAGCTTGGTATTCACCTCTTGTAACTACTACTCCCGAATGCAGGCGTGGGGCGTTCTAGAACAGAGGGCTGGTAATCTTTCAGCTGCCCGAAGATTATTTAGATCATCATTGAACATAAACTCTCAGAGTTATGTGACATGGATGACTTGGGCATCACTGGAGGAAGATCAAGGAAATTCTGTTCGTGCTGAAGAGATTCGTAACCTCTATTTCCAGCAGGTAACTGTTTGAGAAAATAGTCTAAATTTCCTACTGCTTCAAGTAACTTATAATCCAAAGTTTGCCTAATGAATTAATCACCATGACTTTGAATAACTTAACCAATCTTTGGATCTGAGAGATAAGGGAAAAGTTGAATTTCGATGGAAGTACTATTTTGATAGCTCCTGCATATATAACAAAATTCAATTTGTTGAACAGCGCACGGAAGTTGTAGATGATGCTTCATGGGTTATGGGATTCTTAGATATTATAGACCCAGCCGTTGACCGTCTGAAGAGACTCCTCAAGCTGGACCCGAATTCTTCCAACATGATGCCGGATTCTTTCAAAAGTATCACCGGAATAAATAAAAACAAGGTTGATTTAGCCGGCACAAGTTCTGATGTCGATGATGGTGAAGAAGATGAAAGTGGTTTTGATTTGGATGCTTTCATTATGGAAAGGTTGTCCTTAGATACATCCAAGCTGGAAGTTCAGTTAGAACCATCAACTGTGAAGACAAGTAAATCTCCAAGGAGGATATGGAGATCAAACAATAGAATTGTCAAAGTGTAAGTGCACAGCATAGGGCTCATGTAGTTTAGGATTTGGCCTTGTGTCCTATACAAATTGGTGTCTTCAAAAAATTTGCTTTGAATATAGTATGGCACAGCAGGAGATACGTCCTGTCATATGTTGAATGCATATATTACAAGAATACTTTTGAAGAAAACAAAAAAGAAACGGAGAAAAAAATTATACTCATGATTCATAGCACTGCATTAGTGCATTTATCTTCAAGACATACATATTTTAATGTGTCAGTGTTTTGCGTCTACATAAAATAAAAGAATCACATTTGGAACGAAACAGAGTAGAGACTAGAGAGAATGAGAAGGTGAATATAATGTGATGTAAAAATGATACGAAAGTATAACTATGCTAACTCAACTACTCTCTTCTATATTCAATTCATGTAATTACAATTAAACTGAGGAATTCTAGTTATCATTTTACAAGGACTCTCAATTTATAACACTTGCAACTTGCAAATCAGCTTGAAAATGATACAATAATGGAGTCAAGATTAAACATGTGATCCTGCACTTTTTTTTTTTAAATTTATGTTATATTTTATAATAGTAAATGCAATTGTTATGAGACGTTAGATAATGGTTACGAATTTTTAAACCAGTGTAGTTACAAAAGAGATATACTGCTAGAAAGCACAATATTTATTGTAGATTATTTGCATACTATATAATATATACATAACAACATTGTTATTTTTATACTTAGAAACGAAAAAGGGGAAAAAAATAATGTGCTAGAACCTATTTAAAATCAACCAAGTTTGCAAGTGGCAGCGAATTTTTTATACCTAGAAATCTCTTGGGTCAACAAACACATTCCCCACTGGTTTCTTCATAAGCAGTTCAACCTTTTGCTCACTGTGGCTTGAAAGCTTTCTTGTGAACCAGAGATCATAGATGCATGACATAGATGCTGTTTGAGGGACATGGTTTGCAAGTGGATCACCTAACCCGAGCTCAGTCACAACCACTCTGCAATCCTTAATACTTTCTCCCAATCTTGATGTGAACTTCCACATGGATTCCATTAGCTCCTCAAGGTTTTCTTCCTCTCCATGGAGTGCATAGATGAAGAGAAACCCAAAGGGTCTACCAAGTGATGAGTCATCATCACTAACTGACATTCTCAGACTGAGACAAGGGAAGATCTTATCTCTTGCTTGGTTTAAAGTTCTATGAAGAAACTTAAGGGTTTGTGACTTTTAAAGTTGAAGATTGTAGGCTTCACAAGTGTTCCATATGCTAAACATGATCCATGAGCTTGTAGCTTTAATGGCTTTACTCTGCAAGTTTAACTACCCTTTATCATCCTTGTAATAACTTACCCATGTTCCAAGGCTGAGTTTCTCCTTCCGTTGCTGCAAGCTATTTTTCCGAATCCCACACTCACGTCTGCGGTCTGCTTTATCTTCTCTTTTGCCGCTTCTTCTTCTTTCTTCCGCCAATATGAGCTCAATTGTTCAGGTAATACAGATTTCAATTTAATTTATTTTCATTATTTGCTCAATTTTAACTTTCTCTTTTATGGATTTGCGTATTCTGTTTTGAACGCCAATCCTGTTATTCTTTTTCTTCAATCAGGGTTATAGCAAGTCGCTGGCCATGACCGTGCTCTCTGAGATCGGTGATAAACCTTTTACTTAATAAGTTTTGAATTAGGGTTCGCCTCTTTACCAAGTCGCAGATTCATATCGCCATATCGGCACTTCTCTGTATGTCTCATTGTCTCTATCATTATAATTTTTTAAAATGACAAATCTAAATTTTTACTATTAACTAAATAAATTGAACTAATATATGTGCACAAAAAAGCACACTCCCAAAGATATTTCGGTTTAAATTAAATATTTGTATCTTATAAAAGTCATATTTAAATATTGAATATTATTTTAAACTATTAAGTTGGTTATCATTTTAACTAAAATACTTAGTAAATATTCATAATCGTTCTTGAGATTTGCGCAAATACTCAATTTAATCTTTAAGGTAGTGTTTGTTTTTAGAGACACGACATAACAGGACACTGAGACAAAGACAATAGGACGAAGACATTAAAAATTATGTTTTGTGTATCGTGTTTGGATACGATGGATAGGACACTATTGTAATGTCCAGTATTATGTTTGGATACACATGGACAAAACTAAAATATTATATAAAATGACTAAAATAGCCATGTGATTCCAAATTTTCTAGTATAAATTAATTTAATAAAAAATGAGAGTACGTAAGAGTACAAACAGTGAAAACTTAAAAAAATATTTGAAGCAGTCAAAAATTTTAATAAAAAATTATATAATAGTATTTATATTAAAATAAAATTTATAAATATAATTATTTTATTTTTAAATTTATTATTAATATGTAGGAATACATATGGTTAATATTAACAAAAAAAATAAATCTCAATTTGATGAATAAAAAATTTCGTTTAGGTTAATAAGCTAAATTAATTTTAAATAAAAAATAATTTTAAAAAAGAATCTATTTTTACATGAAAAAAAATTAGTTTTTATTTTTCTTAATTGATTTTTCTTTAAATTATATAAAATCAATTACAACTTATAAATTATTTTTTAGCATTTTTAAATATCAATTTTACCTTTTACCTATTTATCTTTCAAAAGTCTCAAGACTAATTATTTTTGTTATTATTTTTTATTACAAATCAAATAATATAATATAAAGTTAAAATAATGTTGAAGTAAGAATGATAAGAAAAAAAAATTATCCAGTCCAATAAAAATTTCTATAAAAAGGTGAGAGTACCTGAGAAAAAAAAGAGAAAGAAGGAGGATGTAGGGATAGAAAAAGAGTATGGAGAAAAAAAAAATACTTTCTGAGAACGATGCAAAATAGGAAAAATAAGAAGGGGTAACAGTGGAATAATAAAAAATAGCACCATGGACAAAAAAGAAAAAAAATTCATAAAAACAGTCCGCGTCTCTCTTCTAAATCCCGTGTCCATCATTGTCCTTCGTAAAAGAGTGGACACAAAAGTATAAAAAACTGTCCCGGAGACAATATGTTCAGTGTCCATGTCTCTGCTTCCAAACACTTTTTAAA
>NC_029785.2:131167314-131188295 GCF_000816755.2 Arachis ipaensis | reverse complement strand
AAATAAATAATAAATTATATTTTGTATTTTTTTCTTTACAAAATTTTCAAAAGAAAATATTGATAAGTCCTTATTTAAAATTTTGGTACAAAGTATATTTAACCTTTTTTTTTTGGGGGGTCCATAAAGTAAGTTTTACTTAATAACAGTTGATGGGCATCCAATCTAGCTGTTGAATGTAGCATACAAGACATTAGACAAGTATATATTATTGGTTGGCTTCTTTCCTTGAATATTCGAAGGCCCAATAAGAATAGCCCAAAAGTAAGTTTTGGGAAAATAATTATTAGTAAGCGCCGATAACCCAAAAAAATTAAAAAAACGCCGTTGCCGGGGATCGAACCCGGGTCACCCGCGTGACAGGCGGGAATACTCACCACTATACTACAACGACTTTGTTGAAATACGCCTTCTCAAATTTCAATACTAATGTTAAAACTTAGCATAGAAGCCTAACACGCCATCTTTCTCCTCCGTACCGTTTAACTGTACTCGCCTACTCGGTCACACTCATCAACTGTGACCTCTGATCTTCTTCTTCAACTTTCTTTCTCTCAAGTGTCAAGTCTCAACAGACTAGGAAGAGAGAGAGAGAGAGAGAGAGAAAATGGCAACGATGTGGAATTCTTTATGCGTGGCCAATGGCACTCTCTTCAACTCTTCTTCTCCACTTCTTCCTCTTCGTTTCAATTCTAACTCCAACCTTCGATTTCGCCGCGCCACAATCACAAGCATGTGCGTTCCTGAAAACGACGTCGTTGTGATCGGTTACGGAATGACTACAGTTGACTTCTTGGCCACCGTTGACTCTTTTCCGAAGCCCGACGACAAGGTCCGCACCACCTCCTTCAAGGTGATCTTCACTCCACTCATTCATTGCTCTTTCAGTCATCCTGTCATTTGCATCTGAATATGCTTGCATTTTTTTTTTATAGGTTCAAGGAGGTGGCAATGCCGGCAACGCCTTAACCTGCGCCGCAAGACTCGGCTTGAAGCCTAAGCTCATCTCCAAGGTCGGCGACGATTCCCAAGGCCATGCTATTCTCAACGAGCTTCAGCGCGACGCCGTCGACACCTCCTTTGTCCTGGTGCTAGCAACAATTCATAGATCGGAGTGCTTCTGTTCATTTTATCTTAGCAGGCTATTGTTCCGTAATCCTTATTTATATGTGGCTTCTTCTGAGTTGAATTTAATTTTTTTTTCTCCATCAATTTTCCAGGTATCAAAGGGTGGTAGTTCCGCGTTTTCGTATGTTCTAATCGACAACCAGACGTAATGCTCTTTGCTTATCTGCTTGTTTGTTTGTGTGTTTATTTTGCAGATAACATTCTTCTTTTTTCATTCACCGTGTTCTGAACCCAAAATTTCGCTTAGAAGTATTTTCCTGTTTATGAATATTTGTGTAAGTGTACTTTTAGAACATTTGCCACCTCCCTCTTGGTATTGTATATCAATTCTTTCATCACATTAAGATGCTTAGTAACTCTGCTAGTTTTCCAAATGCAGCTAGGAGCCTGAAGTGTGTTTTTGTTGATAATACTTTTGTTTTCTATTTACTTTTTTAGTTTTTTAAAGTGAAATACAATTAACAGAGTGTATGGCTTAAAGTTATCCTACGATTTGAGTTAATTGTCTGTAATTTTTAATTAAAACTTTCAGAAAAACTCGGACTAGTATTTACACCCCTGCACATCCTCCCATGATGCCAGATGATCAATCCCAATCAACCTTATTATCTGCATTTAATGAAGCAAGATTAGTGTATTTTGATGGACTGACTACCGATACTGCTCTATTCATTGCACAAGAGGTAATCACGATCTTACTTTTGCTTTGAGTTTCTTCACTGTAGCATGATAAAAGTTTTCCAGGTATGCATTCTGGTGAATGATAAATAATGCTTAATGCAGTTAGTCTGCATGACCATAGGTGAAATTTAGAAAGTGATCATTAGGAACAATTTGGAACTCTTTTGTTAAAATTTGATTTTTGATATACTAACATGGACTTAACTGCTGAATTTTCAAATGCAGGCCGCTCGAAATAAGATACCGATTTTAGTTGAGGCCGAATCACCTAAGGAAGGATTGGATGAGCTTCTGAAACTTGCTGACTTTGCTGTATGCTCTGCAAGGTTTCCTAAGGTAATACAAGCACTTGTTTCTCATCTGTTCTCATTTACTCTGCATACAGTTTGAATTGGTTTGGACTGGTAATTTTGGATTGGTTTTGGTAGTAGAATTTATAGAAAATGTTTATCTTTTCAGCACCCAAAAGATGGAGACCTGTGTGTTTGGACTTACTCTTCATGGTTTTTACAAAATGCTCCTCTTCTCAGCACCATAATATATATATTTCCTGATTTGACTCCTTCATTATGCATTTAGATTTCAACTCGTTGCTGTATTATGTGTCAATATGCTCATTCAATTTTTTGTGGTGTAGTTTATTCTGGATATATCATTTTTATGTGTTGTTAGGCTTGGACACATGCATCATCTATCCCAAGTGCACTGGTTTCCATGCTTTTAAGATTGCCAAATATCAAATTTGTGATTGTGACTTTGGGTGAAGATGGATGTCTAATGTTGGAAAGAAGTGCAAACGGTGAATACAAAACTGGCCTTTTCTTGTTAATGTTTTAATTCCTCAGAGGGTAGTATATTGCATTGAATTGCATTTTTTTTCCTTCGAGCAAAATGTTAACTTGGAAAACACAATGCTCATTTTGGCAGAGGATGCTGATACAGAAGAAAATGATATAGATTGTTTCTTTGAATCCTTATATGAAAGGAAGGATGATAGCTTGGCTGTCCCAACCTGTATATCGTCGGTAAAATATTGTGGAATTTAAAACTTATACAATTTTTGTTTCATTACGAAGATATATTCCTAGATGCAATTGAATTAGAGCTTATCAGCTTAGTAATTTAGATCTTTGAGGGTTATTGATGATGTAAAAGCTTGTCAATTTGACAATCGAGGATCTCTGGTGGTGGAGCATCCCAACATTCCCCAGAGCAACCAAATTTCATCACTTAACCACAATTATTTGAGTTTTAGCTTAGAAGATTCAATCCAAACAAAGCATTGAAGTAAAACCACATGCTTGAATATATCTTACAACTTTGGTTATTTGGCATGAGATACATTAGAAGGAATCACTGCATTGATGCATGAAGTACTTTTCAAAAGCATTGGAAGAAATCATGTAGATGATTTTCCCAGGGGGTGAAAAAATTTAGAGCAAACGGAAGAGGGACAGTTTGTGGAAGATTCTTTCTTGGAACAGCAGAGAGGATACCGGATGGTGAGCTGATTGATACAACTGGTGCTGGAGATGCATTTATTGGTGCTATTCTTTATGGTAGGTATAGTCACTGATGCGACTAAGCTCAGATTAGCAGATGCACATAAGAGCTCATATTTTTTACTCAGTTAAATGACACAATTGGTGTCTTGCTGTGTTTCAAATTATTTGTAAAATACTTAGTTATGCTCTGACTTCTTTTGTAGCAATCTGCACAAACATGGAACCAGAGAAAATGTTACCATTTGCTGCTCAAGTGGTAAGCTACGCCAAGATTATACAAAATAAACTTTAAGTGGCATTCAAAAGTTAAAGTCAAAGCAAGGGAATTGGACTATGAAGTTTCTTTTTATATTTTTTTCATGGTGTTTATTGCAGGCAGCTGCCAAGTGTAGGGCTTTGGGAGCTAGAACTGGTCTTCCATATCTGGCAGATCCACGCCTAGCAGCCTATTTATGCTAGAAGCATATGGCCTTTCCATTCTCTGCTGTTGGAATGACAGTGATTGATGTGTGTTTTTATTCATATATTGCAAGTTGCAACATGTTCCTTATACTTTGTACATAATCATAATAAGAGCCTTGGACGAATAAGGTTTAGAGACTTTACCATGGAATTAGAAGTGATTTCTTTTTGTTCCCTTCCGTTTTTTCAGGCATTCACCAATCATCGTGTGGTTTATGATCTCATTCCCCCTCCTCTGAATGTGAGTATTAGAATTAGAACTGAGTTGGTCTAATTACTTTAAAAAGCTAGTTTAGGAAGTAGGAGGCAAGTCTGTAAAAAAATGACCAAAAAGCATCATTTAGGTAGCGTTTGTTTTTAGAGACACGACAGAACAGGACACTGAGACAAAGACAATAAGACGGAGACATTAAAAATTATGTTTTGTGTATCGTGTTTGGATACGATGGATAGGACACTATTGTAATGTCCAGTATTATGTTTGGATACACATGGACAAAACTAAAATATTATATAAAATGACTAAAATAGCCATGTGATTCCAAATTTTCTAGTATAAATTAATTTAATAAAAAATGAGAGTACGTAAGAGTACAAACAGTGAAAACTTAAAAAAATATTTGAAGCAGTCAAAAATTTTAATAAAAAATTATATAATAGTATTTATATTAAAATAAAATTTATAAATATAATTATTTTCTTTTTAAATTTATTATTAATATGTAGGAATACATATGGTTAATATTAACAAAAAAAATAAATCTCAGTTTGATTAATAAAAAATTTTGTTTAGGTTAATAAGCCAAATTAATTTTAAATACAAAATCAGTTTTAAAAAAAAATCCAACTTTACATGAAAAAAATTATTTTTTGCACATAAAAATCTATTTTTATTTAGAAAACTAATTTTTTTATCTAAAATTTTATTTTTCTTTTCAAAAAATTGATTTTTCTTTAAATTATATAAAATCAATTACAACTTATAAATTATTTTTTAGCATTTTTAAATATCAATTTTACCTTTATAATATTTATCTTTCAAAAGTCTCAAGACTAATTATTTTTGTTATTATTTTTTATTACAAATCAAATAATATAATATAAAGTTAAAATAATGTTGAAGTAAGAATGATAAGAAAAAAGAATTATCCAGTCCAATAAAAATTTCTATAAAAAAGTGAGAGTACCCGAGAAAAAAAGAGAAAGAAGGAGAATGTAGAGATAGAAAAAGAGTATGGAAAAAAAAGTACTTTCTGAGAACGACGCAAAATTGGAAAAATAAGAAGGGGTAACAGTGGAATAATAAAAAATAGCACCATGGACAAAAAAGAAAAAATTTCATAAAAACAGTCCGTGTCCCTCTTCTAAATCCCGTGTCCATCATTGTCCTTCGTAGAAGAGTGGACACAAAAATATAAAAAACTGTCCCGGAGACAATATGTTCAGTGTCCATGTCTCTGCTTCCAAACGCTTTTTAAAGATGTGCTGTCCATGTCTCTGTGTCCTGTCTCCGAAAACAAACGCTACCTAAGATCCTGATTTCTTCATTGTAGTCCTCCAGATAGAGTTCTGAACACTCAAAGTGGTCCCTGGCCATATTTTTGGTGATGAGTCATCACCGGAGCGCTGACGTGGCCTCAGTTTGCTACGTGGGAGGGCTCCAAAACGTCGTAGTTTTGGTTTGGCGTACTTGATAGCCAAAAACGACGCTTTTTAGATGTTATTTAGTATGAAAAACAGTTTTCTCTCCAACACAAACACTTCACTTCACTCATCTCTTCTTCTTCCACTCTCTGACTTCATCTTCATCTCGTCATCAATGGCGTAGCCGTAGGGTTCTATTCGCTGGATTGAAAAAGTTGAGAGAAGAAGTAATCCAAAAGTTGTTTTCGTTCTTCCCCTCCCTCACGAGAAGTACGAGGTTCTGACTTTGTGATCGGACTCAAGGTAACCTTCCCTTTTTTTTTTTTTACTTTGCATTTTCAATACAGTGTTGGTTGATGATATACAAGTTGTTAGTGTAGTTGAGGTTCTGAAGTTTTGGTGTCATTATAGTGTCTAGGGTTTGAAGGTTGGCTGGGGTTTGTGGGGTTGCTCTATTTAACCCGATTGAAACAGGGATGAAACAGGGAGATGTATGCAGGATTGGAAAAAAAATTGTGTTCTTATGGTGATTTTTTTTAATGCATTAGTTGACTTAAAATTCTGTCTATATTAAGTGAAAATTTAAAATTTCTTGTAGATGGAAGAGAAGTTGGGCATCATGTTTCATCATGGGGTGACTTCAAAAAAAATGCAGAAGGAATTATGGTATATTCTCTAGACAACAAGGTCTGTTTAGGTTATCTAGACATTGATACTCTAGATGTCTTCTACATACGGAACTACCATAAGGAGCTTGGGTACAATGACATAAAATAGTGCTGGTGGCATGTTCTTAGAAAAGGCTTGGATAATGGGTTGAGAAATGTAAACAATGACAAAGAGATAAGAGAGATGGTGAATTGTGCTAGGACAAATAAGGGATTGATTGATGTATATTTCAAGCATGGAGTGTCAGTGCCGGAGGTGTTAGAAGGAGATAACACAGTTGTGTACTCGGATGACGATGGTGGAGAGGGGTGTAATGCAAGTACAGATGCTGATGTGAGTCCCCCACTCAATGAGACTCATGCACTCATAGTTGCTCCTATCCCGAAGGTTGTACCCAATAGTTCTTGCAAATCCAATCCCAAAAAAAAAATATCTCCATGGCAATCACAACCATCACACTCTAAAACCAAGATGCCTGCAAAAAACACTAATCCTCCCAAGACAACCAACCCTCCCAAGAAGACCAACCCCCCAAAGGCAACGAAGCCCAGTAGATTCATCCAGCCGACCAAGCCCACCAAAACCAGCCAGCCCACAAAGCCTAGTCAGAACATTAAATCAGATAAGAGCAACAAGCAGAAATTGTCCAAGAGATCAAGTATTTTTAGGAGACCCTGTACACAGTCTGCTGCTAGAGGATTCAGGAGCAACGTGTTTAACAATGAAGTTCCATTTGATGTATCTTCTGACAATGAAGAGGATAGCCTGTTTAAGCCAGGTCCGGATGAGGATAGTTCCTCTGATTCTGAGGCTGCAGGGAATGATCCTAAAACTGGGAGTAGGATTAGGAGAAACATGGTACATGCAGAAGTAGGATCCAGAAATATTAATCCACTAGGTAAAGGAAATGAGAAGATATTGCATGAAGACGACGGTTTGGTGCAGGAGGTGAGTGACGCTGAAGTTGACCTTGGGTTCGTGGGTTATGGTGATGAAGGTGCAGAGGATGGACTAGACCCAGGTGTTGACTCATATGACACCAATTCTTGGCACTCGGAGGAGATGAAGACGCCTACAAACTCAGAAGATGAGCTGGCGGAAGAAAATGATTCTGAAGAGGCATGTCCGCTGTTTAGAGAGGGTGCAAGGTTTGGAGAGCTTCATCTTGAGGTTGGCATGAAGTTTGGAACAAAATGGGAATTTAGAGAAGTTGTGAGGGAATACACAATCCAAGAGGGTAGAAGCATAAAGCTAGTGAAAAATGATAACATAAGGTGCAGTCGTGCAGGGTAGTGTGTAAGGTCAAAGAGTGTCCATGGGCGGCTTATGCATCAAGAGACCATGAAGACACGTGTTGGAAAATTAAGACTTTCAACGATGACCACACTTGTCCAAGAGAGGATAAGAATAAGGCTGCCAACAAGAATTGGGTATGCAGCAAGTTTGTAAAGAAGGTGAGAAAGTATCCAAATTTTAGACACTACGAGGCTACAACTTACTTTAAGACATGGTTTGACTTGACACTGAATAAGAATTCAATATCCAGGGCATTAACAGATGCTAGAAGTGTAGTATATGGGGATGAGAAAGAGCAATATAAGATGGTTAGGGATTATGGTATGACGTTGTTGAAGACTAATCCCGATTCAACTGTGCAAATATACACCATCCCCCAACCAGATGGTGAAGTTACCTTTGATAGGATGTATGTATGCTTAAGCGGCTGTAAAAACGGATTCAAGGCTGGCTGCCGTCCTTTGATAGGTCTGGATGGTGCTTTTCTGAAGACAAGATTTGGTGGCCATATTTTGTCAGCTGTGGGGTTAGATGCAAATCACTATATTTATGTAATAGCCTGGGCTATTGTCAGAGTGGAGAATACAAAGACATGGAGATGGTTTCTTGAGCTACTTCATTAGGACTTGGGTTACTATAAAGATCATGACTGGTGCTTCATATCAGATATGCAAAAAGTATGGAGCACTTATACTTATTGTCCTGCTTTTATTTTATTGGATATTGATGGTTAGATGTTCCATTAATAATTGTGCTGTTATATGCTTATATGCTTATACGGAGAACTTGTAATTATGCTGTTATACAAAGATTGCTGCTAGATGCGACAAATAGGTTAATATCCTGAATCATTATGCTTGTATGCTTATATGGAGAACTTGTAATTATTGGTTGTCTGATTAATCAGGGTGTCCTATAAGCATGTTATATACTTCCTTAATCATTATGTGCACGCTGGATAAAGGTTAGGGACTTTTATGGGTCACGACTATGATTTTTAGGGACCATTATGGGGATATTTATCGAATTTCAGGGACTTTTATGTGTCACGATTATAATGTCAGGGACGTATATATACACATTACTTTTGTAGTCATGTATGTATAATGTTTCATGAAATTGGCAGGGACTGATATCAGCAGTGAAAGAAGTGATGCCTGACGTGCATCACCGTTTCTGCGTCTGGCATTTATGGAAAAATTTCAACAAGAATTGGAAGGACTTACAGCTACGGGGGCTTTTGTGGGAATGTGCAAAGGCAACAACTTACCAAGAGTTCAGGGATGGAATGACCAAGATCAAAAGATTAAACGAGGATGCTTGGACATATTTAGAGAAGTGGCCGATGGATGCTTAGACCAGAAGCTTATTCAGCCATAAGTCAAAAAAATATTGTGCACCTGCCAATTTTGGATGCTAACGGGTAAGCTGCTTGTGTATAACATGGTTCATGTCACTGTTTGGCACCTGCATGTATTTCGTGTGTGCACGCTTGTGCTACCCTCTCTCGTGTGAATAAGCAGCCGGAGAATTTCTGTCACAGATGGCTGACCATGGAATCATACAGGAAAACTTATAACCACCACATTAATCCAATTCCGGGGGAACCACTATGGGAGCAAGCAGAGGACTGTAATAGGCCACATGCCCCTAAAATCAAGACAAAACCTGGAAAATTAAAGATGAAGAGGAGGATGGATGCGGATGAGAATAGTGGTTTTAGAACTAAGAAGCCTAAAGTTGACCCAAAACTGTTGGGCAACACTGGAGACAGTGTACACCTAAAAAGACAGCTAGGGGCCTTTACATGCAGTTTCTGTGGTGAAAAAGGGGCATACAAAGAGAGGCTGCAAAAAAGAAGAGGGATGCTGATGCTGCCGCTGCTGCTGCTACAGCTGCCGTTCCTGCCGAGGCGGCTAAAAAGAAGAAAAAGGATCCTGCGCCTGAGCAGCCTGTTGAGCAGCCCCAAGACGATTGTGGCCAAGCAGATGTGCAAAGCAATCCTGTGGAGATCGAGATAACTCAGCCTATTGCTTCCGAGCAAGAGGATTCTCAAAATGTAACTAAAATTTTATATCTTCAGGCTTTTATTATTTCCGTCGATCAATTATACTTAATGCTAACTTTTACTCATATAGGATCTTGGACTGAAAAGACCTTCGAACTTCGAAGCTGTCACCAAGAAGAAGATCCTCTCTGCCGCCAACCTCACCAACAGTAAACCCCTTGCAGGGTGCATCTTTAGCAACAGCTACAAAGTTTGCCAACTTGATGAAGTTCATCCCAACGCCAGGATTTAAGCCACCAAGAAAGAAGAACTGAAGACTTTAGATAAATCTTCTTAGGAGTTTCTGTTTTGTGTAATTAGTCTTTTCCATCATACAATGACTATATGGTGAATTGTGATCCAAAGGCCTTTTTGAGATGCCTTGCTTTTGATGAAACTACAGATAGCAACATTCGTGTTCCTTGGCTGCCTTTTATCTTTGTCTTTTGTTATTTTTTGATAAACAATGAAATTTATCTTAATATACTATGCTTTGTGGTTTACCAATCACTGTTCTTGCCTTATTCAACCTTTATTGATTACTGTTCATTTCATGCACAAACATAAATAACAATAGTTTCATAGTTAACAGCATTTTTGTTCCACCAACAAGCAGTTTTTTTACATCTGTTGCTAACAGGGAACCCTAAACCACCAACTCATTCATCATTTACAATATAGAATCACCAACAACACTATCAATACAAATACAGCTAACACTAACAACTGGGTTATCACTTTTTGCATATGGACATCCTCCTCCAACCTCTGAAGCCTCCAATCAAAGTTCATCTTCACTTCATAATCATCACCACAAGATTCCGACTTATCAACTTGTTCCTCATTCATAGAATCTGCCCACACAAAAAGCTCGCACCATCTCTTTTTACTTGTCTGTAACCAACAAACAATCAAAGTTCAGAGAGGAACAATAGAAGAATAGTGAGGGGAGGACAATCATAACAACTCAAGTAATTATTCTAACCCATATTATAATTGGGGCAGCCATAAAACGGTTTGTTCGGATTCGTATCTGTGCCAGACCATCTGAGAACTGGCTGGCAGCCACAGTCGCACCATTCTAGCGGGACCGATCTTCTGCTCTTCATTTACGTTCTCGCCCGGTTTTAACTTGATGGGGGAACGGACAAAGCTTCCACCTGCAGTGCTACCATCATCCATCATCAACATGAGTTCAGGCCCCAGACAGAAGTGTATGAACAAGAAGAAGTGTATGAAAAAGAAGAAGAAGAAGAGATGACGAAGAAGAAGAGATGACGTGTATGAAAATTTGGGGATTTAGGGTTACATATAATAGGAGGGACCAACTTAGGTACAAATTAGAAATTAGCCCGCTCAGCTAGCCGTTGGACCCCTCCAGCGTGGCAAACCGAGTCCACGTCAACGCTCCGGTGATGACTCATCACCAGAAATATGCCCAAGGACCTCTTTGAGTGCTCGGAGCTCTATCTGGAGGACTACAATAGGAAAATTGGGATCTTGACGATTAGATTGAGTATTTACACAAATCTCAGGGACGATTATAAGTATTTACTCCTCATTGTCTCTATCATTATAATTTTTTAAAATGACAAATCTAAATTTTTACTATTAATTAAATAAATTGAACAAATATATGTGAACAAAAAGCACACTCCCAAAGATATTTCAGTTTAAATTAAATATCTGTATCTTATAAAAGTCATATTTAAATATTGAATATTATTTTAAACTATTAAGTTGGTTATCTTTTTAACTAAAATGCTTAGAATAAAATTCGTCAGTAATAAATTTTATTTGCTATTAGTTATTTATATGATTAAATTATATCACATAATATTAAAATGTAAAATATTAAATATTAGTTATTTAAATTTTTTTTTTGGACATTGGCCATTAAGGCCCAACTTACCCAACCAAACCTCAGCCCAATCTAAATTTCCTAATTCATTCAATTTTGAAGTATATCTTTTTCTATTCTTTTCCTGTTCAGCACTCCAATTGACCACCGCAAGTATACTCTTCCATTTAGGCAATTGGTATGTTGAAGTCATTGCTTTGCTGTTGCTCTCTCCGAAACCTATGTTGATATGTAATTGTGACTGAGACTTTCAGTTGAGTCTCCTCTGCTGCCTGCGCTCTGACTAAAGCTCCGATGCCGAGGGTGCATAAACATGGAAGCTTCCGCTTCCTCTCCTCTGAATTTGTAATTTTGATGATGCAATGTTTTCCAATTCGCAGCCTATTTGCCTTGAAATTTGTTTCCTGCACCGAACCCGCTCCCTTTTCTCTTGTAATCAACCTGCATTTCATACTTCTTCAAAATAAGATTTGTTATATCAATTTGATTGCATGTCTTGTCTCAATTCAAATTGTTGCTGCCGTTGAAATTTCACTCCTGCCGTTTCTGAATTATTGTGTTCCTAACTTTATTATTGATTTTCCTTTTCCAAGAGTTGTTGTCAACGTTGAGCTTCCATGTTAATAATACGCCGCATCCCCAGTGGTGGTTGCATACTCCAGTTCTGATGAAGGCAATATGATGCTGCCATTTTAGCAACTGTGTGAGCAAGCTGGTTTTCTTCTCTGGGTGTCCAAGTTAGACCACAATTTGATAATCTTTTTATTAGCTCTCTAATATCCTGTAATATTGCTTCAATTTCTCCAATGGAAGTATTTGATTTTATGGTTTGGATTAATTTTAAATTGTCTGATTCAATTAATGTTTTCCCCAAATCCAAATTATCAATAATAATAAGGGCTTGCCTAATAGCTATAGCTTCAGCTGTTATACTTGAATATGTGCTAATTTTTCTAGAAAAGCCTAACACAAACTTTCCATTATTATTCCTAATGACCACAGATATTGCTCATTTTCCATCCTCCTTCATAAAAGCAGCATCCACATTAGCCTTTAACCAGTCTTCCAGTGGAGCCCTCCATCTGATCAGGTGTGCTGTTCTATTTTTCTCGCTCTTCTTTTCTACAAATCGCTGGTCTGTTGCTGAAATATTTTCTAATTTCTTGTCTTCCACACCTCCCAAGCTAGAAATCATATTCTACTTATTCTCATCTCTTGATGATCTCCTCCCTGTTTTTTTACTTTTTCTATATATTCCATCAACCAGTCCCCAAACGATTTTATTGAGTCTGATGTGGGTATGCATTGACATTCAACCATAAACCAGGTGGCTCGCGTCCATTCGCAGAGAAATAGGGCATGCTTTGTAGTTTGAGTTTCTGTGTTACACACTTGGCAAATAGGATTAGCTATAAATTTCTTCTTATATAAGTTAGTATTTACGGGCAGGATATCTTGGGCTGCCTTCCATAAGAACGTTCTGATTTTTGGTGGAACTGTCATATTCCAAATCTCATTCCATAGTCCCCTTCTATCAGTGCTTATTGAAGGGCCATTTTTAGTTTTTTCTTGCGCCTCTAATCTTACTGCTTGATAACCAGTTTTGATTGTATACGTACCATCTTCTCTCCAAGGCCAATATAGAGTGTCATGCCTTTTTATTGTACTTATTGGTGTTCTTATTATGCTATCTGCTATCTCTTGTGAAAACATTGAGTAAATTTTGGTTTTGTCCCACTCGCCACTTTCATTGAGTAGCTCATTTACTTTCCTGTCGTCCGCTATCCCCAAATTAAGTTCTTTTTTCCTCCCTGCTATCCAATTGTCCTTCCTTATGCTAACATGAGTACCATCTCCTATACACCACTTTCCCTGTTTCCGGAGCAGCTCCCTACCTTGTAAAATACCTTTCCATACCCATGAAGCATTTCTTGAAGCCTTCGCATCCCAAAAATTCTCTTTCGGGAAATAGACAGCCATTAGAATTTGCACCCATGTTGCATTCGGATCTTTTATAATTCTCCAAGCTTGCTTAGCCAAATAAGCTAGGTTTTAAATCTCAACATCTTTAAATCCCAGCCCTCCGTCTCTTTTACTTGCTGTTATAGCTTTCCAACTCTTCCAGTGTATGCCTTGCTCTTTTCCTGATGAAGCCCACCAAAATCTGGCCACTCTTGAGCTCAGCCTTCTACAAAAGCCTTTCGGAAATCTAATCACATTCATCGCATAAGATGGTATTGCTTACATGATTGCTTTTATTAAAGTTTCCTTCCCTGCTTGACTTAATAGATTTTCTTTCCAACCTTCAAGCTTATTTATGACATTCTCCTCGATCCATGCTAAAGCTCTATTTTGGGACCTTCTCCAGTTGGCTGGCAGCCCCAAATATTTTCCTGGAGTATCCCATGACGCCATACCGAGAATCTCCTCGATGTTCACTCTAGTCTATAAAGGCACTTGATATCCAAAAGTGATTCCTGATTTGTCTAGATTGATTTTCTGACCCGAAGCTTCAGTATATTCATTCAAAACTGTAATGATCTGAAAAATCTCCTCCTCCTTTGCTTCTGCCAAAATGATGCAGTCATCCGCAAAAAGTAGATGAGAGATAGTAGGTGCTGTTGGTGCTATTTTAAATCCTGAGATCCCGCCTTCCCTTTGTGCCTCACTCATTAGGACTGTTAACACTTCTGCTGCCATTATAAACAAATACGGTGATAAGGGATCGCCCTGTCAAAGTCCCCTATATGGCTTGATTTTTCTTGATAGCTCTCCATTAATTTTGAATCTATAGGTAGCACTTGTAACACATGCCATCATCAACTTCACCCACCTGGCTTGAAACTTGAAGGCTGTGAGGACCTTTTCTAGGAAGTCCCATTCAAGTCTATCGTAAGCCTTATTCATGCCTTACTTGATTGCTAAATTATTGGAACTGCTTCTCCCTTTTCTGTTAAGGCTATGATAAGCCTCTTGTACTATAATAATATTGTCTTGTATGAATCTACCCCCACAAACACACTTTGAGTTGGCGATACAACTTTTTCCATCATCTTCTTCATTCTCTGTACTAGAACTTTTGCTAAGATTTTATAGACAAAATTGAAACAGCTAATGGGTTGCAGCTGGTTGAGGTTCTCTGGGTTCTTGATCTTAGGAATTAAGACCACTGTTGTCTCGCTCACCTCTTCAGGTATATACCCACTATTGAAAAATTCCTTCATTATTGCACACATGTCGTTCTTAATGCTCTCCCTGTATTTCTGATAAAACAATCCGCTCAACCCATCAGGCCCGGGTGCCTTAAGACCTCCGATGCTAAAGACAACCTTTCTTATCTCCTCCTCTGTAACTTCTTTTAATAGCTCATCATTCATTTCTTTAGTTACCATTCTTGGAATCTTATTGATGATTTTTTCAAAATCCTACCTTTTTGTTGAATTGAAAAGGCTCTGAAAATGGTTCTCAATGTGTTCCATTATTTTCCATTTTTCATTCAGCCATTGTTCTGTACTATCTTTTAATTTCTCTATACGGTTCTTATCTCTTCTCTGAATAGCAGTCGCATGGAAGAATGCCGTATTCTTGTCGCCCCACCTTAGCCACTTTATTCTAGCTCGCTGCCCCCAGTATTTTTCCTCTTGCTTCCATAATTTTGCTATCCCTTCTTTTAGCTCTAGGATCCTTTTCTGTTGCTCTTCTGAAATTTCTGATGCTTGCAGTCTTCTAAGTTCCTCTTTTATTCTTTGAATTTCCCTATTTGCCCTTTTGAAGGTCATTTTGCTCCATGTATTGAGTTCTTCTCTGTAGTTTTTAATCTTTCCCATCATCTTACTCCAATTATCTCCATTTGATTTCTCCTTGCTCCAACTTTTGGTAACTACTTTCTCACAACCTTCGTGGTCAACCCAATACGATTCGAACTTAAAGCTCTTCCCTGGGTTTTTTTTTCGGCTCTAAATTTAGAATGATTGGGCAATGGTCTGAACTTATGGCTGGCATGGCTGTCAAGGTGGCATTTTAAAACATACTTCTCCAAGCCCCATTGGCTAACGCTCTATCTATTCTCTCCCTGGTAATCACTCCATTCCTCGGGTTGCTAAACCAAGTAATCTACTTACTTTCAACTCTATATCCATTAGAGCATTAGCATCAACAAAATTTCTAAACTCCCTTACCTGATTCTGTGGCTTCGGGTGTAGCCCCACCTTCTCCTCTTGTGCTAATACATCATTAAAATCTCCTATAAACAGTTGGGGCATGTTTCTATGATTATTGCTTGATGTGATATCCTTCCACAACTCCTTTTTCTTCAAAAAACTGGATTTCCATATACAAAATTACAATACCATATATTTCCTTTCTTGTCTTCAATACGAGTTTTAATGTAATTGTCACACCAGAAATAAACATTAACATTATATATTGCATTCAAAAATAAGCAAAGACCACCGGACAATCCCCGAGGTTCAATGCAAAAAGCTTCATCAAAACGTAGCCTTTTTCTAATTTTCATGACAGTTTTTTCTTTTGCTCTAGTTTCTATTACAAATACCATGGCTGGCTTTATCTGTTTACATAAATTTAGGAGCTCCGAAATTGTCGCGGGAGCCGCCAACCCACGACAATTCCAACTTATCATACTCATGGCTGAGTTGGGGGCATGTTGAGGCCCGCCTCCTCAGCCATACAGTCTTCCATGACAACTTTTTTGGTTTGCATTTCTTGTTCCATCATTCCTGATTTGTGCTCCTCCAAATCTGCCTTGCCTTTTTTCTCTTGCCTTGATGTTTTGGTTCAACCCCTCTTCACCCTCTTCCACTTCCATTACATGTACAACATCTTCATCCTCCCTTTTTCTTTTCAGCTTCAGGCTATCCCTTATGCATCTTGCTAATTCCACCTCACTCTCCTTTACTAAGTGGCTGATTGTCGTTGCTATTCTCTTCCTCATCCTCCTTAGCCAATTCCACAAAGTATAAATTTTCATTGGCTGACATGTGTACTTGTTTTTCTTGTGCCAATCTTGTTTATTTTTCACAGTTTCTTTGACTCCGGCCTATTTTCTTCTTTTCCACGTGTTCTCTTCCTTCTACTTTATTTTCTACTATGACTCCTTGCTTCTTTTGTTGATACACCATGCTGTCTTTATTTTTTTGGGCCCCTTTACCCATTGCTTCTTTAACATTTCTCCAATAGTTAGTCTTTCCTTATCTTTAGTCTGATCCATTTTTTTGGGCCTTTTTACATTATTCCTTGATCATCATGTAGTCTCTTTTTTCAGCTTGACTCTCACTTGGGCCAAATTCTTTTCTCCTGATTATACCTATTCTCTCTTTGGTTGCTTGGTATATTGGATTTTTCACTGTTTCAGTTTGACAGAACACCATGTTGGGTTGGACATTATTTTTCTCCTCCTTTTGGCCTGCTCCTTCTTCATTCATTTCTTTGCTTTTATG
Source organism: Arachis ipaensis (assembly GCF_000816755.2). Taxonomy (NCBI): domain Eukaryota; kingdom Viridiplantae; phylum Streptophyta; class Magnoliopsida; order Fabales; family Fabaceae; genus Arachis; species Arachis ipaensis. The sequence continues at coordinate 131,171,543 of NC_029785.2, read as the reverse complement.
TCTGTTCTCCTTCATGCCTCTAATGGTTTTCTCTATATATTTACTAGGCCTCTCGATCTCTGTACTATGATTTGATTTATCCCCTGATCTATCCCTTGAACCAGAGGAGATTTTCTCAATCCTCCTTCTTATCTGAGCCCCATCACCTAATTCCAAGACAGCAGTATTTTCATCTCCCATCAGCTCATCTAGATCAGTCCCTTTATTTTGTTCCAAATTTTTCTGCAATGTCACTTGTCTATTTGCCAATAAATCTTGTGTACCATCTACTCTGCCTACTGATTTTACTGAGACACTAGCCTGAGAGCTCTTTACCCACCCTTGACTAGACTCTCCTTCTCTCTCTTGGTGCCTTCTCTGCCATACCCTCTCCTGTTGGCTTCTCTCACGCGCCTCCCATAACTCATCCATCCAGTTGTTTTGTTCTTCCTTCTGTCTCCTAATCCCAGCCTTTCTTGCTTCAACATCTATGGACCTCAAACCTGGAGTAGTGAGCTCTGGACCATATTTGGACATATTAGGATTAGCTAAGGACATAGTCATCTCCTCAACACAGGTTCTTCTATCATGACCAATCATCCCACACTTATAGCAGTAATCATACAATTTTTCATATTTTAACGATGCCCATGAATGACCTCCATCAAACTTTTTGAACCAGAATCCAGTTTTTAATGGAAGTTGAATATTAATCTCAACTCTAACTCTCAAAAAAGGCCTAAGCATATTCCCTTCAACAAAAGGATCTTCTGCATTTATAATCCTACCCAATATTGATTCTATTTTCTCAGCATTACTTTTATTAATTTTATCATATGGTAGTCCATGTATTTGAATCCTAATAGAAAGCTGATTGTAATTTACCTCATCAATGGACAGATTTAAACTCTATCACTGAAGACTAAGCATATGGCCTTCTATTCTCCATGGTCCATCTTCATAAGCTCTTCTTGCTTTATCTTGACTTTTAAAGTTTAAAATGAAAGAATTGAAACATGCACTAGTGATCACCAATCCTTGCGGATTTCCCCACATCTAAAAGATGGTCTTTCAAACTGTAGTCATGTTGAGTTATTTTTTTGTTAGTACTCTTTCGACCAATTTCTGATTGACAGCAGCTTCCTGTTGAATTGGGGGCTCATCAAAGTGAACCACGTCTCCTTCCATGCCTTCAAGTATCATACCTTCCATGCTTCTTCCTAAAAAAATGATTCTTTATAATGATTGCTAGCACTCTCTTTGTAAAGAAAGATGAAGTCATAGTGTTTATGGGAAATACGAGTTTAGTGTATTAATGTGATCACCGGCTTCGCTTATCGAAGAAGTTGAACTCCACTGCTGGAGAAGAAGTTCACTTGTCGCTGATTAAATTAATTTTATTTAAAAAGTGTTCCAACATTTTATTTAAAATTATTGGGCCAGGCTTACTAGACGTAGTTCGGAGCATGTTGGCCCAACTAAACACTTGCCCGCCAAAATAACGAAGACCTACTTCTAAGCCGCGCATTATTTATTTTCAATTGAAAAGCGCGCCAAAGCCGCCAGATACAACACAATCACAAATTCAAAAATCTATCACATTCTCCTTTCACTGCACCAGCGCAGAAACTGACTCCTCTCCTTTGAAGTTCGTTCTCTCGTAACTCGGTGAGTCGATAATGGAGCGACGTGACTGTGGCTACAACGTCGATGTTGATTCCGTCATGGACGTAGATCAGCGTCAAGAAGAAAACGAAGAAGATCAAGAGAAGGTCGAGGAAGATCCTTTTCTCCAGTTCGTCGATTACGCTAGATCAGAGCTGTTGTCACTGGAAGGAGATCCAAACGGTGATGTTGATGGAACCAGTGGACCTGGCTGGAGCTGGATCGTATTGCGGATCCTTAAGACTTGCAAGGCTTATTCATGCGGTGTCACTCCTGCGATCTTGCTCTCTGAACTCTCTCAGGTTCATCATATTTCTTTGCCTTATTTTGCTGAGTTTCGTTCTCAGATATATGACTCGATGGAACTCTAGTGTTTCTTGAGCTATGAAATGCAGAGATTAGGGATTTGTAGTTGTTGATTTCGTCTATACCTTTTGAGATCTGTCTGATTCGATATATTGTTGATTTGTTATGATTTCATCTGTTATCGCGACATGGTTTTTGAGTTTAATTAGATCTATGCTGTGTGTGAAACTGTTGAATTTGTTACTGCAGACATGGTGCGAACAACGCAGGAATGGTGCTCCTAAGAAGAGGCTTGAGTTAATCAACCAGCTCAAGAAGGAACATCGTAGGATGAAGCTTCCAAATACAGTTACCATTGATTCAATATACCAGAAGAAGTTCCTGTCCTTGAATAGCGTTCTGGAAGCTGTTATTATTGATGCATTTGTACTTCCGGGTGCTTGAGCTGAACTGTATATTTTTCTTATTATTTTTTATTATGTTGATGGTGTATTCGTTTGTGAAAAGCTAAAGCCAAGTTCACTTTACCGGAGATATTCAAATGATGAATTATGAGTCTATTGGAGCCTACAGGAACATCTGTCTCTTAAAAATGAAAAGGCACAGTTGCATTTTAAGTGATTCACGCTTATCATTGTGAACTGCTTTTTCTGCAGGCACAAACATCCACATGCTTACATTAGGGGATTATTGGAGCTCCAATATCATAGATCTTTATCTACACCGTAGGTAAATGCAGTATGTAATATTAATTCAAGCAAGGTCAAAGCTCACTCTATCTCTGATCTGTACTACCAGCTATTTATCCATTTGTTCACTACATAGTACATACTGCTTGTTTCTGTTCCAGGTGAAAATGTTTAACCCTAGAATTACTGAAAATTTAGGTAATTCTATGCCATATGTATCGTGTCATAGTTTATTCAACATACATGGGAAACAATCTTATGATATTCTCTCTTGGTACTAGTTGTTATTTGCACAAGATGTCCGTGTTGAATACTTGTCATGTAGCGTATATTTTGAAAATTTAAATTTAGAAAACATCATATCTTGTCTGCAGATTCTATGACATGGCAGACCTACAGAATGGAATTCTGAAAAGAGGGAGGGAGATTTTCCTCACTGGTTGTTATCTCCGAAGTGCCTCTGAAGGTTCCGGTTATCCACGTCTTTTGCCTACAGAGTATCTTGTAATTCTATTGGACGAGGTAATTGGTAGTTTCTACTAAAATTTATCGCTTTAGATTTGATCATTGTAGTTCACCTGTTGATAAAACTTTGTTTTCTTTAACACTGCAGAATCAGGACGATGATGCAATGCTATTAGCAGCTCAGTTTTGTTCGGACTCATTCTCTTCGATTTCTCTTGATGCAGTGAACACAGGAGCTTCATATTCATTTTATGCGAGGTGAGCTGCTTGCTAATACGTGTTATATATACATATATTTTGCTCTTGTTATTTGTGGAAACTGTAAATTTATTAACTGAGCACGGCCGTGACTAAAAATTTTGTACATCAGGATACTACAACGACATGTAAGTGAAGATATGAGGTTTTAAACCATTTACTACTAGTTCATTAGTACTTCTCTATACACGTTTTAATCTTGTTAAGCATCACTTCACCATTTTTTTTTTCTTTTATTTCCTTTCTTCCTTCCTTCCTTTCTTTCTTTCAATCCACTTTTTTAGGATTGAAAGCATTGAATCTATGGAAATTCAAGGAAGCTATGGAAGCTTACAAGGGAAACGGATTACTCTTGTTGATGGTGATGATGTCAGATTCAAGTTTTTCCTGTGGGGTGAGCAGATTGTCCTTGCAAATCTTTTCAGGTTAATCTTGCAGTGTGTTAGACTTCTGAATCGAGTATTTTGTTATATGCGTACAAAATTCATTTTATGGTTGGTTACAGTGTGGGAAGCATGCTTGCGCTGGACAAACCATATATTGCAATCTCCACTGAGTGTGATACTGAAGTAAGTGAGGAATTTTGTCTTGAATATGGAACTGCAACACAACTGTACTTGGTGCCTTACATTCAACATGAAGAACAGGTGATTCATGGTGCCTTTTCTTTTCCGTGGTACAACATGAACTATTGTCATTTTGAGATGATATTAAACGGCTATGTTGATTAGGTGTGTGTAACATTGACGCCGAATCGTCATCAAAATTCAAGGCCCTTGAGTTCATGTAATCCTAGCCAGGCTCTCAGGCTTTCTCAAGTGAGCTTGCCCCGCGATTCTCAGGGGACCATTGATTTCAGTAATTATT
>NC_029785.2:131163219-131166866 GCF_000816755.2 Arachis ipaensis | reverse complement strand
AGTTTTCCCTATTTTCTACCCGTTATGATCTCAATAGGAATCTCAATTCTCACGTTTTAGCCTTTTTAAGTATATGAATGAAAAATTGTTTGGAATAAGTTCGTTGGCAAGTATTTATGAGCTTTTTACGTGTTTTCCTTCTAGAAGTCGTGGAACTTTTTTTTTTAAATCTGGCTATTTATATTTCACAATACCCGGTATAGGCTGCTTACGATTGATTAGTAACCTCATTACTTCTGTTAAGGTTTGCAGTCATTTGTGGTCGACCTTCGCAACAAGATGACAAGTGTCAGCCTTTATGGAGTTGTTAAAGATATCATCAAAGAAGACACTAAACAAGAAACTGTTTTCTCTTTAAAAGTTGCTGATAGTAGTGGAGCGATTTGGGCAAAGCTTCATTTTTCCGAGTTCTGGTAATTACCACAGTTTACAAGCAGTACTAATGTGTTGCCTATGAGCAGAACTGGGGAAGGATAGGCCTAAATCTGATTTCTCTTTAATTTAAATATCTCAGGTCATTGGGAAGAGTAGGCGTGGGCCACACTGTATTTATATCTGGCTTGACATGCATCTCGTCCAAACAAAAGCGGTGAGTACATTCAAACTCAAATGCTAAAATTGATTCCCTATAACCGGTGATGGCCATTTGTGACACAGTTATAAAAATCGAACTAATTAAGTCATTAGGTTATTGGATTATGGATGATTGGTTTAACTGGTAAGTTATCGATCGAAGTATTTGATCCGATAATAAATAAATATACAGAATTATAACAAAATTAAATTTAAATGATAAAGTAAATAATTATAATATCATCAAAGATTAAAAATAATATTTCATATTATTTAAATTTACATAAATGATATATGAATTTTATTGCTTATATATATAATTATTAGCTATTAATAACTTTTTGGGGACTGAAAAAAAAAAGAAAAAAAGACAAAAAGAAAGATAACCTTTAGTAATTAATATATTCAGAGCATTGCTACAACACTGAGACTTCTATGCTAGCGTGATCAGAAGAAAGGTCCCAAGTTCTACGGCTCCAGTTTTCGAATTCCGGTTTTAACTTTTGTGATGTAAAATAGATTGCGTCCTGTACCCAAAAGAAGAAAATGGACCTTCTGATCGTACTTTTTTTAATGCTCCAAAATGTTGTCTTCTACACCTTGTTGAGCAGTTAGCTTTTGTTTTTGTTTTGTGTTTTTATTTTTTTAAATCAGTGAACAGTTTAGTTTGCGCGTCTTTATTCTCCCTAGTTCAAGTATTGTCTTCATCACATGATGCAGTCTTTCTCCCTTTTTTTTGGACTTGACAGTCTCGAAGTATCTTGGGTTGAGAATGGTATTGGCGCTTCTTTCATCAATGTCAGTTGCTTACCAGCATTGATAAACTCATATTGCCTTCATAATCTGTCCCAGTTATCTGATATTTTTAACAAGACAAGCTATGCGCAAGTAAGAGTTCGCTACTTTCCCTTTTACTTGTCGTGTTCATCACATCATTCAATAATCAATATGTTCTGTTCCTTAATGTTGTTTCAGGTATCTCGAGTCTGGCTCGATCCGATTGAATATTATTCTGTTCATACAAGATTTTCACATACACTATGTGGTCACTTTGTCAATAAGATACCTAGTGGATTTTTAGAATGCAGCTTTTGTCATAAAATCTGTTGTGCTGAGGTAGTTCGTACTTTCGATCTGAAGATTACTTTAGCAGATGAAAGTAAGAAAGTTCTAGCATGGTGTACTGGTCAAACGGCTATGGATTTGTTCCAAATTTCTCCCGAGGAATTTGACGAACTTCCCGAGGTAACATCTTAAACTTGATATCACTTGCCTCTTGAAAGCAAAGTTACTTTTAGATGGCCATTTTGCTAACTGGGAAAAGCTGGCTGCATTAACGTAATAATATTACTTAAGTGTGAACTAGCGCTTTGAACTCAAGGCACAACCCGCTTCTAACAAATTCACTTACTAATTACTCTAGCTTCATAGCTTTTTCTCTATAGCTAATTGTCAGTGTGACCATAACAAATAATAAAATGCTAACAAAATAAAATAGTTACTAATAGTTTTATGAATTTAATTTCGATGTCCTTTGTGTCGATGTAACTGTTTTAGAGATACATCCAATCATATAATATCATATTAGTAAAACGTTTTATATTGTTAGTGCATCAAAATTAAATTCTAGTTTTATTTTATTACATATATTTATATTCAATCTTTAATTTTATATTTACAATGACAATCAATTGTGTATTATTAATTATAATTAATTTTTATATTTATTAATTAAATTATTTAAATGCATAAATATAATTAGATATTTAGATTAACGTGTAAATTTTTACGCTGAATGTCTAGATGAATTACATGCTAATATATTTCCCTTACCGAAATCTCACCCTCATCATGCTAATAAACGCAAAAGCAGTCTGCAAATAAACGTGTTGGTTTTTCCTTACCTTCCTCTACCCCTTTTTTCTGCGGAGATGTACATAACATAGCTTCCATTTTAATTTATGTTCCAACAGAATTTATCCATTTTTATACATAACAGATGATTCTGTTTTAGGTGGAACAAGTAATGTATCGTTCATCGTTGGAAAAAGAGAAATTTATGGTTGCGCTGGTAAATTGTAAGCGGGATGGGTTAGACGACTCAGTTTCATGGGAAATTACTCGCGCATACAAGTGTGATTAAGAGTCGAATTATGCACACGTAAGGCTATTTGTAAAGTTCCTATAAGGTTGCCATGGAGTTGGGTAATGTTTACCCCGATAAGCATAAGACGTTTCAGATCTTAGACGTCGATTCGGTGAAAAGCCAAGGTAGCGCAATATTTCCTGTTCATGAATCAGAGTGTACCCTTCGTCGTGAGAAAATGAGTCTTGGTAGATTGTGCTGATAAGTTGCAAGTGTTAAGTCGGACGATTCAATTTCATGGGAAATTACTTGTGGATGTAACCGGATTACGCACTGCTAAGGCTTTTTGTGAATGCCCAAAGAAGCTGCAACGAAACTTGGATTAGGGTTTGTCCCACAAAGCAGAAGGCCATTTCATGTCATCAGTGACAGAAACTGTGCACAGCCAAAGGTAGCACATTATTTCCTTGTATTCACTGTAAATATCTGATAGGCAATTAATTTGTGCCGGATTCTTAATTTTGCACGGTTAATTTAGTGAATTTTGTCTAAAGAACTAAAATTTTTAGAGATAAAGACTAAAATTTTAATAATATTTTATATTTAAAATATTTTTATTTTAATTAAGTAATTTTTTTATTTTTTATACAAATTAAATTAAATTTTTATTCTTATTTCAATCTTTCTTCCAAATGTTACCTTACAATTATGCATGTTTAAACAAGCGGATAGTGTTAGAGGATTACACCTGCCTGCCTATTCATTAACCCGATTAAATTGGTTCGTAAATGTTAATTAGTAACCATTTTCATAATTTTAATGAAGTATTTTCAGACACTTCAGTAAAACTATTCTGCATTTCTATCTAAGTCTTGCTATTTTTTATGCTGTCATTTGTTGTACGAAAAAATATTAAAAGTTGGAGTAATTGTCCAAATACAATCATTTTACATCTATATTAAAATTAGTCACAAATATATAATATATA
>NC_029785.2:131162289-131163181 GCF_000816755.2 Arachis ipaensis | reverse complement strand
TAATTAATATTCACTTAAATATAAGAAAAACTATTAATTATCCAGTATTTTTCTTCTATTATATCAATCATTTTTAGATCTATATATAGTTATACATAAAATGTAAACGTTAAAGTGTTTATACACCGAAAAGATAGTCAAATAAAAAGAACTACTGTTTTTCTAACTAGATACGAAAAAATAAAAACCAAGCTTAACTTAAAAATTCATACTTCATAGATCATCTATAAAATATTTTATTAAGAAAAATTGCTTAGTTTATTTTCTATACACATTAATCGAACATAACTTTTTTTTTTGGAAATACGAAAAAAATTGTTTTATGACCTACTTGATAATCAATTTTGATGAAATTTAACATAAATGACCATTAAACGTAATTGTAAATTGTAATTTAACTGTTAAACCGAAAAAGTATATATTTTTGTTTTTAATTAATTATCTACTTTTTTGTTGTATAAAAAAATTAATGTATTTGTATATAAGAAAAGGTTTAAATACATTGACTTTTTTAACCAAAAAATAAATTACAATCAGTTGAACACGAAAGCAATATTTTTCTTAAAAAAAACAAAAGAAAAGATTACATATGTATCATTTGTTATTAACTCTACCTGTATACTAAAATAAAGTTGATTTACGGAACTCATTTAATTCAATGGGATAGAGTATTTGTATTTCGGTTTCACCAAATTGTCTATCAAAAGTCAATAACTCAAATGGCATAATCTTTCCATTCTTATCTAGAGGTTTCGAGTTCAAATCTCATTCCTAACTTTCGAAAAAAATTCTATCAGAGAATTTGCAACTAGAGTAACAAATATATCTCTTATTGATTCTTCTAATTATTATTATTATTATTATTATTATTATTAAGCAAAATAAAGCCTAA
>NC_029785.2:131150796-131162244 GCF_000816755.2 Arachis ipaensis | reverse complement strand
TAAAGCCTAAAAGTTAAGTAAATTTAATATCTTAAAATATAAAAAACTATTTTTTGTTGAAATTAAGAATGAGTTTATGAATAGAGATTTTGCAAATAAAAGAGAAAGGAATGACTTATATAGTAAATTCCATTTTACTTATGAAAGCCACTTCCTCCGCTCTCAATCCCAACCTGCATCCAAAGAAAATGCTCAAGAGAAAGTCTAAAGGACAGTAGTTTTATTAAAATCTGACTAGCACTTAACCAGCAAAAAGAAAGTGAGTAATTTTATACTATTAGATATAATTTCACACCATTAGAAACACTAATGATAACTAATTGATGACTACAAATTACAAAACTTGCTGTCCTAGCACTCCTCGATGCTTAATATGATGATTTAAAACTGATATCATTATTCACCGCAACTAATGGCACCCAACTAATGCACGTTAAAAATGACGAGACATGGACAGGAGAGTAGCCAGGGGAAGATTGGAGATAAATGACAACCCAAATCCCCAGGTAAATGGTAAACCCCATGCTCCCCATTCATTTCGTCTCTTCGACATGATTTGTATATGGCAATAGCAATTAGCAAGTAACCACTTTACTATATTAAGATACCTCGCACCTAGTTATTTTTCTTCTTAATGCTTTCACCGGCAGGGTTCTGCTCAGTAAGCATCTTCAAAACATTTACTAATGCTTGCAAACGTTCCCATATGTTGAGTCCATAAAGTGCTTCCACCAGTGATTCCTGAAATTCGAATGCATTCTCTGCGACAGGATACTGTGGCAGACAATGCCCGTAGTTTCTTTCTATTCGTGGTGAATTACAAAAATAATGTTATGGTGAAAGGATTTCAGGACTGACCTGAATAGGTTTAGGTATCTTGGTTTTGACAAATGGCCACCATCTATCTTCGACAACTGCCTTGACAAGACAGCAGGCTCGCAAACCTTCTACACCACCGAATCGTCCAAATCCACTATGTTTTACGCCCCCGAATGGCAGGGACTACAATATCGAATCGTAATGCATCTTTACTTAAATGGAAGTTAGAAAAGTATAATCTAGGCTGAGTAACTTACTACAAGTCTATAGAAAGGTTAAGACAAGTATGCAACTAAATACGAGAGACTCAGACTAAATTTACCTGACACATGTACGTTGCTGCAAAGTCATTAACGGCAGCAACCCCACAATGTATTTGTGAAGCTATATCTCTAGCACGGTCCTGAGAACCTGAGAAAACAGCGCAGCCAAGCCCATATTTTGAGTCATTTGCGAGCTTGACAACCTCCTCGTCAGAGCTAAATTTCATTATTGGCATGATTGGTCCAAATGCCTAGATGTGATTCAAGTACACGGATGAATGTAGTGGGTAAGCAGTTGACGAAGCATAAAAGATAGAGAGAAAATTTCTGAATTTAAATGTCAAGTTGTTACAGTCTAAATATGGAAAGTACCATTGAAGTTAGCTCTAAATAATAGCAAATATATATATATATATATAAGAAAAGGTCTAATAAAGTTGATAAGATAATTAGTGTTGCTATGTTACCTCTTCTTGCATCAGTCTCATTGAGTGGTTCACATTCACAATCACAGTAGGGGGAAAATATTGATCAACAGCATCTTCACCTATATGTCCAAAACTTCCACGAGCAACAATCTCGGCTCCTTTGTCTAAAGCATCATTGATAAGGCCCTCGAGCTTTTCAGAATGCTCATGCATGCATAAAGCTCCCATATCATACTTTCCAGCAAGTGGTGGGCCCTGCAAGAAATTAATAATATCAAGTGAAAAATGCATGTATCAACAAAAATATCAGTTTTCGACAATGGCATTTTCTTCAATAAGCAGTGAGCCAGAGTTCTAGTAGCATAGTGCTTCACTGCTCTTCAACGCTAAATGCAGAAGCTCAACAAAATAGAATATCAAATCCACGTATCCTGAACTCTATAGATGCCTATCTCAAGATCCTATGCTGATTTATTAGAAAGTTGCTTGAGCATAATAAGACTTTGGCTAGTGAAATGTTCCAGGAAAAAAAAAAACACACACACACACACACACACACGTCAAAAACTTACAGCTCTAACTGATTTTATGATTTTGGTAACTTTACTGACAAAAGAAGAATAAATCTCCCTGTGGACATAAAATCTCTCAGCCCCAGCACAGTTCTGTCCACTTGACTGAAGAACAGCCCTGACAGCAATTTGCGCAACCTATATTCAGCAGACAAATGGCTGTTATAACTCTCAAGATGAAGATTCCATTAAGCATTAATGATAAGATCTGCAATTAATAGTCAATTATTAATGGTAAAACACCCAAGCCTTTAGGAATTAGATCAGATGAAGGGGAATCATACATGGTCCACATCTACGTCATCACAAACAATAAATACATCTTTGCCACCAAGCTCTAGAGTAACTGGAATAAGTGTCTCAGCAGCATTTCTCATTATCTGCATAAAAAATAAAACATCATATTTATAGAGCAATTTATTTTTTAAGAAAAAAATCGGAAATTGGATATATAAATAAAATGACATATCAAATGGTTTCATAGAAATCCAAATGAAATTATGGAAGTTGACTTATAGTACAGTTATTAGATTAGATGAGAACACAGTGTGAAGTCGTTTGATTTGGCAGAGGAATCATACCATCTTCCCCACACCAGGTGATCCAACAAATATGACTTTATCAACAGAAGATACCAACGCTTCTCCAGTTTCAGCAAATCTGAAAAGAAAGGACCAATCTAGCTCATAAATACATGCAAACATGACCATGGAACAAAAGGAAAAAGGACAGAGTAATGGTAAGTCAGAAGGTTCTACCCTGTTATGACCTCAACAAGGTCCTCAGGCGCTCCTATTGCAGCAAGGGCAGATTGGATTATCCGGAAGTAAAAGCATCCAGACCAACTTGCATGTTCTGATATCTACAATCAGAAGCACATGGTTTTCTTTCATATTGAAAAGCATAAAAACAAATTCTATAGAAGTTTTAACTCCCCTAAAGTTTCAAGCTGTATTGGGTCCAAACTCAAAATTGCATCGAAATCTTTAACATGGCCCCCATGCAACAGCGCTTTGGGACTCAAACTGACAACGCATATGCCAATTTTAAATTTGCTGAAATTCTCTCCATCAAGTGCTTTTCTAGGCTTATATTAATTAATACAAATTCCGCATCAGGAACCAATGTTTCTGAAAGTTTAAGTAATCACGTCAAAGCTCATGAAAGCTTCTATGATAGTAGGAATGCGAACTTTTAAGGTTCTCAACTTTTAACATCTCTTATCGGGGAATATTTATTTGCATTCAAGTAAAAATATCAGCAGCAACACAATGCATCTTCGCCATGAAAGATTGTAGATGGGTTAATAGCATAACATTTTGTACCTTAATCACAATGCCATTTCCAGAAAAAACAGCTGTCAGCATTGGATTAAAAATATTGTGGAAAGGATAATTCCATGAAACGATGGCACCAATAACACCAAGGGGGTGGAATTCTACTTTTGCTCTCTTGTGAAGCATTGATCTTCCAGAAGACCTACAAAATTTGATCATGAAAAGCATAAAGAGAAAGGTCATGGAAATGAGTTTAGATGAACTGAAATTTGACCGTAGATATTGCAAGTCGTAAATTAAGTTCTGTTATTATAAAGCAATTACCGGTATTCAGGCTTTAGCCACTGTTCGCCTTCTGACAGTAGCCAATTGATCTTTTCACAAGTTGTCATTATTTCTCCTAAAGAGGCATCTACCATGGTCTTTCCAGTATCACGCGAAGATATTCTGATAAGAGCACTCAAATTAGAATATGTTAAAATTCTCATGCAGTAAGAACAATTCATGTCTACTTGAACTAAATGAAATAGACAATGGGATAACCAAAAATAGAGGGTAATCAGTAATGACTAAAAATGTGCAAGTTTCAAATATTGTAAAATATGCAACACTATAAGTTCAGCCGGTACCACTAACATTTCCAAGCAGTGTGTAAAAGAAAAAATCATGACAAAAAAACTAACATGTGAAACTCCTCCAATGACCATGGCGAAAAAGAGTCCTTACTCGCATATGAGCGCTTGATGTTTGATTATATATTTCAACAGTATACGCAAAAACGTGCGTCTTTGCTTGAAGCTGGTCTTTGCCCACATTTTTTGAGCCTTTCTTACTTTTGCCACACGATCCTTTACCTATTCATATTATGCAAGTTACTTCTAGTTAATATGGCAAGGCTTTACTTCTGAATTTATTCAAAATCTTGGAATCGGTATTCTAAGATCTGCAAATTGCAAAAATTGATTCACTGAACGAATAGTCCTCTCCTTGTAGAATGCCAGGGAGACAATTAATTCATCTTTTAACATAAGGACAGGTATATATATGCTGATAAGCACCCAGTTATAAATCATTAACACGATAAATATAGTCAACTTCACGACATTGGACTCAACTAGGCTTTCCGTTAAATGCGTAATTCACATGCTGTGACATGCCAGATTTATTCAGCACAACAAGCATATACAGGTTCACTCGCATAGAAACAGAACATGTTCATTCAAAAATAAAATGTGCTTCTTAATAGCTACTTGTTTTCATATTAGAGAAATAGATACAAATACTATATGCATCACTGACCTCATCACGCGTCAATGCAGGAACATATCCTAAATATTTCATAGTCGCAGGCTCATAGCACTGAACTATCTTTCCAGATTGCTGTGACGTTCCTCTCGGAGGAACCTGAATCAAAATATTCAACAAGATGTGAGTGAATCTAACAATAATTTTATGCAGAGCATCTTTCACAAAACTTGCAACTCATAAAACTCACGTTGCTTCACAAGAAAACGTAGTTCCTGAATGCATCGATCGATATTTACCTCAATACGTAATCGATTTTTAAAATGATACCGAATATCAATTTTGAAATAGAGGGAAAACAAAAATCCTACCTATCGAGCACAAGCAGAAGCAGAGTATAACTAAGCATGCAGCGATTTGAAAGATTTGAGATATAATAGCACTCACATATATGAAGCTATTCTCCTGCGCTTGGTTTCCATCATCCAACACTGTCATTATCAAAATTCACATCACATTTTCACCGTTACCACAAATTTCCGAGCGAGAAAGCGAACAGAGAGAGAGAGAGAGAGAGAGAGAGAGAGAGAGAGAGAGAGAAGTACCGTCGGAAGCTTCAACATCGATGGAAGGAACCTTGGGAGGAATAAGCATGAAAAGGAACCTGCAGAGTCCGTAAGCGAATGCTAAGACAAGCAATGGCCACCAAAACGCCATCGGAAACTCGCAAATTCAGCGCGAATATCTTTCTACTTGCTCGCTAGGGCTTCGGAAGAAGCTCTTACTAGCGCCTAAAGTTTCTGGAGAGTTCTATTCAAGACAAAGCTCCAAAGTCAGTGAAGTGAAAATGCGTGGAACTGTGGAAGTGGATTACTCTTGTATATTTGAGAATTTTCAATTTTTGAGAACAAGCAGCGTTTTGAACTATTTATAGCATTGAAATCACAATTAAAATTGGAGGTCGCTCATAGCACCAAGGAAAGAAACAAAATCAGATTCCGATTCCGTTCGTCTTTTTTTATCGCACTTTACTTCTCTATCGGGTCTGGCATAACTCGAGGAGTCATAATAAAGTTGTTGGCTCATTGCTTCTGTCCTTTTTCCCATTTTATGAAAACGAGATGGTTATGTTGTCTAAAAATTATTGTCGAATTACTAAAAAAAATTAAATAATTAATTTTAAATTTAAAAATATAAAAATTAAAAAATTTAAAATTTATTATAAAAATAAATTAAACAAAAATTAAATACCAAATAAAAAGTACTATAAAATTGGCTTACAATTAAATAACACAAATTTTTTAAAATAAAGGCATCTTTATTACTATCCTATTTTCACCCGGCTGATGACTACTCTAACGACTAACATGGAACTGATCTCGCTAACATGCAACGGGAAATGGATTCTTTTCGGTAGAAAAAAATTGGATAATATCTAAGGTAGAATTTTATTTTTTATTATTATTATTATTTTTATTTAATTTTAGTCCAACTTATAAAAATATATATACAAGAACATCAATGATAATGGTGTAGGAGATATGGAGAAGTAGTGTGTTTTACAGGCGTATGTATGGTGTTAGAGATCGGACGGTCTGATTTCAAAAAATATATAATAATCAATTTGGACCATCCGATTTGATTTTCGTTTTATTAAAAAAAATTTCATACAACACGGATGGTTCGATTTGCTTCTTCCAAATTTTAAAATTTTTCTCTTACAAATCGGACCATTCGATTTGCGCATAATATTTTTTTTTAAACATAACTCGCATGGTTAGACTTGTCTATAGCACAAGTTAAAAAAGGCTATCCCTACAAATTGATCTAACACCACTATATCCCATAAGGCAGCACATCACATTCATGCCTCCAATAACCAAAAAAATAGGCACACTATGTACTATTTTAAAAATTATTTATTGATCAAGAATTGTTAAATTCACCTTAAGTTATTATTTTTCATTTTTATTTTTTTTAAATTACTTGAACACAGAAAATACGTATTTGAAACAAATATTGTATTTAACACTAAATATAATAACTCAACAAAGTATTATATTGATATTTTAATCCTCATATAGTAAGGCTTGATAAACTTCTTTATAAAATTTGGGCACCACTTACATAAAGTTTCCAAAAATAACTTTACGATAAAGATGCCTACGTGGCAAGTTTTGATCCACACATTCTAAAGCAACACTTTTCACTTAAAACCGTAACTCTTCACAAAGAAAAGCGTCACCTAATGGAAAAAAGTAAATTAGAAGATTTAAGAGAATAAGAATCCGATGATAACTTAGACTATATTTTTGAATATGTCTCAGAAACAGACTCAGAGACTGAGTAATAATGTCATATTTATTACTATAAAAATAACAGAAAAGTTTATAAATGCTTTCATAGATACTGGAGCAACACAACGCTTTGCTAGTACAAATATAAAACTTGATTGGAAAAAATTAAAGAAACCATTAAGAGTTAGAATAGCTGACAAATCAATACATAAAATTGACCAAAAAGCAGAGATAGCTGAAATTTTTATTCAAAATTATAGGTTCATTGTTCCATCTATATATATGTTAGATTCTGGAATGGATTTTATCATAGGAAATAATTTTTTAAAGCTATATCATCCATTCATTATTTTAGTATACATTGATGATATACTAATTTTTATAAAACAGGATAAAGAAGATCATCTTCAAAAATTACTAATAGTTTTAGAAAGATGTAAAGAAAAAGGATTAGGTCTTAGCAAAAAGAAAGCAAGAATAGCAAAACAAGAAATAGAGTTTCTTGGATTAATTCTATCCACTCAAGGAAAGCTAAAACTTCAACCAAATATTTTAGAAAAGATAAATTTATTTCCTAATAAAATAGAAGATAGAAAACAGTTACAAAGATTTTTAGGGTGTATAAATTATATTTCTGATCAAAGATTTTTAAAGAATATAACAGAATACACTAAAAGCTTATTTCCAAAAATAAATACTAAAAAAGAATGAAAATGGGAAGAAAAAGATAGTATGCAAATTCAAAGAGTTAAAGAGTTATGTGAAAAACTTCCAGAACTTTATATTCCAGAAGAAAACGACTACTTAATAGTGGAAACAGATGCTTCAAACATAACCTGGTCAGGATGTCTAAAAGCTAAGAAAACTATAAAAGGTTTAGAACAAGAAAAAGAATCACTAAATTCTAAATATTCCCCAAAGAAATTACTTTGCAGGTATATTTCAGGGACTTTTACTCCAACAGAACAGAGATATACCACTCATGAAAAGGAAACTCTAGCAGCAATTAAATCTCTTAAGAAATGGAAAATTGATTTACTACCTAGAGAATTTACATTAAGGACAGATTCAAGTTACCTAACAGGTTTCATACGATATAATTTAAAAGTTGATTATAATCATGGATGATTGGTAAGATGGCAATTATTTTTGTTACAATATCCAATAAAAATTGAATATATTAAGGGTGACAAAAATGTTATTGCAGATACATTAACAAGAGAATGGAGTTCGTCTACAACGCATTAGATCAAGAAATTTAAAAATATGAGCAAGAGCTCGAAAAATGCAAGCATTGTCAGCAAATAAGGACACAGATTCAATCCCTCAAGAAGGCCATTGAAGCAATGAAATCAACACAACAAGCAAAACCATCAGAGTTCAGCCAGCTAAGCATGGTGGACAAATCAGGATTCGTTGATGCAGTAAAGAGATTTAAAAATATGATTGACAATGTAAATCCAAGGGATATATCCCTAAAATTTACAAACAGTCAACCTATTTTTAATGAAGAAGAAGAATGCTTGGTTACAGCACACCAAGTAATATTCATGTCCGTCTTCCCAGAAAATTTTTAACCAATTGATCAAATTCAAGATTTAACAATCTACAATCATGAAGGAAGGCTAGCCAGCACATTAGCAAGGGTCTTTGAAAGAACTCAAAAAATAACGAAGGAATCTCACACAAGGATTAATTATAAAAGTAGAAATACTCTGCTTGTATCCAGTAAAAGAAATGAAATTGAAGAAAGAGAGATGAGACTCTTGGTAGAATTTGAATCAGCATTCTACAACTTATCTGAACTTTTAGAAAAGCTCCCTGAAGGGATAAAGAGGAACCTCTGCTATTTGATAAAAGACAGAGAATACCACAAGTGCCAGCTATGTGCCTCAGAGATATCTGAAGAAAGCAATAATGAAACGGAATCAACCCACATGATGAAGGAAGAAGACAACGCATCTGAGGGTCACATGATAAAAGAGGAGGACAGTGCATCTGAAGCATCTCTCAACATTATTGCATAGTGACGTAAGCACTTAGGTCATAAAGCACTAACAATGTAGCTGGTGCAAGATAACAAACAATGACGTAAGCAATGACGTCATAAGAAGGGTAAGGATGAGAATTGTCCATCAAACCCAACTATTATAAATAGGTTGCTCAGGCAATTGTAGAGGCATCAGACAATAGAAAGCAGGAGGCTAAGAGTACTCATATGCTAGGAGAGCAAGGAGGAAGCGGCCGAGGCGATTCTGTAGTCTGACGAAGAATTCCCTTAGAGAAAAATAATTCTAAACTCCCCTCTGGAGTTAGTATCTACAATCTCCCCTCTGGAGATAAGAACACCTTATGTAAAATATACTAAATAAAGGAAGTTTTCCTCCAAAAAGGTACATCTTCATCCTAGTCTTTCAATTATGAATTATTTAGAAAGTTTAGAATTAACAGAAGAATTTGATTACTATAGATTAACTGCTTTATTAGATAATGAAAAACAGGCTGTTCTAAAAACAGAATTAAATCTCAAATCAAATGAAAATTTTAATAAACAAAATCTTTTAAAAGAAGTTTTTAATAGAAAAAATATAATATACTATGAAAAAATTCAACTTGAAGCCCCTATAAAGATAAAATCCGCCAATGGAAAACTTGAAATAGCTTTGATAAATGATGAAGAATTGGGTAAACAGATTGAGAAAATTAAGAATCAACAAAAAAGATCTAAAATTGGATGGATTCATATTAGTACTATACAAGTCTTAATCAAATCTACATATATGAAAGGAATTAATTCACCAATAAGCTTAGCAATTTGTGACAAAAGAATTAATGATGACCCAATAGATCAAATAATTGGAATTGTTCATGAAAACTTGGCAAACGTAAATGTTAAATTCAATGCTCATCTTGGATATGCTATACCTTTATCAACTGAAAATCTTGGAAGATCTATAAGTTTGGCTTATAAATTTCACAGAAAGAATCTAATGGAACAAGATGATGAACCATTTTCAATTACATATGCAATAAATTATGCTTTAACAAATAGCCATCATAGTATAATATTTAAAAATAGAGAAAGAATTTATGTCGATGAATTATTTCAAAAAATTATAAAAACAAAAATACCAAAATATAAAGCTATTGAAAACCCAGTTCTATTATTAAAAGAACCATCAGGAAAATTAGTTTCATCGAATTTTCAAATAAGAGAATCTAAAATTAATAGCCCGTTAAGTTTATCTAAGTTAAAGATTAAAGAAGAAAATTCTGAAATAAAAGAATTAACAAAAAAGGTCGAAAAATTAAATGAAACTCTAAACACTAAATTATGACAATAAATAAAGAAGAAATATATGTAACTTATCAAGACAAGAAACAAGAGCTCTTTGAAAGAGAAAATCGTTTGAATTATTTACAGTTTTCTGAAATAAATCAAAGAGCATTTGAAGTTCTAAAAATAATCTATGACAAGTTAAAAAGAGAAGTTGAAGAGTTAGAAAAATTAATAGAATCTTTAAAAAATAGTGATGAATCGATGATAGAGTTTGCAGAAATTCTAAAATAAATAATGAAGTATAAAAAGATTGAAAAACCAGAAAATAAAATAAAAAGAAAAAGGGCGGAAAAAATTAAAAAGTAAAATAAAAAAGTATAAAAGGGAATTAAATAACCTTCAGATCGAAATTGATGACCTTATAATAAAAAGGATAGAAATAAGAATAAATATAAACAAGTTGGAATTAAACTTAAAAAATTTATAAATGCCTAAAAAACTATATTATGACTTAAAAGAATTAAAGCTGTTGAAAGAAAAAATGGAGAATGAAGTTGAAAAATTAAGAAGGTATTTAGAAACAACAGAAAGTGTAGAAATAAAAGAAGTTTTTGAGGATTTGAGAAATTATATTAAAGAAAAAGACAAACAGATAAAAGATTTTATATACAATAATTCATGCAAAAAAGAATATTATAAACTAAAACAAGATTGAAAATTATAAAAATAAAATCAGAATATACATCAAGGACTAGTAAAAAATTGGTATCATATAGTAGAAATGGTTGCAAACCAAAAATTGGTATCAGAGCCAAGTTAACGATTAAGGGTAACACTTTCTCTTTAAGCAACACTTTTAGTGATACGCTTTTAAATCAATAACAACCACAAAATAAAAACGTCTTTATGTAAAGATAAAAATGACATCTTTACCGTAGCATCCCATAAAACTTTACTTAATATATGACAAACAATTCCTTTATTTATTTATTTATTTACTCTTTTCTTTTACTAGGTGCCTAAAGTGCATTTCTGTCTTAGTCAGCACTTTGACTATTGCTGAACAGGTAAATAAAGGGACTGTGATTTGCATAGAAAAGTTATTTTAGTAAATGAAACTGTAATGTTTTCAACTGTTCAATAATCTCTGCTTTAAAAAGTTTTGAATATTACTTTAATCTCTTTATTGGCTTTTCGTTGATTATTAATTTCTTACTCAAAGTGCCCCGCAAGTTACACCCCAAGGAATCACTTTACATGTAAGTGA
>NC_029785.2:131137933-131150415 GCF_000816755.2 Arachis ipaensis | reverse complement strand
TCAAAAATTGAATTGGGTATTCACTCAAAATTGTATAAATGTTTCTTTAGGAAAGTACTAACATTTTTGTTAACACTTACTCAGGGCCAAACGAGCCATATTTTAAGCCCTTTCAAGTTTTTCATCAGTGATCATTTTTGCAGCTAATAAAAATGATCCTATGATCAAGGCTATTTGAGAACTTCTCGTTGGCACGTGGAAGTGGAAGAGTTCTTTGAAGCATCTCAATCATCATCCAAGAAAAGGATCAAATTAAAATGCCATATAATAATCATAACAATTAAGGAATTATTAATTTAGATAAAGTATATTTTTTTTATTGAAATTTGTTAAAAATTTTAAAAATTATTTTATTTAATTTCATCTTTAAAATTTTTAAATTGCATAAAATATATTTCTAATGGTTAATTTTTTAAAAAAAATTAAAAATAATTCGACAACAATTTTACAAGAACAATTTTTATTATATATAAACAGGAAAGTTATGCTTTACAAGTTAATTAACCAATAAAACCCCAAAACGCGCTGCAAGGGTTACGTCCCATACACGCGCTATATAAAGATCCCGCGTATATATAACTACCAAATTTAAAAGATTTGTTTCCTTCTTGGTTCTCCTTATTTCTAGATTTGCTCGTTCTTCTTCTCGCGCGTCTTCCCCTGCTTTTTTCGATCGTTCTTTTTCCCTCCTTTCTCACTGGTTTGTTCTTCGTCATTTACGTTAGTTCCTCTCTCTGTAACTCCAGCTTCGTTTTCTATTCGATTTTTTGTTTTCTGAAATCAAAGTTTGAATTCGTTTTGAAGATAATGGATGATTCAACCTCAGATTGTCAGCAGAATCAGGGCGAAGTGGATTATGAATTTGAATCTAACGAAGTTCCTGAGGTTTGATTTACATACGATTACTCTAAATTTTGTTGCAATAATTTGTATAGCATTGTGTAGCTGAATAATTCGTGAACATTGACTGTGAAACTAACGCGTGAACATAAATATGTGGATTGAATCTAATGTATTAGTTTTGATTAATTATTTGGAATTTATAGCAGACGCTCGGGTGTAGATCAGAATTTTTTTGGTGTATTTTTGCGGGAAGTGTGGGTGTATTTACAGTTTATGGCTTTTTCTGTTATTTTAGCTGAGTTGTTGTCGTTCGGGTGTATTATACCAGACATGATTGGGTGTGTTTTTAGTTTTTGACATGGTGTATTTTGCAGCTGTGTATTTACAGTTTATGTTTTTTTTTTGTTATTTTAGCTGAGTTGTTGTCGTTCGGGTGTATTATATCAGATATGATTGGGTGTATTTTTATTTTTTGACATGGTGTATTCTACAGCTTCTCTCTGTTGTTGATGACCAGTTTGTTCTGAAGGTTGGAATGACCTTTACCACCCTTGAAGATGCTAGAAAATTTTACAGGAACTACGCCAAGGCTGCAGGTTTTTCTACAAGAGTTCGGAGCACAAATAGGAAGGGAAACGAGATTAAGAATCAATTGATTACATGTAGCAGAGAGGGAAAATGGAAATCTAAAATATCTCTGACCGAGAAGACGAATCCGACAGCCGGTTTAAACTGTCCTGCAAGAATTTATATACACACATTGAAGGATATTGGTGCTTGGATCATTTCAAAAGTTGTGCTGGATCATTCACACCCTTGCTGTCCAAGTAAAGCAGAGATGCTCAAACAGCACAGGAAACTAAGCATGTCCATTCATCGTACAATAGAGAATAACGAGAAGGCTAGTATCAGACCAAGCAAAACTTACCAATCATTTGTTGCGGCTGCCAGGGGTCACCGCGAGTTAAATTTTATTAAAAAGGATGTGAGGAATTACATTACGAGAGAAGTGCGGAATGTTTCCGAACAAGAAGATGCAAAAAAATTCGGGAAATATTTGTTAAGAATGAAAGAGAAGAATCAAAATTTATTTTTTGAGCTTGAACTCGAGGAGGATCAATCAATTAAGCTGGCTTTTTGGGCCGATGCAAGAAGCAGAGCTGCCTTTGAGTATTTCGGAGATGTTATTTTATTTGACACCACATACAATACAAACAGGTAACAAACTGTCCCTGTTTATGATGCTAAATTAATGTATTTTTATGAATCCGCGGCAGAGATGTATATTGGGTGTTTTTTGGTGTATACAAAGTATTTGTTGGGTGTACCTAATGATTTTTCATTATGCACTATGGTATTTGGTTTGTGGTTCTTTTGTCGGGGTGAATCACCACGGTCAGTCAACACTTTTCGGATGCTCTTTGATGAAAAACGAAGAAATTGAATCATTCAAATGGTTATTTCAATGTTGGCTTTGTTGCATGGAAGGAAATGCTCCGAAAGGGTTTCTCACCGATCAATGCGCATCAATGAAAAGGGCTTTAGAGGCTTGTATGCCAACAACAATTCACCGTTGGTGTATTTGGCACATCATGAAGAAGATTCCAAGCAAATTAAACGGGTACAAGGGACATGCAGAAATTGAACAAGAAATGAGCCAAGTTGTTTGGAACTCTCATAGGAAAGACTCATTTGATAGTAATTGGAATGATTTTCTACTGAATTTTGGTCTTGTGGACAACAAGTGGCTTTCAGGTAATGTTTGTTTAAAATCTGCAGCAGAGGTGTAAATTGAATTTTTTGGGGGTGTATTTATAGTCTGTGTTTAGGTGTATTCTGCAGATCTCTATGAAGACCGTCATATATGAGTTCCAATCTATCTGGATCACCACTTCTGGGCAGGGATGAGAAGCACACAAAGGAGTGAGAGCATGCATTCATTTTTTAACAAGTTTATTACCCGGAACAACTCGCTTATTCAATTCGTCAAACAATACGATAATTGGCTCAGAAGCAGGGAGCAAGCAGAGAGAGAATCAGATGCTGCAGATTTTCATACGGTCATACTGTGTGCAACCAAATCCTCCATTGAAGCTCAGTTTCAAGATGTGTACACTCATCAAAAGTTTAGGAAAATCCAAGCACAATTCAGAGGAAAGGCGAATTGCATCACTAGATTAACGAATTCCGCTCTAGGCTATTCAGTATACGAAGTCGGAGAACAAGTTTCCAGCTCAATATTCAACAAGTTTGTGGTTACTTACGACTCAGTAGCAGCCGAGGTAAAATACCAATGCTTATTATTCGAGTCAAGAGGGATATTGTGCCGTCACGCACTAAGCGTGTTAAGCTTTGAACGAGTAAGCCAAGTGTCACCGAGATATATACTGAAACGATGGAGTAAAAAGGTAAAGAGGCGACACACACACATCAAGAGCAGTCACGACGAGCCACTGTTGGAGCCAAGAAGAAAGAGGTTTGACCAATTGGTTTTTCGTTCGCAAAATATTTGCGAATTTGCATCCGAATCGGAGGAGCTGACTGCAATTCTGCATCGTGCGTACGATAACGTCATGGTTGAGATGGAATCATTGAAAGCCAAAAGGAAGGGCATATCTTCTTTATCTCACGAAGACGCCAACTTGGAATCCATTAACGAGCTTCAAAGCCCTCCAAAGATTCGAACAAGAGGACGTCCAAAAAATTGGCTAGGTTCAAAGTTGGACAAACAGATTGCAAATGCTACAAAGAAGAAGAAAATGAAAGCTTTAAACGAGGTAAAAGTGATGTTCTTTAAATACGTGGTGATTGAGTTTAATTTTCTCGTTAATAGTTTAGCTAATATGTGAGTTTGTTATATTCAGTTAAACCTCTTTGATGCTGCATCAGTGGTGCATTCAAATTCCAGCCAATATTAAGCACGTGTTATGAGTTATCAGTTCAGGGTACCAGCAGCAGCAGATAACTCTTTGGGTGTATAGTTACAGAATATGAGTGTAAAAGCACTGTTCGTTTGGGTGTATTTATGAATTTTCTTGTATTTCACATTTTACATATATATACATATATATACTTCAGAACCTTATTTTTATGTTATAAAATACTGTTTGTTTTTTTTATAACGTTTTAAAGGTTTTATGTTATAAAATACAGTTTGCATATGGATGGTTTTAAGTATTTAGGGTTCAGAGTTTTAGGGATAAAGCATGAGGGGGGATAGATTTTTGGGTGTATATTTAACTTTCTTTGGGTGTAAAAAATGGCAGGTTATGTGTGTATATTTGGTTTGATGTTTTCCTTCATATTATAGTACTTGTAATTCATATATTATTACGAATTTGGATCCTCTAAATTTTAGATTTTCACTTTAGATGATAAAGTGAGATTTTTCACCATTGAATGCTTTCTCTCTTATGTTTTCTCTTTGTCCTACCTATGAAATAAATGATGATAGATCATAATTTACCTTCTAAAGTAAAATTTAAAATTTAGAGAATTCGAATTTTTCTAAAAATTTAATTGTCATGATATATTTAATACAAATAAAAAATTTTAAAAATAAAATTAAAATGAAATAAAATTTATAAATATTTTTAAATTTTTTGTAAATGTTAAAGACAAAAAAATATACTGCTAATTTATATATCTCATGAAAAAGGGAAACCGCCTCGTATCAATTACCGTAAACAATTCTAAAATTGTTTGTCAAGTAATCAATCTTCGCCTATGCAGTTCTTGGAATTATGTTTTCCTATTAATTCATTGTTTTATCGTATTATTTTCCCTTATCACCCTTGTCAAGTTATCCAGTATTCCAAAGTTTACTTGGTTAGCATAATATAACAAGTTAACAACAGCTGCAGTGGATTCGTGAAAAAAAAAATTCTTTCTGAGGTTTCTAAGATATAAAATTAACCAATGCAATGCTATTGCACAGGATATATAGGGAGGAAACAAACAGATTCGCAGAACAGCAATTCAGAATTTAGATAATTGAAATTAGACCCCACCTACAGGTTTATGCACTATTTTTTTTCTCTCTCAAATTTATTTAATCTGTTAGAGAAAAAAAATCTTAATCTTCTCCAACAGAATATCCTAATTTTTGTTACTTAGGTTTCTGTTTTCTTTTCTACCATGAATTTTTCCATGTAATATATAATATAGTAACTATATACAATTTTGAAAATTAACATTGTCTAAATCTGTTATTCTTAACATGTAACTGACAAATTTGAAATATGATTGATCGGAAAGCTTGATGTATAAAATATCAACTGAAATTGAATTTTGTTCAGCCATAACTCCTGATTTCCTATCATCAATACCATATGATGAAATTTTTTTCAGCTAACAATTTTCCTTTTCCTTTTAGCTTGTGAGTTGTGTCCATCAATGGATATGCATAAGAGAAGGAAGAACTTCATGGAAACCAGCATTGACAAATCCAAGGAGCTTTTGAAAAGCATGGACCGTGGCCATGTTTCAGATATCAGTATGACAGAAGTTAACAAAGATCTTGTGGCATCAATTAAGGAAAAACTCGAAGCGATTACATCTTTGAAATCCATCTTCAGGGTGCCTACGAAGCTTCTACAAGCAAACCAGAAGGTGTACGTCCCTACTAAAGTGTCAATTGGACCTCTTCACCATGGTAACGAAAATCTCAAAGATATGCAAGATCATAAGTGGCATTACCTCTACACATTGCTCAGCCGCGAGCCGAACATGGAAGCAAGTTTGCATGAATGTTTGAAGGCATTGAGAGAGTCAGAGAAGACAGCACGGAATTTCTATGCAGAAGAACTCAATCTCACAAGTGATGAATTTGTGGAGATTATGTTACTTGATGGTTGTTTCATCATTGAGCTTTTGTTGAAATATGCTATAAAGAGTGTGAGACGCCTTGCTGACCCCATATTCGCCACGCCAAGGTTGCTATATGATATCCGGTGTGACTTGATCTTATTAGAAAACCAAATACCATTGGTCATTCTTCAAAGGTTGTTTGAGATTGTACCCATTCCAGTGAAATGCAATTGTACCCTCCCGGAACTTGCAATCCGTTTCTTTAGAAACATGCTGCCAGGAGACAAGGAATGTGTTACTATGAGGTTTGGACAAGAAGGTAATCATTTGCTTGACTTATTCCAA
Organism: Arachis ipaensis; assembly: GCF_000816755.2. Taxonomy (NCBI): domain Eukaryota; kingdom Viridiplantae; phylum Streptophyta; class Magnoliopsida; order Fabales; family Fabaceae; genus Arachis; species Arachis ipaensis. Next base: position 131,144,418 of record NC_029785.2, on the reverse strand, counting down.
CAGTGTTACCTACCAACCTATGCAAGGGCGCAGTCGAAAAAACTCCCGACTGTAGAGGATCTCAAGTATATCTGTGCCACCAAGCTTCGGAAGTATGGCATTAAGTTGATGAGGTTCACAGCCAAGAGCTTGTTAGATATAGATTTTCACAATGGTGTTCTTGAAATTGCTCCACTCATTACTCATCAATTCACGGAAATACTGTTCTCAAATCTGATAGCATTGGAGCAGCATCAGAAAGATGTTCAGCCATTCACTTCTTATGCGTTCCTAATGAAAAACATCATCAGCGATGAAAATGATGCGAAGCTCGTTCGCCATCTAAGGATTGTCGCGAGCGAGAAGGGTACGGAGAAAAATGTTTGTGATCTATTTAAGGGGCTTTGCGAGGGAGTGGAATATGTGGCGGAAAAGTTCTATTTTGCGGGGCTTCATGAACAAATAACTGAGTATAACACAAATCGAAGATCATGGTGGAGGAAAGTGAAGAGCAATTGTCTCAAAACTTGCACTTGTACATGATTCTGGATTACAGTGTTGCAATTTTACTTGTGCTCACTCTAACAAAGCTTTTTTTATTTGCCTATTTTTCAACTGTAAACCATGAAATTGTTTATCCTAATAATTGTCATCATCCCCGGTAAATACAAAGTTCATGATAGTCATAAGCCAATCATATAGTGGCCGAGAGGAATATCTGACACCGCATATTATACAAGAAATGCAATATATTTCATATTAGCATAATTACAAGACTTGGTTTATAAAATTTAACTCGAGTTTAATGAGCTTGATATACCCTATGAACTACGTGGGGCTAATAATCTTTATCTTGGAGAAAACATGAGAAACGAATACATCTACGACCCACCATTCATGAAAACCGCACCATATTCTGTGGATTTGATGAACTTCTTCAGCAAAAGGACAACAATTGCTATAGTAAGTCCAATAGCTGCCAGTGTGAACAAGCGATCATCAGGCTTTTGGACCCTCGTCTCTGGTTTCAGATTTTGTATCATTGTATTTGACTTTTGGAGAGACTGAGTGCTAGAGACAGCCGATGGAATCTCTGTTGAAGCTTCAATTCCTGCAGGATTAGGATTAGCATCGATAGGAAGTTCTTGTTCTTCAACAATTTCATCAGCTGCTTGATCTGCAATCTCCTCTCCAGCAGGTAAAGCCTCAGGATTTTGCACATCAACCTCGGCCTTGGCCTCTTCAATTCTGGGTTGTTCTTGTTCTTCGGAAGTCTGTGAGGGGCCAAGTTCAGGAACTGGGGGCGCCTTGCTTAGCATATACTCGTGTATCTGAGACAACAGAGTACACTCAGCATGGTATTACAGAATAATGCACTAGGGAGAAAGTAATAAGAATTGTTCTACCTCATCAATCAGTTTTTGCCGCTCAGGAGTCCCAAACCTTGGCGCTGCATCACGGGATTTAATTGCCAATGTGCGCCTCTCTTCCTTCTTGTAGTCTAATGAGCCCAATGCACCATTTGGGTTGGTTGGCATGAATGCAATCAGTGCAACTAAAGCAGTCCTTACTGCCAAAAGAAATTCACATCAGCAACATACAAACCTTCCTATTAAAGGAAAAGTGTGAAGCATTAATGGTTATAGTTATGGTTCATTAAGGTAATGAAAATTGCAAATGAAGAAACAATCAAGTAACGAAAATGATGCGTACAAATACAATCACCTTCTAAACTGATAAATATTCCTTCAGTACAATCACTTAGTTTGTTCAGTATTTTCCCAATAAGTTAGCGCTGGATAATTAAAAATAGAGACGGACTAATGGCAACAGAGTAAATACAAAACAATATATTCAACATGAAAATTACAAGAAATATTTAAACAAATACAAGAGGCGAACCGAGATACTATATGAGATGTCAAGCATCATTTAGGTGAGTCAAGAGTGGAAAGGAGAACTTACCGCTCCATGATGGTTGCCAATGCTCAGGGTGATGATTAGAGATGCTCAAGCAAATCTTGGTTTGGGTCTCAAAACGACCATTAGGCTGAAAAGGAAAACAGTGAAACTTATAAGCATGTTGGAATTGAGCTTTTAAGTTCAAGATACGCTGATCAACATGAAAAATAAAATAAACTCTACTCAATCTAGAGGGTTAAGTAAGATCTTACGGTCAAAAGCATAAATGAAGGTGGTTTGAATGGATATTCTGCTGGCAACTGAATCCGCCCATGATAAATACCACCCTCAAATTCAGTATCACGAGGCCCCCTAATCGCAAATTGCCATTCAAATATATTTTCCTGAAAATAAACATAATAAAGTTGTTCAGGAAAAACATATAAGATCCCAAAAACAAAACAATAAGAATTAATTAGCAGATGCCAAGTTCCAAATAAGTATGTAAAGATGCAAACTATGCGAAAATAAAACAGGTGAGTGAGCAAACAATCAGAAACCTTAGAGAACACAATATAAGAAAATATTAATAGCGATAGAGGTTTCCCTAATCTGGTGTGCATTAATTTATACCATAGCTTGAGAGCGATGAGCTAAATCATTTAGACGTTCTAAGAGTATGTTTGGAATGAATTCACTCAAGAATGGAATTCTTTTTTCTAATTACCTTTCTAATTCACAACTCGCAAACATCAACAAGCTAAATCAATCTATTGAATCACCTGATAATATTATTAGCAATTACGGCAACCAATTTTTTATTGGGGATAGAACAAGACAAAATTGAATTGCTACCGATAATATCGGGGATCTCACCGTTGAATCTCCCTTTCATGTCTCAATAATTCTCCGATAGCCATGTGATTATATGGAATTCAAGAATAAAGCAAGAGATAAAACCTAAAACTAAATTAAGAGAAAGAAACCTCAAGCGGGAGGCTCATGAAATCATCAGAAGGGTTGGATTGCATCTCTTTGACCTCCTGGAGAATGCGCTTGACGGCAGGGTTCTTGAGGTTGTACTTGTCCGCCATTTCCGATGCGATCTCTCTCTCTCTCTCTCTCTCTCTCTCTCACGTTGAGATTGATCTCTCTCTCTCTCTCTCTCTCTCTCTCTCTCTCTCTCTCTCTCTCTCTCTCTCTCTCTCTCTCTCTCTCTCTCTCTCTCTCTCTCTCTGGTTAGTTAGAGTTGCGTGGTTGACAGATACTTAAACAGAGATCATAGCTCAGAGGTTGGGGAAATGATTGGTGTTATGAAATGCAGAGAGAAGATATAATCAGATTAAGGATTAGACATGGAAATTATCGCGGGGACCTAATTAGTAATTAAATTCACCCGAGGGAATTCGCTCCTCGATGGACACGTCACGATGCGCTTCTTTTCTTACGTGTCTCGCTTCTATTGGAGCGAAGTAGCTCTTCTTTCGGATCTCACTACACCTTATTTTTTCCACTATATCATTTACAGTGCTCATCTTCTCTAATCTTATTGGGCTTTAGGGTGTGAAGCCCAATATTAATGCCACGATTGGTTAAGTTGAGGCCCATATCATGACCAAAAAAATCGTTGAGGCCCATAGTTTTTGTGTCTGCCACGAATTCCCCACTGATCACTGGAAAATTCCTACTACTCACTCTATAAATGTATGCTTTACTATGCTAATCTTGCCAGCTACAAAGTCAAAGATGAAAAAGTGCACAACCGAATGACCGATTACATGTGAGAAGGTGAGAGAAACACAGAAGAAACGAGAAGATGGAAGAAAAGTTAAAGGCCGAAGAGAAGAAAATCGGCATGACCGAGGCTTGGTTGAGGAAGCACCGTCTTCTTCACACTGGAGCGACTAGACACCCTTTCATTCTTAGTATTCGTGATGGCACCGTCGACATTGCTGCCTTCAAAACATGGCTCGTAAGATATTATTTTTATTTATTTCCTTTTGCAAGGTTCTGATTTTAGCTTCCTTTCCCTGATTGGTATTTTATTTGACTCTTTCTGTTCATGTTCAATGATCAAGCAATTATTATTATATTTTTCTATAAGCATAGCTGATTTTTGGTGGCTGATAGCATGATGAGCATGATTGATTATTATATGATCACGATTTCAATGTAGTAGTAGTAATTAGTTACATGGCTCGGGTAATTGAGCCTTCAATTTACCGGTTGCTATTTTTATTTTATATATAAATATAATATACATAATAGTACACATTATGCAGGCACAGGACTACTTGTTCGTAAGAGCTTTTGTTCCTTTTGCTGCAAGTGTTCTGATAAAAGCTTATAAGGAATCAGATGACAACACTGACATGGAAGTGATATTGGGGGGTGTGGCTGCTCTCAAGGATGAGATATCATGGTTTAAGAACGAAGCCAACAAGTGGGGTATTTCACTTTCTAATGTTGTCCCTCAAAAGCCAAACAAAAACTACTGTGGGTAGGTATATTAATCATATATAATCATAGTCCATTTGTACTATTATATTGAAAGTGGAAACACAATAAGTGGTGGACAAAAATTTTATGGAAGGTATGGTTTTGGATTGGGATTAAAGGTCCAAAGATATACATTTGGTAATATCATAAAGGACTTAAAAACATGAATTTAAATAGTAGCAAAATATGTAATTTGAAAGAGCACAGTATTCCAAGAGGACTCAATCTTTCTAAGACCAAGTTTGTATTTGGATTTTTTCTAACACACATACATTTCCTTATGGCACTTAATATTGATGAAAATCATTTAATGATATTTTGTCACATTAACTTAACATAGCTAAGTCTTATGACATGGATGCTGTGACAGGTTGCTGGATAGTTTGACGAGGCCAGAGGTAGAATATTCTGTGGCTATTACAGCATTTTGGGCCATTGAAGCAGTGTATCAAGAGAGCTTTGCTCACTGTCTTGGAGAAGGATCCCAAACCCCACAAGAATTGAAGGAGACTTGTGAAAGATGGGGCAATGAGGGTTTTGGTCGGTATTGCCAATCTCTTCAGAACATTGCCAATCTACACCTGCAGAAAGCTTCTGACGATGAGCTGAAGAATGCTGAAGTTGCTTTACTAAGTGTTCTTGAGCACGAGGTTGAGTTTTGGAACATGAGCTGTGCAAGTGTCTGAACTGATTTTGTTCCAACTTCCAACAAGCTTTTTAAAGCTTTTATAAGTGCTTGTTTATTCGGTAATATATTGTATGAAATGTTACGTGTTTCGTAGGGAAATAAAAAATAAAAGAATGGTGTAAGCTTAAACAAGCTACTGGAATGAATAATAATACTGAGAAAGTTTGTTTAAGGAAAGCTACTGCATAGCAAATTCTTAAGCCTGTGGATGACTATAATTGAAAGCCTCATTTTCTTTAGTCTAATCTAAGTATGCTTTGTTAATAGTTAGTAGATTGTGCGTAAATGGCTCAACGGCTCAATGCTTGTTTAGTATTTCATTGTTTAACCAACATGAACAACAAAGTGGCTGTAGTTTAGTGGTAAGAATTCCACGTTGTGGCCGTGGAGACCTGGGCTCGAATCCCAGCAGCCACATTTTTTTATTTTTCCATATTGTATTCTTCTTCGAGTCTGGTTTATCTACACTACTACTCACTACGATCCGAAGTGTTAGTTTTATTAATAATAAATGCACTATCGCTTTGAATGCTTAAAATCTTAGCCAGCTGAAAGCCAGAGTAAAGACATGCCAATAAATTTATGAGAATAAGAAAATTAAAAAATCCAAGTAATTAACATATAGCTATTTAATGGCATTTGTGGAATTATCACGATAAGATGCTTTCGTCTTAACAAACTCATTTTGATTATTAAAGAATAAGTATAAAGCATCAAATTAAAATGGAACATGATACTCCACCGAGAGTGCACTTTATTTGATATATAGATTATTCTATTCCAGCCACAATGGTCATTCTTTGCTATTAGTTTACATTTCATTAATGGACAGAAATATTTAATTTCCTCCCATTCATGTATATATATAAGGAGATCCAATCTCTTCTCATAAGTCATAACCTATTCATTAGCAACATAGTATCCATATATGGCTGACTTGCAACGAAAGATTAATGCACTCAAGGGCCTGGTATGTGTGCTAAATAGCATAGATGATGGTGAAACTCAAAGTGCTCCTCCGGCATCGCCACCACCACCACCACAATCATGTCCGAGGCCGGTTCCCGGAAGAAATCATCGCATGTCTGGAGAATGTTACACTCGCCAGAGCATAAAAGGACTCAGTAACCAAACAGGTCGCATTGAAGGCAATGCTAACGGAGCCATCAACTTTGGCGACTTGCATGTGTAAGCCACTCAAACGGAGAATTAATCATAAAGTCATGTATTATATGATGAATGAGTAAATACTAAATACATGATTACATGTTAGAATAAACTCTCTCGTTGTTGTACGTGACTACTTCTTTAGTTAAAAGAAGAAATAATAGATTAGCTAATATATATTACAAGAAGATTCATTGGTGTCAAGCTCCAAATAAACACACAAAAAGAATAATCAAACGGGTAATTTTAA
>NC_029785.2:131127791-131137813 GCF_000816755.2 Arachis ipaensis | reverse complement strand
AAAAGGCACCTACTTAAAGGAAGATGTTAAAAACATCTTTTTATGAAGATTCTTGTATTAAAAATGTATTTTATTTGTTTAATCACACTTTAAAAAAAATAACATTTTTGTAGCACATCAAAATCAAACCATACAATTTATGATCTAATGATAAAAAAGAAACATCTTCATATGAAGGTAATTGTAAAATTTTCATGGTAGTATCCACCAAAAAAAATACTAAAAGGCTAACACTCTTAGTACAAAAGAAAAAAAAGTTGACTAATATTAATATTAGTATTGTACAAGATAAATAAAAAGAAAAAGATATTTATCATGTAACAATTTTTTTATCCAGAAACGTATTTTCGTATTATACTTATATATTATGCTAGCTATAGCAGTAAGTGGGGGCCTATGTCCATGTGTGTTTGTGAGTGAGGTGTTGACACTTAAAATCTAGCCTTCGAAAAATGGTAGTATAATTTCTTCCCTCGATTAATTGCATGACATGATTTTTTGCCAAATGTATAATTTTCTTTGTTCCCGTGCAATGCCTTTTTTTTTTCAAGGATAAAAAATAAACCGATACTCTTAATTAATGAATCAAATACTTAAAAATTTTAAGTGATCTTGAAATAATTTTACGAAGAGAGAAAGAAACCAAAGGGTTAACTACTCTATCGGAAATGATCCATTCTATATAACATTCGATATAAAAGGAATATGAATCAAAGTTAGGACTGTGTCACCTTTGCATTGATTCCCTTATCAATACAGCTTTAGATGAGGAATAAAAATGATATTTGTATACTAAAATTAGCCACTAAAATCAATCACTAATATATTTGTGTATAAATATATATGTGTAGTTTAATTTATTTTCAATGTGTATTTTTATATTTTAACATGTATTTTATATTGATGACTGATTTTGATGTACACTTAGCTCGAGACGAGGAATGAATAATAATCTTACTTCTTTTTTTATTATTCGTCCATATACTAATAACAAGTTAAGATGAGTACAGAGTATAGGCGCCACTTGATTATTATTGGAGCATCTTATACGATTTTGGACATGATAGAGAAGGACAAATAACCAAAGCAAATTAAAAACTGTATTTACATTTCATGCTCATTCAAATTCCCTTCAAGCTGCAGCTATAAAAAGAACGCTTATTCCTCCTCAGCCACACCAAACTAATCTAAACCTAATTGAAGAAGCAGATTATACCAACATCATATTTCAATATGGCAGGGATTGCGTCCGGAATCTGCAATATTGCTCTTGGCACGAGTGATGCTCGAAGACCAACACAAGCTGATTCTAGGCCTAACAGGAACACCACTACCGCGGCCGTTGCCGCCACCACTACTCCTATTCCATGTGAAGAGCAGGAGAGGAAAAACTGCTGCAAAACAAGGTCTCAAAATATAAAAGGTCTAACAAATCAGACCGGATTTGTGAAGGGCAACGCTAATGGTGTCATCAACTTTGGCACCTTGACTAGCAATCCTTGAAGCCCAGAGGAAGCCATGATCTAATTAATCCTTTGATAATATGCAAACAAGATTATGTATAATAATAATATCGTACTAAACTCATGTATCGTACTCAATAATATAATAAGATTCATGTTACTGTCCAATATGCAACTTTATAAGTCTTTAACAGCAGCATCTCGCAAGCTAGTTAGGTGAAATCAAATTCATTTGGTTTCCCATGATATCTCTTAATCTGGCAGGCTAAAGACTAATCCATCACGGATCGGAGATCGAAGCTCCATTTAAGGGTTTGTCGCTGGCTAATAAATTAATGCATGCACAAGATGAGATTCAAACCTCCGACACTTAGTGATTCATGTCATATATTAATGTGAGTATCGGGGATTTGAAATTGCAAAGTTTGACATGACGGACCAAAATATTATATAGTATTTACACTGAAATAAAACATAACACGAGGAAAAAAGAGAATGAATCACGACCTGGCCAATTTAATTCAAGGGAAGGAAAGTCTACGAGCTCAAAGACATGAGTAGGGAGTTTAAACCTTTGATTTGGAAATTCTGACTTGCTTCACTCAACCATATTCTTAACGTTTGAAGTTGAAGGATCAAATTCATATGCATGATTAGTAGTTATACAGTTCAGTCATTTTATTCATTAATAAATCTGATAAATTAACTAACAAAGATGTAATTTTGTTTTTAAACTCGCCAAAAACTAAACGAAATCGCAGTTATTGAAGACAAAACTTCTGATTATATACAAATAATTAAATTCAGTTTCATAAAATATCTAAAATGCTTACTTCTTGAAATACTTTTACCGGGTATAAATTTATTAAATGGAAAATGATTTGAATATTAGAATATATGAATCTTATACCACACCCATATATGGTAGGAGAAACTTATAGTACTGTATTTGCTTAGCTTAGTGTTCAAGCTGCTACAACATATTCCTTGCCCAGGATATAAAACCATACTATATTTCCTAAACTCTCTAGCCTAAGCCAAAAAACAAAAAAAAAAAGCTCCATATACCTAAATATCAATGGCAAATTCTCTTTTCCGGTTGTTTGGCCTCATTGACGATGAGGACGAATCTGACCTTGAGCCAAGGCCGCTACACAACCAAGGTGGTGGTGTTGCTTCATCAAGGAAGAGCACCAAACCGCGAAACTCGTTGAACAACACAGGGCCACAAAACTTGAAAGGTCTTATAAACAACACTGGCCATGCTGAGGGTAATGGTAATGGCTCCATCATCTTCGGTGGCTTTGATTCCTCCACCACCTACACTTCTGTTAAGCGTCGCAACTGATCGGGACTAAGATTATATCTTTAATTTCCAATAAAAGAGAGGCTGATTCTGTTTTATATTTAACATGTTCCCTGTAATATCCTATGTACGTTATAATATATATAATAACAATATTATGCTTTCATCTCATCATTTTGGTCGTGTTACATATCTAATTCTATATCACTCCATATACTAATTCCCTATGCTGCTATCCAGGATGAAAGGATTTGATATCTTTTATGAGAAGATGGATTAGAGTGAAGGTTATGAATCTTGATCTCGCCATCGGTAGCCACAGTTTGGGTTGCAGCAAACATAAGACAGTGTCATACCTTCTTCCCTTCTAATAGTTCCCTGCATATTGCATGCGAATCAAATACTTAACATCTTACCCACCTAACTGCAGATTTTATTCTACTAACAAGCATAAATATGGTTCATTCAATCATGCCATAGTCAATTCAATATAGGTGGTAAAACTAAGGAGTTAACCTGGAAGAAGACAGCTTCTCCATGATTGCATTGAGCGCAACGAACAGACTTGGTACGAGGAAGAGTTGGATCTGAAGCTACATCTTCCAACACTTGAGTTCGCTCCTCAGCCGAATGATATATCTCATTTCTATACACACAGTTATTGTCAGCAACCTCCTGAACAAAAAAATAACTGTTAGTTATATTATAACAGTTCCAACTTCCAACAGACATATTCAAATAGGGTAATGCTAGATGACCAACTTTTTTCAGCTAACATTAACCATTTTTTTTTTAAATTCTAGACCCTAAATTATAAACACTTAAGCTAACTAAAAGTTAGTTCCCTGTATTTTTCATCCAAATAAAGCAACTGGGTCTGGATCCGAATAACAAAAACCAAGGGTCAAATTTTGGCCATGTAGAAAACAAGAATTCAATAAGGTCATCCATTACTATCCTGATGGTAATGCTGAAAGGCTACTTCTAAAAGAACCGGTGGTTTAGGAGAAATTATCTTTAAATATGGTTTTGTGAAATCTTATTTCAGATATAGAGTAAGAAAAGAGAAGAACCTGATGATCACAGGTGCGGCAAGCGAAGAAGAGAATCTTATGCTCCCTGTCTTCCTTAGGATAAAGAATATTGTTGCTGCAGATATGGATACACATAAATAAAATGAAAATGGTTGAATCAATAAAACCAGTGGGACTTAGTTTCCTTGTTATTTAGTTTCCTTGTTATATTTCTCTATCGCTCTTATGTTTTGGCAGGTATTTTGCATTCTACTACTTTATGCTAACTGATCAGTTAGCATAAAGTTAACTGTGTTGGTTCAAACTTGATAGGAAACAATTATACACAAACTGAAACTACATACTTTACGTTATTAGTTGGTGGATATTTATGCTATTGAAGCTTATCATCTCAAAGCTTATTAACCACAGCATTGTTTATTAAAAAGTTTCCTATAATCGAAAATGAAAGTGAGTAGGGAGGGAAAGAACCAAATTCTCTTCAAACAAGAGAGAAAAATGATCTACCATTCAGGGCAGAACTTGTACACAGTCATCTTAAGACCTTCTCCTGCAAACTCCCACTTGCTAATCGTAGGTAAATTTCGCCAGGTTTAACTTTGGGCTAAACAAATGCATAGTCTTTAAAATACTCTGGTCAATTTTGGCCAAAATAACTTGGTAGAACGAAATAAATGTTATGTAGTTCTTTCTACCATTTTCTACAGGAACAAAACGATAGGCACAGAACGAAACCAACCCATCATTATGTATACCAAACTAGGAAAGTTGCTTATCATTTTATTTTCTCTTCGGGAGGTTTCATTTTCACTCAACAGCTCATGGACCCACCAAATATAAAGTGTATAATTAAACCACAAATATAATATGCATCTACATGGAAGAAAGTGAAATTACGAAAGGACTTTATATACTATTGTGTTTACTTTTTTTTTAATTAAGCTGAGCTTAATTGAATATATGAGGAGAAAATGTCAGTGTGTGAGAGGACAGGTGTTACCCTGTTGCAAATAAGTTGCAAGCGATTGCGGACTCTGGCACTTTTAGGGGCATCCACGTGTGGATCATACAAACACGTGTTCTCCATTTCCATTACTACTTCTTCTTCATACCTCCCACTGATCTTACCAGTCACCTCCTCTCTTCTTCTTCTTCTTCTTCTTCTTGTTACCTATCTTATCAGTTGGGTGTTGTAAGTGCAAGTGGAAGATGAATTCTAAAAGCAGCAATCTGGAGACCCGTTCACTGCTTGATGAGCTTAGCAGCTTCAACCAAGGGGGGCTCTTCGACTTCGGTCACCCTCTCCTCAATCGTATTGCTGAAAGTTTCGTCAAAGCTGCTGGAGTGAGTTCTCTTTCTAACAACTAATTAACTTGATCTCTCTTTCTCTCTCTCTCTCATTCTCGTTCTCATAATTATTCTTCATTTGTTGCATCCTATTTTCCTTTTAATTGAATGGCAACTGCTGCTTTCATTTCCTTCTCTCAGTTTCCGATTTCATGAAATGATATGTATAGGTTCAGGGCTTGATAATACCGGTGGCATGCCTTCCGAAGTTTCTGGCGCCAAGAAACATCGCTTGCCCGGTCTCAGAGGTACATCAAACATGCCCGTATTAATAATTTTGAAACATAGTAAAAGAAAAGGAGAAATTGTGGCCATTTATGGTGATTGGGTTGGGAGTGAATCTGTTATTAGTTGGGAAAAATAGTAATATTTGTTTCCCATTTGCTTTTGTGCATGCAGGAGAGACCAGCAGCAAATCCCTTGAGGCCATGGTGAGTTCATAAAACTTCGAATGCTGTATATGTATTTCTGGTACATTCTCTTTATACATTCCATAAGAGATTAGTGAACTAGCCTTTCATATCCTATAGTTCTTTTCCCGTGACGGCTTTATTTTTTCCTTGCTCTTTGTATTCAGGCAAAATTTAGGTGTGTTGTGTTTACCTACTTCCACTCTTGTAAACAGAATCTTTTGTTTTTCTAAAATGCAGGACTGGCTGCTGGGATATACTCTGGTCTCACATATGGGCTGAAGGAAGCTCGTGGAGCTCATGATTGGGTAATGAATACCCCAACAATTTTTTTTTTTTATTTGTTCTATTTATTTTTATCTATTTTGTAGTGATATTACACTGGTAAGAGATCTCTGGCGGAGTTTCCAATAGTTTAGATGTTCATTTCCAGATAACTAATACATGTAACATGCTTATTAGCCTAATAGCATGCAGACTAATTAAAAATATTTGGGTATTAAGTATTGACCATCAAACTTCTGGTTAGTAGTACCTATTATTTTCTTTAGCTGCTTATAGTGGTAGATGTTATGTTGGTTGCTACAAAGTTGACATGACCATTTGATTTTTGAATGATGTAGAAAAACAGTGTAGTTGCAGGAGCAATAACGGGGGCAACACTTGCACTGACATCAGAAGACACATCTCATGAACAGATTGTGCAATGTGCTATTACTGGAGCTGCAATCTCGACCGCAGCAAATCTTCTTACCGGAATATTCTAGACAGAATATTAGTGATGACCACCCTCTTAATGATTCTACTTTTGAAATTGATAATTGAAAACCGTCTTGTGTTGTCTTGGTGGATTTATGGATTCTTCTAGTTACTAGTTAGGACATGTTTTTGAACTACTTGGCAAGTTGTTCCGTCTTAACTCGAATTTGTAGTGTTGGACACGGCCTCCTTGTTAAAGTCCTTTCGAATTAACAAGCTTCTTCCCTTGCAAGGAGCATCCGAATTAAACGTGACACTAGTTTTAGCAGTAATTACATGAGCAGTTCCTAAAATATTCTGTTAAGAGATTGTTAATCATTGTGTATTACGCAGAGGTCACTCAAACGCAATATAAATATAACACTTTACTGCTTAAATATGAAGCAAAAGCTTTGGGCAAAATATTAAAAATAAATACATTAAACAATATATGCGATTCGTCACCTTATAACTCGGTCTTTATTGTGCATTATGAGTTATAACTCGACGTTAATTATTATTTATTCTTTGCTTGTAACCGACACCTTCATTACTGACTTAATGACTATTATGAGTTATAACTCGACGTTAATTATTATTTATTCTTTGCTTGTAACCGACACCTTCATTACTTTCATTACTGACTTAATGGCTATCATTTCAATTTTAATGACCAAATAGTCATAACATGAATATCATTCATCAATTCTATGCGTATAAAAGGAACCTTCTATATCTAATTTTAAGAGGCAACATGATAAGACAACATGATAAGTTTTATAAGTTCTATATCATGTCTTACCTTCTATATTCATAGAATTATTCTTATACTTCTTAAACACTTACTGATTTGAGCGTCGAAGTGTCTTTTGCAGGTATCTATCCTCTTGTTCTCTCATTGCTGACGTATAACTCATTCCGACGAGAAGTTTGAAGACATTCATCGACGGACAAGCTATACACCGGCCAAACTCAGCAAGAACAATTGGCGCCGTCTGTGGGGACGAGTAAAATAGTTCCTACTCCCCTTAGGTTCATAAAATTTGATTTACATTTAAATTTTTGGACCAATCTCAACAATCTACTTTAAGATTTTATTTAATACCTCTTATCAAATTTTAATCTATCATAACTTTTTATAAAGTATGTACTTTATACATTTGAATTGCTTTACTTTTATGTATCATAATCTTTCACATATCATAATCGATCAATGAACCAATCCGAGAATAAATTCGGCTTTTAATCAATCTGAGAACAAACTCGATTTTCAATCAATCCGAACACAAACTCACTTATCAATTTTGCTTACTTTTTCAAAGTTTTCTATTTACACAAGTAAAATTATGTATTTTATTCAACATACTTTTGCATTTATATTTTGTGTAACTAATATTTATTGATTTATTAGTTATATTCAAACCTCAATATATATTCTATACAATAATGACATATGACAACCATGTCGATTTCATTTTTATTTCATTATGTATTATGTTTTTATTGCTTAATGATTTCATTCATACAATTAAATGACGGTAATGACGAGTTTAAATCTTAAAATTTGATTCCATCAAAAATTGATTATATATCAATTGTATATAACTGTTACACTATTCACTTTATACTATTAAATTTTATGTTACTATTTGTTTAATGTAAAAAATTAAACAGGCAATTTACTATTATTGCACGAAGAATATCCCTCGTCATATTGTAACTGCTAGAAAAAATATACTAAATGTATAATTCAATAACTGTTATCTTATTACTTTATTATCAAATTAAAGCATGTCCTACAAAACAAAATTCAAATATTCACATTTGCCATGTATGACATTCATATATGTCGTCTTCTTCTCTACAATTATCAACTTTCAAGGTATATTTTTCTACTTTGAACTCTTTTACTTTTACAATATATATCAATCAATGTATGTTGCGATTTTAGACATATTCATTTTCTCAATTCATGTCGTATGACCTTTACTATAAATTGTAAATATTCAATAACTAATTGTTTTGAGCGAGAAATTTATCAATAAGTTGTTGCGGGACGGAAAATTTTCCAAGACAATTAATCATTATATCCTCGGACCATAAAATCGATTCTGTCAATAGATATCTCTGGACTTTTCAGTTCACATACAATCAAATGTTAAAATTGTTCTTAAGTAGAAAAGTATCCCTCACTCAACTTTCTTGATTGAATGACTCTTATCACTCAATTATTTCTTGAATAAGTGCCGACATAATAACCCGACTAAGCTTGGGGGCTCACCATATCATTATTTACTTATCTTTTAACAGAGTTATAACTCATTTTATTTTCTAAGCTTAGCCTGGATCATATGATCAGTGGACAAAGCTTGGGGGATGTGATCCGTCACCTTATAACTCGGTCTTTATTGTGCATTACGAGTTATAACTCGGCGTTAATTATCATTTATTCTTTGCTTGTAACCGACACCTTCATTACTGACTTAATGGCCATCATTTTAATCTTAATGACCAAACGGTCATAACATGAATATTATTCATCAATTCTATACGTATAAAAGGAACCTTATATATCTAATCTCAAGAGGCAGCATGATAAGTTCTATAAGTTGTATATCATGTCTTACATTCTATATTCATAGAATTATTCTTATACCTCTTAAATACTTACTGACCTGAACGTCGGAGTGTCTTTTGCAGCTACCCACCCCTTGTTCTTTCATTGCCGACGTATAACTCATCCCGACGAGAAGTTTGAAGACATTCATCGACAAACGCACTATACACCGGCCAAACTCAGCAAGAACAATATGTTTAAAATATAAAAACAATAAATAAAATATATTTATTGGGTGAATTTTTATCCTTATTGAGTCTTATATATAAATAAATAAATTGAACAATAAATAAATTTATGACATAAAAAATTACGCCTTAAAGAATACATATTAAAAATAAATTAAACCACATATATATTTATATATAAACACATTAGTAACTGATTTTAGTGTACCAATAATATTTTTATTTTATGTATTTTTTATTTTTACTAAAAATGAAGAGATTCGAATCTGCAACCTTTTTAAATGAGTATAAGAAGAAGAAGACTATGACATTTAAACTATAACTCATTAACATTCTTTATTGTGTGTTGATTAAAATATATTTTGCTTAAATATGGTTATTTAAAATTTCAACTGCACGTCTGCACATTTTTTTTATCTTAAAAAATAGTCCTACTACAATAAAATAGTGTTATAGTTTTATATAACGATTATTCTCATTCTTTTTGAGAAACACAAGTCTACAAAAAAATATATTTATTTAATTATTTAATATAATTATTCATTTGTTACCCAAAATTTTAAAAATAAATATAAAAATAAAATATTATTTTAGTTTTTAATATTTGAACTAAATTTTAATTTGATCTTTAATGTTTTAAACGTCTTATTTTAGTCCTAAAAATTTTTAAACGTCTTATTTCAATTCCAAAAAATTTTTAAGTGAATTTATTATTGTCCCACCATTAAATTTTATACAAATAATTCACATAATGAAGAGCAAATAATATTCAATTTTAGTATATAAATAAAATCGATGAATTATCAATCACTAATACAAAATTTTTTTCTTTAATTTTTAAACATTAATGATTGATTGTTAGAATTTAAAATTTTATACAATTTAAAAAAAATTGAAAAAAAAAGATATTACAAAAAAT
>NC_029785.2:131124966-131127713 GCF_000816755.2 Arachis ipaensis | reverse complement strand
TAACTCAACTAAAAAAATTGTTAACATTTATATTATTTATTTCGTTAACTATTACTATTAATTTTAACCGTAAAATCACATTAACCCTGTTTAAAGTAGACAAGTAGTACTTTATCTTAACTATAAATAAGCCCCGTTATGCTTCTCAACAGCTCAAATTTTGTTCATGTTTTATATTCGATCTGATCTGATAAGCGTGTGAACCCTAATTTCCTTTCGCCTCCAAAATCCAAATACGAGCAGCTCTGGTTGAAGAGATCGCAGCCCTAACCATTCCCATCTACTTCGAAATTCGAATCAATTATCCACCTTCAAGACTGCCAAGGTTAGCGCTAAAATTTTCTCATTTTCCAGATCCTGAGTGTTTATTTTAGTTTCGCTTCTCTTAATTTTTACCCTTTAGTTTGTAGTCTCTAAAATTCTTGCATGTCGTTTCGTACCTTTTTGCCCCCCTCGATTTTCCGTTCTTTTAAGGGTAACCGAACCCTAACAGTGTACAGCTAAATTCATTATCATTCGAGTCTGTTAGGATTTGCAATGGTGTGTTTTTGGTAGATTGTTTAATCTAAATTTTTAAATGATTTTGCTTCTCTTTATCGCAGGTTTTAGCTTTCAATAGATTGCAATTAGTTTTCTCTGGAACCATTTTGTAGAAGATAATTCTATACGTAGAACATGTCGAGCAAGAAGGATGAGAAATCTCAGGCCGCAGCTGATAGAATCAAAGCTGCGGCATTGAGTGCCGCAAAAGGGCTTAGTCGTGCCCAAGCTGAAAGGGCCGCCGCTGCAGCTGCCCGGAATGTGAATGCTTATGGTCAGAAGGAAGAAGGGCCTAGCAGATGGCAGGAGAAAAGGGAAGCCAAAAGGCAGATGTATTTGATGAGTACTGAGAAAGCTGTTAGATTGGGTGAAAGGAAAGACCTTAAGCCTGCAATGTCTGCCATTGGCGGATCAGCGCAGTGCCAGAAGTGCTTCCAAAGTGGCCACTGGACCTACGAATGTAAGAACGAGCGGGTTTACATGTCGAGGCCATCCAGGACACAGCAACTTAAGAATCCCAAGTTGAGGCTGAATATTTCTGTGAGCTTGGATATGGATGATAATAATCCCGATGCTACTAAGGATGAGAAGGCCGAAGTGAGTTCTAAGAAAACCAAAAGGAAATATCAATCTGACTCTGATTCGGGCAGTGATAGCGAGGATTCAGTATTTGAGACTGATAGTGGCAGCGAATCTTCATCGGTTACAGGATCAGAGTCTTCCGGAAGTAGTTCAGGGTACAGTTCCTCATCTGATTCAGAGGAAGAAAGAAGGCGAAGGAGGAAGAAGAAGCAGAAGAAGGGCGGAAGGCGCAGGAGGTATAGTACGTCTTCAGAATCATCTGATTCAGATTCAGAATCAGACTCTGATTCTGATGACAGGAGTCGTCGACGGAAAAAGCAGCACAATCGAAGACGCTGAATGTGAGTGAAGATTGTGTGGAGCAACAAACGATTTAGTGAGTGCAAGTCACAATCTGAGGATGTTTCCATCTCTACATTCATATGCAATCAACAAGAGTTTAACTGTTTAAGCAGATACCGTCCTTATTATGATATGGTTAATGTACAATAAGGTTTTTGCTATAGATGGCTCCGGCTTGTGTTTCTTTTCTGCGACTAGTTTTTTGTTCTGAACGTACTCTGAAGTTGATTTAAGCTTTTTGCATTAGACTAAACTATGGAGATGCCATGTGTTTGGAGATGTTTACATAGTTGATTTTTGCAAGTTGTGTAAGCTCCAGCTTCTATTGTCATGAGAGTATTAGGACTTTGTTAATTTAGTAATTTTTATGGTTCTGTTTAAATGCCGTTGCTTACACAAGTATTGGCATGAATCTCCTCGGTCTATTAATTTTACAGGATATTTAAAATATCCATGCCGGCTCAAATTTAGACGTGAATCACGTAATATATGTGCAATGCAAATGAGGAAAGTTCAACTGCAGAAGGGGGTTAACAAATTATTATCGTCATTATTATTATTATTATTGGTGTTAGTATTGCAATGCTACTTCGCTAGGAGAAATACTACTTCAACTTTAATCGAAACAGTTCTTTTATTTAAGAACATGCTATCAGAGACTCAATAACACAGTAGAGGGAATATAAAGTATGTATTTGATCAGGCAACACTTGACTCGGCTTTTATAGTTTTATCTCGAGTAGGTGATGGATTACTTCGCAAAAGCTTCCATATCCATCGGCGGAACAAACAGAGCCAGAGCAGTCAACGGCAACAACGATACCACAAAACATGTCCATTGTAGCTTATTCCTTGCAAAACACGTTTGCAGGCCGTAAATAAAATGTTTACTCACATTCTCACCTAATCTCTCTTGAGAAGGGCACAGCTGAGCTGTTCTACACCGAATTCCAGATCAAGTAGAGGGATCAGTTCGCGGTTAAGTAGTTCTCTCCTTAGCCCAAGCACCGACTTTCAATACACAGCATATATAACACACCACAAATATTGATATTAAACCAAAACACGCGACTAAGGCAAAGCCTAGGTAACACAAGCCCATGAAAATCCAGTTCCAACGGAAGAGCATCAACTCATCAAGAGAAGTCCATTGCATAGGTAACAGTTGAATACACATTTACAATGGATGATGACCCCTACAACACTACTGAAAAATTGACCCAACAAACTCGCTGCACATATCCCTACTACCGTCACATCCACAACCCCATGACAAAAATGAA
>NC_029785.2:131117233-131124911 GCF_000816755.2 Arachis ipaensis | reverse complement strand
AACCTGTGTTGGGCATATATTTGGTGCCCTATATCACGAAGTTCAACTAACTCTGACAAAGGAAATCATAACATGATCACCCCTTACCCGCATCCTGGATCCTTCGCAAGGCGCTATCAAAGTAAAGGAGCTAGGGGGATAAAAATCAGAAAGAAAGGGGAAGGAGGTGGGAAAGGAGAGAGAAACATAAGATTATTACTCCGAGGAAACGTTATACAAAAGCAACAATTACTAAGCTCAAAGCCTGAAATAGCAAACTGAAGGATAAGAGCAGATCCTCGCACGCAGCTGTATTAATGTCTTCCTGCCGTAGTGGCCTGTACAGTATATCTCTCCACATGTCCTCGATGGAATATTGGAATTCATAATCAGAATTTATCACCCCCTGAAGGCAAAGGTATTGCTTTGGCAGTCGGTCACCAGCAATATACGTCAAATAGAACAAATGATCTGCTTTCCTGCTTGATTCTAAAAGCTTATGATCCATTTACGGTCATCTCTGGCGACGATTTTGGCGGAACCAATGGACGTTCCTCTCCACTCAATTGTATGTTATCTGACGTTCCATGCAAGCGATCAGAAAATCCTCTGGAGGCTGCGGTTTCTTTTTCTACATGGTTATCTTCAGCTGCTTCCTTGCTATTATTTTCAGAGCTACTTGTAGAAACATTTGCCCCCTCTCCCTGATTGTCTTCACTTGAGTTCATTCTACCCTCAGTTGGTGCACCACCTGTATGAACGTTGTTTGTAGTTTTGTTACCAGGTAGCACAGCTTGGCTTAAGGTTGAACACAAAGCAGCAAAAACACTATCTTTAGATTTTGTATTCTTGAATGACTTCTGCTTCTTCACATGTTCTGATTCCTTGTCCTTTGAAGGCAGATTCCTTTTGAGCCGAAGAAACTCCATTTCCCCGTCATCTTCAGAAGCTTCTTTCTGCTTCTTTGGCGGTGGCCTGTAATCTTCATCATCCTCATCATCATCATAGTCAACCAGTCCACCGGACCTTGGACTGAAAATCAAGATGAACATATTAGATATTTACATTTACATTATATTGACTTCCAATCCAAACCAAAAAGTCAAAAAGAAACACCAGTCAACCTTGTTTGTGAATAGCTTGTAGCAACTCCATTAGATAAACTAGGTTGTCGTTCCCTTTTCTGATTAGGTGGAATGGATGCAGAGGCTGTATCCTCCTCATCACTGCATCACAAAATAGCCATGAGACTTTATCCTGCGTGTATAAAACCTCCTTCAATAACTAAGAGAAGAGAGGCGTACCTGTCCTCATTAAAGTAATGTTCCTCCTCCTCCTCCAGAGCACGCTCATCAGTTCTTCTTCGCAGATCGACCACATTAGCAGCATCTTTTGTGCCACCATTATCCATAGACTGCAAGCATGCATATAAGTAAAGCTCAAACCTATGTGGCACACCTATCCCGAGGACTAGTGGATAATTTAAGATAACAATACCTGCTCATATTTCACTCTCACAGAGTGAATGCATGCCAAATTCTCAAATTTCACCAACTTGTCCCAGAAAGAATCAATTATATATTTCAACAATGATTTCATATTCTCCTACACGATGCAATGATATCAGTGCAAAATACTTGCAGCATTAGTATTGAAATGAATACCAATAAGAACAGGCACCTTCCGTATATAGTCCAGAAGTTCCAGAACAGCAGAATGGAGCAGATTGTAGCGGTTGCCATTAGCAACAAAGGCATCTATAATTGGTTTGAGAACATTGTTCCGTACAAAATAGTTTATAAGATGCTCATCCTGCAGGTTAGCACTCTGAACTGTTAGTTGTATAGTATCTAAGGAGGAAACCATTGAAAATTTTCCAGAAACAACAATGGCATCAGAAAGAAAATACAAAAAATAAAGAGAATGACAGTAAAAGCTCAAAGCAACAAGCTAACAATAGGCTAATCACCTAGGAAGCACGGATGTGAGACGTGACCCATATTGGGACACAGCAACTTTAAAAGCATACAGGATACGGCATATATTATTATTTTCTTAAAAACTCGCCGTCAGGTATAGGGCCCATAGAGTTATTTTAAACTTCATTATATCCTGAATTGGCACCAGATCGTATCAGTATTGTATCTTAACCTGGTGCTTCATAAATTAAAAAGGTTCAGCCATCTCAACCAACAATATGTTGAATTTCATGAATTTCAACTAGATCCCTTTGGGCAACAAGAAATAATGTCAAAGAACACAGAATAAATTCAAATTTTAGTCACCATTTCAGACATCTTATGAACTTACATGGCGGGAAAGTATAGTACGAACAAAACGGACAGCACCAACAACTAAGTATCTTTCTCTTCTCTGTGTCAGTAGCAAAATTTTTTCAATCACATTGTTAAGAAGAAAATTGCACCTGAAAGCAGCAAAGAGAGATCCATGATCAGAATTGTCATGACTCACTGAAAAGAAAATTCTACTAACTGCAGAGCAAGAGGTAATACTTTATCCTGTAAGGGTGATGTAGGACACAAAAGCATAGCAATTCACATATATTGGACAGTATCTCTGGCTTTGTCACATTCTGACATTGAGCTCTTCTTCTAGAGCCTATTAACTTGCTGCTTGCATCAACCATACTTTCTGAAGGACAAGATTCTGCAACAACTTCAACCAGTTGACCCAAATGCTTCTCAAAGAAAATATCAATAACTGTGTCCCTCTGCCAGATAGAACTGAAACAATCAATAAAACAAGTCCAGGAATGCATATCTTATTAACCTAGAAAAGGACTTCCATCTTATGTAAAAGAAGTTTTTTCCAACAATTTAGAGGATGTGTAATAAATTACTACTCAACATCCAAACTTATCTTTTTAACAAGTCGACTTCAAATGCAAAATAAGACTACTAACTGACATCTCCAATAATTAGAAGATACACAATTCAGAATCCAAACTAGCAAGAATAAATTCAACTGCATCAGTTCCAGTGATTTTTTGGTATATGATAGCAACATCAACCCTAGACAAACTACATTACCAACTAAAAAGATCAAAATTTTATTTTAGCAGAGAGAATTACAATCTAAAACTGAATACACCCGTACTATGCTTGGAGGCTTCTCTCTCCCCCCTCCATTTTAAACTTAAAAATCAAGAATAGTCATGTCATGTCAGGATAATGAATAAATAAACAAATTGCTAATCCAACACAAGGTTTCTGTTACACTCACGAAGAAATTAAAACCTCAAACTACTACAAATATAAGTAACATTCTTGTACCAAAACACTAGTTATTTGTGGCTAAAGGCTAAGAATCAATCATGTGTTAACTCAAATCACTATGTTTCCATTTCTATAAAACTTGTAATAAAATAAAAAAGTTCACCTCACTATTTATTTATAAGTAAATTAAAAAAAAACCAGAAAGTTTACCCAAAAACATTCACAACCGTTAAATATTATTATTGAAAAGGTAACAATACCCGATATAAACAAGGGTACCAAAGGAAACCTTGAAAATAAATATGTCATATATAACCATTATTATCATATCCATAGCAGTGACAAATACAGTTAAACAATTGAAATTAAAGAAAATATCAGTAACAGGTACCTGTGGTCCAGATAATGTACACGAATCCAATAGACTGCGAAGGATCTCAAGAAATTGGCAATGCATGTTGTCCCCAAAATCTGTTATCATTCCCTTAACCTGTACAGGATAACTTGTCTAATAAATACCTTCTCAGTAATTTTATACATTCATGTCATAAGAAAAATATGACCTCATTCGCATGCAAAGCATACCAGAAGTCCAAGAAGTGTTATTCCTTCCTGCCGAACAACATAGGATCGCAAAAGATTAGGATCTTGATTCAAGAAGAGAATCAGGATATCTGTTCTGCAACCATCATAATGAGTTCACATTAGAAATTAACCATAAGAAATGCATGAACACCCAAAACTGAATCATGAACAGATCAAGGTGACAAAGGGGAATCAATACCCAATTAGCACCAACTTCTTATCTTGACTTTGCAAAACCTGGGTGATGACATCAAAGACGCCTTCATTCATTAGATCCCTAAAAACATGCATAAAAATTAAAAGCTGAGAACCAACAGGGTTCATAAAACCTGCAAACCTAGCTAGAATAAATCAAATAAAAAATAACTAAGATTTAAACATCAGTACTACAAGTCAGAAAAGTATTATAAATGATTATAATACCATACTACAGTTGCACATTATTACATAGAATGTGAAAGATTACATAATACCGGTGCTATAATCTTGGTCGAAAAGCTCTAACTAGTTCCATGATCACAATATCACGTGTAATTACCTAAAGAGCCGAAGCTGCTGGACCATCTGTAAGCTCTTGCTTAAGGTACAAAACTCGTGCAGGAAATATACCTATTCATCCCATAAATGATGCATATCAAGTTTAAAATAAGAATCAGCACCAACAAAGACAACAATTATTAAGCAATACAGCTTTAAAATTTAGGAGTTATAATGATACAAGTTAGGATAATATCCTCACTAATGTAGCATATCAATATATGATAAAATTCAAATTTAATAACTATGATTCATTTAGAAGGAGAAACATCGCCCTTATTCTAATATCAATATATTTGTTCAATTATTAATCAAATCACTCTTTTTCAGGTATCTTGACATTTACAACTATTAAACAAGTAACATTTATAAGCATTGATAAAATGAAATATTAATTTTAGAAGGATTTCTGTGGCTCTTCTGACCAGAAAGCTAAGATGAAAAGGAGAAACAATTTTGACTTTCTGCACTTTCCAATTACAAATGTAATTCTAGAGTAGAATGGCAACATTTACGAAAATACATTCTACCAATATCTTATTCATCACATGTGGCAACATTTATGAAAATACATTCTACCAATATCTTATCGATCAAATGTTGGTAAATTTAAATCTGTGGCCAAGTTGAAAGCTAGAGAACAAGGGAGCCTGAGATCTGTGTAAAAGCCTATCCAAGGGGACAAGAGCACAGCAAAAAGTTTAATACTCGAGCAATAAATTTCTGAAGTTTTGAAAGATCATATGATGGGGGAGAAAGAAAAGAAGTGTTCAATAGGGAGCATCTATCAGTATAAACTCATGCAAGGATCCTAAAAGTCATCAAGAGGCACCATTCGCACTGCATGTATATAGTAAGTGTCATCTACTGGTAAGGGCAAATTCACATTGTAAAAGTTTCTTCATGATGGAAATTTCACAGTAGAACTGTCATGGTTGTGTTTGTTCCAACAACTATCAGAAATATTCAGAAGGATGGAACTGGAAATGGAATCTAACGCATGCAGAACCTCACTTTTTAAAAATCTGTCTTCTGATTTACTGTTTTAACCCATATTTGATTAAATTAAAAAGTTAGATCTTTTAATTATCCCAATTTTCCCTCTTTAATATTCAGAAAAGGTAAAGGAAATGCCTGTCAGTCTTTCTATTACATACAAGTTCTGACTACAGCCTACAAGAAGCAAATAAAACAATGTCTTAATCAAGACATACCAAGTTTTTCTTCGATTCAGGAGAGGTGGAAGGCAATTTTAACCTAGCAAACAACTCCTGGATAAATGTGTTGTCATCCTTCAACAAAGAAACAACCTAAAATATTGACAGGGCAGTTAATAATGAAGATAAAATATTTAACCAAGTTATCTTGTACTACTAATTGAAGCTTACCATGGCATTATTTGCATGTATTATGGAGTTGAGATTTGCACTAGTAGCCTCATCCAATACCCTAGCCAAAACAACATCCTGAATGTGGAAAGTAGTAAAATAAAAATTGCATTAAGGAAGAAATCAGCCTGCCAGTCAGCAATAACAAGATGAAAATTAACTAATTAAGACAAACCTTCAAAAAACCAACTCTATATGTCTGATGGATCTTTGACAAGACAAAGGGATCTTTTATAGGTATGGCCTACAAGAAGGGAGAAAAAAATACAGTAAGGTAGAACTTCCAGGCATGTCTACAGATATAGCTACAATCTTGAAGAGAAGAGGCAGGAGGACTTACCTCCTTAAAAATTACATGCTCCTTTAAGAATTTACGGTGATGTTGAACACACGGAAGCTCTGGATCATCTGCATATTAAAAAAGAGTAAAAAACAAGTGATTAAGGAACCTAAAACTGTAAGATGGAAAGGGGAATATGGAATGAAACCATCTAAAATCAATTACATTGGAACTAGAACCACTATTACCAGGTAAGGAATACCAATATACAATCACGATATGATAAAAGAATTTTCATTTAGAAACAAATAAGTGTATGAGAGGCACCGGTTCACGTAAACAGGAAATAAATTTCTGACGAATGAAACTTACACTCAAGCGCACCAATAATGTCCACTATATATTCATCACTAAAAATCCTCTCAAAAATCTGTGTGCTATTAAGTAAAACTGCAAGAGACGAACATATTCCTGTTATGAAGGAAGAAATAAATGACAACAAAAGGATCTAACACAATGACACAGTAATCAATACTTACTGATCCCTTTGACTATTTTATAAATCATGTGAAGGCCGTCTATATTTTCTAAGTCTTCACATAGTCGAAATACTTCCATCAGCTTCCGAACAAATTCTTGCTGCATTATAGACACAAGAGGGGGAAAAGTTGAAAAATCTTAAAATATGCATGGACCAAAAAGATGGAGTTTACAAAAAGTCTAAAGAGCATTCAGCCATACAGATGAATGATGTGATATATAGACTTTATAATAGATAAGCAAAACAGAAAGCAATAGGCAAGCAAGTTTATGATGTGAACAAGGTAAAATAAGTAATTAGCAGAACACTATATCAGTAGTGGAAATTAGAATTAAACACATATTAAATATTAACATAATATGCCGTCCTAAACTTAATTCGTTCATCATGAGAAAGACACATTATCATCGGGAAATATGATTTAAATTTGAAAACCATTAAAACAAATATCTTACATTTTTACATGAGACACTTCAATAACTTCGTCCAAATTATTAAGAGAGATTTGTTGCTTACAAGATATGCAAATTGCAAAGAAAATCTTGACACATTGCACAGATGAGAACATATAACATTATGCTTCATGTCATCATCCATTTAAGCTCCAATTGAGTTGAAGGTTTTATTCTATCTAACGTTTTTAGTGTTAAAATCATTGCATGGGTTTGTATATATTGGGAATTGACATAAGAAAGTCCCAGGTCTATGCATGCACCATAGACTGCATACTCTCCACAGCAAACAAGTTTAGAATTTACTCAATTCATTACTGTAGAAAAGGACAGGTTTTTGGCAAAAATACAAACTTTAAATGAATAGTAGCAATGGTAAGAGATCACCAGAGTATGCAGAATGAAAGTCACTGACCATCCCTATGAATATACATCAGATATAAATTCCGAAAGTTTATGTCAGCTTACATCACTTAAAATTAGATCTGTAAGCCGCAACTGATCTGTAATGCCACTGTCAACCACAATCTGCAAAGAAAACAGCCAAATTGATTATTTACAGCACAGCAAACTCACCATATCAAGTAACTATTCACACATTTCATTCGTTTATATCTTGTAGGTTAGAAATGAAAAAGGATTCTGACAAGAATGAAATTGTAAAAAAAAAAAAAAACGCA
>NC_029785.2:131116271-131117225 GCF_000816755.2 Arachis ipaensis | reverse complement strand
CAAGAAGATTCAGAAAATAAAGTAAAACAAAATATTCAACAATTAACTATGTAAATAGTGGTGCATTTCAACTAGCAGAAATAATAATCAGCTCCTAAGAATCTTTTTTTAATTAGAAAAAAGAACTTTATTAAGATCAGGAAAAGGAAAGGGGTAAGAGTTCCCTTTTACGAAGCAAAACACGGAAAAAAAAATTATCTATAAAGCAAAGCTTTCCAATCTCTCAACATGTTTGAGAAGGATCGTCCTATTATATAGATCATGAGCTTTTCACCAAATAGATGCTAAGGGTATAACCCTATCTCCCATTAGACATTTGTCAGAAAATCTATCATTGATGGTGTGTGCATTACATCCTAAAAAACAATTTTAGATAGATGATAGAGTTAATATTCAAATTATTTACAAAACAAAAATCATTAACTAGCAAACAACAGTGCAACACGTGAGCATTTCCTGCTTAAAAAATGTATATTCCTGCTTAAAAAACTAATATAGTTGTAAGAATCTTCATTACTTACTATTTATTGTATTAAAATGTATATTCCTCCGCACATTGCAAATATGATCCCTGAATGAAACATGGACAGTAATTACGTTCAATTCCAAAGTAGCAAGAACAAAACCCAGAGCAACATGTAAATTAATTAAAATCACTAGTTATTCTATTCATTACCATATGTAAGAGCAGCCACTAGTCTCTTGAAAACTAAGTGCCAAATCTGTACCATATTCTGGATCTCTCCACGAGATAATTGTATCTAAGGAATAGAACATCCATCAAATTAACAAATACAAAGAACACTGATACATTACCAGAGTAAATGAATGAGCACAAGAAACAGAGCACAAGAAACTACCAATTACCTTCTTGTTTCCTATAAATATCTTCAGCATTGATGCGGTGCACAAGTATCTGATCATTGTCGTCTTCATCAAAAACATGTAAACCCA